>NC_092418.1:106594583-106957083 GCF_040894005.1 Engystomops pustulosus | reverse complement strand
CCCCGCAGGCAAACAATGTATTAAGTGAGGAACTGAGCAGTCCAGTATTTTTTTCATGTCCTTGAATCTTGATTTTCCAGATTATGGGAAAAATCCTATTGTCTTTGTTAACGACTCATTTACCTAATCACCGGGATTTCATTTCACTCTTTGTTTGGGGTTTTTCATGGGAAATCTTCACTTACACAACAGTTTATGTGGCAGATAAGATGCCCGTTATTAATGGAACGTCATTAAATCATTAAGGAATGTGTCCTTATCACGGGGAAGATAAGGTTGGTGGCTCTATGTGGCCAGACGCCAGTGATTGAGACCTGCAGAAGTAAAAACCATGTAAGGGTATAGAGCAGAGAGGAATCCATAGGAATAGCCAATATAAGACCCTCTACTGGTGATTAGTGACAAGCGGAACATTGCGGCTTCAGGACCCTTTGATCTTTGCTCCCCAATGACATCACGTCGTTGGTGAGTGTTGGGGCTTGGGTAACTTTGGCCGAACCCAAATTTGAACAGGTAGCCAGCACACTGCCCCCAGTATTCAGATAGCCATCAAACTGCCCTCCCCCCAGTATATAGGTAGCCATCAAACTGCCCTCCCCCCAGTATATAGGTAGCCATCAAACTGCCCTCCCCCCAGTATATAGGTAGCCATCAAACTGCCCTCCCTCCAGTATATAGGTAGCCATCAAACTGCCCTCCCCCCAGTATATAGGTAGCCATCAAACTGCCCTCCCTCCAGTAAATAGGTAGCCATCAAATTGCCCTTTCCCCAGGAAAAAACTAGCCAGCACACTGCACCCCCCAGCATATAGGTAGCCAGCACACTGCCCCAAGTATATAGGTTGCCATCACACTGCCCCCCCAGTATATAAGTAGCCAGCACACTGCCCCCAGGTATATAGGTCACCATCACACTGCCATCCTCCCAGTATACAACTAGCCAGCACAATGCCCCCAAGTATATAAGTCACCATCACACTGCCCTCCCCCAAGTATATAAGTAGCCAGCACACTACCCCCCAGTATATAGGTAGACAGAACGCGCCCCCCCAGTTTATAGGTAGCTAGCACATGGCCCTCCTCAGTATATAGGTAACCAGAACACTGCCCCCAGTATATAGGTAGGCAGCATACTGCCCTCCCTTCAGTATAGTGGTAACAGCACACTGCACCCAGTATATAGGTAGGCAGCACACTGCCCTCCCCTCAGTATATAGGTAACCAGTACACTGCCCCTAGTATATAGGTAACCAGTACACTGCCCCTAGTATATAGGTAACCAGTACACTTCCCCCAGTATATAGGTAACAGTACACTGCCCCCAGAATATAGGTAACCAGTACACTGCCCCCAGTATATAGGTAGGCAGCACACTGCCCCCAGAATATAGGTAACCAGTACACTGCCCCCAGTATATAGGTAACCAGAACACTGCCCCCAGTATATAGGTAGGAAGCACACTGCCCCCCAGTATATAAGTAACCAGTACACTGCCCCCAGTATATAGATAACAGTACACTGCCCCCAGTATATAGATAACAGTACACTGTCCCCAGTATATAGGTAACAGTAAACTGCCCCCAGTATATAGGTAGGCAGCACACTGCCCCAGAATATAGGTAACCAGTACACTGCCCCCAGTATATAGGTAACCAGAACACTGCCCCCAGTATATAGGTAGGAAGCACACTGCCTCCCAGTATATAAGTAACCAGTACACTGCCCCCAGTATATAGATAACAGTACACTGCCCCCAGTATATAGATAACAGTACACTGTCCCCAGTATATAGGTAACAGTAAACTGCCCCCAGTATATAGGTAGGCAGCACACTGCCCCAGAATATAGGTAACCAGTACACTGCCCCCAGTATATAGGCAACCAGTACACTGCCCCCAGTATATAGGTAGGAAGCACACTGCCTCCAGTATATAAGTAACCAGTACACTGCCCCTAGTATATAGGTAACAGTACACTGCCCCCAGTTTATAGGTAACCAGTACACTGCCCCCAGTATATAGTTAACCAGTACACTGCCCCCAGTATATTGGTAGGCAGCACACTGCCCCAGAATATAGGTAACCAGTACACTGCCCCCAGTATATAGGTAACCAGTACACTGCCCCCAGTATATAGGTAGGAAGCACACTGCCCCCCAGTATATAAGTAACCAGTACACTGCCCCTAGTATATAGGTAACAGTACACTGCCCCCAGTATATAGGTAATAGTACACTTCCCCCAGTATATAGGTAACCAGTACACTGCCCCCAGTATATAGGTAACCAGTACACTGCCCGCAGTATATAGGTAGGAAGCACACTGACCCACAGTATATAAGTAACCAGTACACTGCCCCTAGTATATAGGTAACAGTACACTGCCCCCAGTATATAGGTAGGCAGCACACTGCCCCAGAATATAGGTAACCAGTACACTGCCCCCAGTATATAGGTAACCAGCACACTGCCCCCAGTATATAGGTAGGAAGCACACTGCCCCCAGTATATAGGTAACCAATACACTACCCCCAGTATATAGGTAACAGTACACTGCCCCCAATATATAGGTAACAGTACACTGCCCCCAGTATATAGGTAGGCAGCACACTGCCCCAGAATATAGGTAACCAGTACACTGCCCCCAGTATATAGGTAACCAGCACACTGCCCCCAGTATATAGGTGATAAGCACACTGCCCCTCAGTATATAGGTAACCAGTACACTTTCCCTAGTATAAAGGTAACCAGTACACTGCCCCTAGTATATGGGTAACCAGTACACTGCCCCCAGTATATAGGTAACCAGTACACTGCCCCCAGTATATAGGTAGGAAGCACACTGCCCCAGAATATAGGTAACCAGTACACTGCCCCTAGTATATAGGTAACCAGTACACTGCCCCCAGTATATAGGTAGGAAGCACACTGCCCCCAGTATATAAGTAACCAGTACACTGCCCCTAGTATATAGGTAACAGTACACTGCCCCTAGTATATAGGTAACAGTACACTGCCCCCAGTATATAGGTAGGCAGCACACTGCCCCCAGTATATAGGTAACCAGTACACTGCCCCCAGTATATAGGTAACCAGCACACTGCCCCAGTATATAGCTAGGCAGCACACTGCCCCAGTATATAGGTAACCAGTACACTACCCCCAGTATATAGGTAACCAGCACACTGCCCCAGTATATAGGTAGGCAGCACACTGCCCCAGTATATAGGTAACCAGTACACTACCCCCAGTATATAGGTAACCAGTACACTATCCCCAGTATATAGGTAACCAGTATACTATCCCCAGTATATAGGTAACCAGTACACTATCCCCAGTGTATAGGTAGGCAGCACACTGCCCCAGTATATAGGTAACCAGTATACTATCCCCAGTATATAGGTAACCAGTACACTATCCCCAGTGTATAGGTAGGCAGCACACTGCCCCAGTATATAGGTAACCAGTACACTGCCCCCAGTATATAGGTAACCAGCACACTGCCCCAGTATATAGGTAGGCAGCACACTGCCCCAGAATATAGGTAACCAGCACACTGCCCCCAGTATATAGGTAACCAGCACACTGCCCCTCAGTATATAGGTAACCAGTACACTTTCCCTAGTATAAAGGTAACCAGTACACTGCCCCCAGTATATAGGTAACCAGTACACTGCCCCCAGTATACAGGTAACCAGTACACTGCCCCTAGTATATAGGTAACCCGTACACTGCCCAGAGTATATAGGTAACCAGTACACTGCCCCCAGTATATAGGTAGGAAGCACACTGACCCCCAGTATATAAGTAACCAGTACACTGCCCCTAGTATATAGGTAACAGTACACTGCCCCCAGTATATAGGTAGGCAGCACACTGCCCCAGAATATAGGTAACCAGTACACTGCCCCCAGTATATAGGTAACCAGCACACTGCCCCAGTATATAGGTAGGCAGCACACTGCCCCAGTATATAGGTAACCAGTACACTACCCCCAGTATATAGGTAACCAGTACACTATCCCCAGTATATAGGTAACCAGTATACTATCCCCAGTATATAGGTAACCAGTACACTATCCCCAGTGTATAGGTAGGCAGCACACTGCCCCAGTATATAGGTAACCAGTACACTGCCCCCAGTATATAGGTAACCAGCACACTGCCCCAGTATATAGGTAGGCAGCACACTGCCCCCAGTATATAGGTAGGCAGCACACTGCCCCAGAATATAGGTAACCAGCACACTGCCCCCAGTATATAGGTAACCAGCACACTGCCCCTCAGTATATAGGTAACCAGTACACTTTCCCTAGTATAAAGGTAACCAGTACACTGCCCCTAGTATATAGGTAACCAGTACACTACCCCCAGTATATAGGTAACCAGTACACTGCCCCTCAGTATATAGGTAACCAGTACAATTTCCCTAGTATAAAGGTAACCAGTACACTGCCCCCAGTATATAGGTAACCAGTACACTGCCCCTAGTATATAGGTAACCCGTACACTGCCCAGAGTATATAGGTAACTAGTACACTGCCCCCAGTATATAGGTAGGAAGCACACTGACCCCCAGTATATAAGTAACCAGTACACTGCCCCTAGTATATAGGTAACAGTACACTGCCCCCAGTATATAGGTAGGCAGCACACTGCCCCAGAATATAGGTAACCAGTACACTGCCCCCAGTATATAGGTAACCAGCACACTGCCCCAGTATATAGGTAGGCAGCACACTGCCCCAGTATATAGGTAACCAGTACACTACCCCCAGTATATAGGTAACCAGTACACTATCCCCAGTATATAGGTAACCAGTATACTATCCCCAGTATATAGGTAACCAGTACACTATCCCCAGTGTATAGGTAGGCAGCACACTGCCCCAGTATATAGGTAACCAGTACACTGCCCCCAGTATATAGGTAACCAGCACACTGCCCCAGTATATAGGTAGGCAGCACACTGCCCCCAGTATATAGGTAGGCAGCACACTGCCCCAGAATATAGGTAACCAGCACACTGCCCCCAGTATATAGGTAACCAGCACACTGCCCCTCAGTATATAGGTAACCAGTACACTTTCCCTAGTATAAAGGTAACCAGTACACTGCCCCTAGTATATAGGTAACCAGTACACTGCCCCCAGTATATAGGTAACCAGTACACTGCCCCCAGTATATAGGTAGGAAGCACACTGACCCCCAGTATATAAGTAACCAGTACACTGCCCCTAGTATATAGGTAACAGTACACTGCCCCCAGTGTATAGGTAGGCAGCACACTGCCCCAGAATATAGGTAACCAGTACACTGACCCCAGTATATAGGTAACCAGCACACTGCCCCAGTATATAGGTAGGCAGCACACTGCCCCAGTATATAGGTAACCAGTACACTACCCCCAGTATATAGGTAACCAGTACACTATCCCCAGTATATAGGTAACCAGTATACTATCCCCAGTATATAGGTAACCAGTACACTATCCCCAGTGTATAGGTAGGCAGCACACTGCCCCAGAATATAGGTAACCAGTACACTGCCCCCAGTATATAGGTAACCAGCACACTGCCCCCAGTATATAGGTGATAAGCACACTGCCCCTCAGTATATAGGTAACCAGTACACTTTCCCTAGTATAAAGGTAACCAGTACACTGCCCCTAGTATATGGGTAACCAGTACACTGCCCCCAGTATATAGGTAACCAGTACACTGCCCCCAGTATATAGGTAGGAAGCACACTGCCCCAGAATATAGGTAACCAGTACACTGCCCCTAGTATATAGGTAACCAGTACACTGCCCCCAGTATATAGGTAGGAAGCACACTGCCCCCAGTATATAAGTAACCAGTACACTGCCCCTAGTATATAGGTAACAGTACACTGCCCCTAGTATATAGGTAACAGTACACTGCCCCCAGTATATAGGTAGGCAGCACACTGCCCCCAGTATATAGGTAACCAGTACACTGCCCCCAGTATATAGGTAACCAGTACACTGCCCCCAGTATATAGGTAGGCAGCACACTGCCCCAGTATATAGGTAACCAGTACACTACCCCCAGTATATAGGTAACCAGCACACTGCCCCAGTATATAGGTAGGCAGCACACTGCCCCAGTATATAGGTAACCAGTACACTACCCCCAGTATATAGGTAACCAGTACACTATCCCCAGTATATAGGTAACCAGTATACTATCCCCAGTATATAGGTAACCAGTACACTATCCCCAGTGTATAGGTAGGCAGCACACTGCCCCAGTATATAGGTAACCAGTATACTATCCCCAGTATATAGGTAACCAGTACACTATCCCCAGTGTATAGGTAGGCAGCACACTGCCCCAGTATATAGGTAACCAGTACACTGCCCCCAGTATATAGGTAACCAGCACACTGCCCCAGTATATAGGTAGGCAGCACACTGCCCCAGAATATAGGTAACCAGCACACTGCCCCCAGTATATAGGTAACCAGCACACTGCCCCTCAGTATATAGGTAACCAGTACACTTTCCCTAGTATAAAGGTAACCAGTACACTGCCCCCAGTATATAGGTAACCAGTACACTGCCCCCAGTATACAGGTAACCAGTACACTGCCCCTAGTATATAGGTAACCCGTACACTGCCCAGAGTATATAGGTAACCAGTACACTGCCCCCAGTATATAGGTAGGAAGCACACTGACCCCCAGTATATAAGTAACCAGTACACTGCCCCTAGTATATAGGTAACAGTACACTGCCCCCAGTATATAGGTAGGCAGCACACTGCCCCAGAATATAGGTAACCAGTACACTGCCCCCAGTATATAGGTAACCAGCACACTGCCCCAGTATATAGGTAGGCAGCACACTGCCCCAGTATATAGGTAACCAGTACACTACCCCCAGTATATAGGTAACCAGTACACTATCCCCAGTATATAGGTAACCAGTATACTATCCCCAGTATATAGGTAACCAGTACACTATCCCCAGTGTATAGGTAGGCAGCACACTGCCCCAGTATATAGGTAACCAGTACACTGCCCCCAGTATATAGGTAACCAGCACACTGCCCCAGTATATAGGTAGGCAGCACACTGCCCCCAGTATATAGGTAGGCAGCACACTGCCCCAGAATATAGGTAACCAGCACACTGCCCCCAGTATATAGGTAACCAGCACACTGCCCCTCAGTATATAGGTAACCAGTACACTTTCCCTAGTATAAAGGTAACCAGTACACTGCCCCTAGTATATAGGTAACCAGTACACTACCCCCAGTATATAGGTAACCAGTACACTGCCCCTCAGTATATAGGTAACCAGTACAATTTCCCTAGTATAAAGGTAACCAGTACACTGCCCCCAGTATATAGGTAACCAGTACACTGCCCCTAGTATATAGGTAACCCGTACACTGCCCAGAGTATATAGGTAACTAGTACACTGCCCCCAGTATATAGGTAGGAAGCACACTGACCCCCAGTATATAAGTAACCAGTACACTGCCCCTAGTATATAGGTAACAGTACACTGCCCCCAGTATATAGGTAGGCAGCACACTGCCCCAGAATATAGGTAACCAGTACACTGCCCCCAGTATATAGGTAACCAGCACACTGCCCCAGTATATAGGTAGGCAGCACACTGCCCCAGTATATAGGTAACCAGTACACTACCCCCAGTATATAGGTAACCAGTACACTATCCCCAGTATATAGGTAACCAGTATACTATCCCCAGTATATAGGTAACCAGTACACTATCCCCAGTGTATAGGTAGGCAGCACACTGCCCCAGTATATAGGTAACCAGTACACTGCCCCCAGTATATAGGTAACCAGCACACTGCCCCAGTATATAGGTAGGCAGCACACTGCCCCCAGTATATAGGTAGGCAGCACACTGCCCCAGAATATAGGTAACCAGCACACTGCCCCCAGTATATAGGTAACCAGCACACTGCCCCTCAGTATATAGGTAACCAGTACACTTTCCCTAGTATAAAGGTAACCAGTACACTGCCCCTAGTATATAGGTAACCAGTACACTGCCCCCAGTATATAGGTAACCAGTACACTGCCCCCAGTATATAGGTAGGAAGCACACTGACCCCCAGTATATAAGTAACCAGTACACTGCCCCTAGTATATAGGTAACAGTACACTGCCCCCAGTGTATAGGTAGGCAGCACACTGCCCCAGAATATAGGTAACCAGTACACTGACCCCAGTATATAGGTAACCAGCACACTGCCCCAGTATATAGGTAGGCAGCACACTGCCCCAGTATATAGGTAACCAGTACACTACCCCCAGTATATAGGTAACCAGTACACTATCCCCAGTATATAGGTAACCAGTATACTATCCCCAGTATATAGGTAACCAGTACACTATCCCCAGTGTATAGGTAGGCAGCACACTGCCCCAGAATATAGGTAACCAGTACACTGCCCCCAGTATATAGGTAACCAGCACACTGCCCCAGTATATAGGTAGGCAGCACACTGCCCCCAGTATATAGGTAACCAATACACTACCCCCAGTATATAGGTAGGCAGCACACTGCCCCCAGTATATAGGTAACCAGTACACTGCCCCCAGTATATAGGTAACCAGTACACTGCCCCCAGTATATAGGTAACCAGTACACTGCCCCCAGTATATAGGTAACAGTACACTATCCCCAGTATATAGGTAACCAGTACACTGCCCCCAGTATATAGGTAACCAGTACACTGCCCCCAGTATATAGGTAACCAGTACACTGCCCCCAGTATATAGGTAACAGTACACTATCCCCAGTATATAGGTAACCAGTACACTGCCCCCAGTATATAGGTAACCAGTACACTGCCCCCAGTATATAGGTAACAGTACACTATCCCCAGTGTATAGGTAGGCAGCACACTAACCTCCCTTCTTATTGTTGTGTTAATATCTTCTAGATAATCAGCATTCCTCCAAAAATCACATTTATTCAGTCTCTCTGTGCCCTAACGTAAAGTCATGGAGTTGAGAAACCATTCAGTGAAGCTCCCTCTGTCTCCTAAGAGTGCGGTCACACATGGTGCCTGTATTGCAATGCATTTAGGGGTGGGCCTCAACCCAAATATTAGTTTCCATGGCAACACATGTGGTCAGCAACCATGTTGCTCCAACTTTCCTGAAAATTTGGTATGTAACCTCCTGTAATGCTATAAAATACAGATTTTATGATGAAAAGCTCCTTTCTCGTTTTGTTCATTTTCTAAAAGTTTTTTTTTAATTTTCCTTTTTAAAAGATTTTTCCGTAGCGCCTGAATGTATTAACCAATGAGTAGATTGGCTGCTCTCTATTGGCCGGTCTACAGCTGCTGGTGTCGCGGTAGCCGTGTTATATATCTATGAGCGGAGGCGTCTGTTTCATGGATGAAGCCAAACACATCTCCGCTCTCATCTTGCAGGAGCAACAAGAAGATTCCCTTCATTAATTCTGACACAATGGTTTTCGGATGACAGGTTTTCTGTTGTACTTGGCAGAATCGGGCTGTTCTCGCAGGGTGCGCCTCCACATCTCAAGTGCTACAACCCCGAACAAGACTTTCCAGCAAAAGTTTGTTATGACTTGAGATAACTATCAAGCGATGACCCAGACGTGTCTGACGCAGGTTAATGGAGCTGTGCTGATTATCTGTATGGATGGCCACAAGCCACATCTATTACAAACTAAATGGAAAGTGTAATTTAAAGGGATTTTCTTCTTATAAACACTTAAAGGGATGTGTCTGACCCATGTAGATCTTGTAGTAGGAACCCTCTGTAAACACAAGAACAGGTGCCGCAGACTGGAATGATTGCTGAGCATGCAGAAAAATGAACATAATGGAAAAATCCCTTTAATGGGGTTGGCCACTTTAATATAAAAATTTAGCATTGCTGGATTATCAATATTTTCCTAACATACTTGGTATTATGAATTCTCCAGCGTCGTTCTGTTCTTGATTGATGATTCGTCAGTCTCTTCTCCATCTATTTTCTTCCTTTCCTTGCTGTCCGTCCTGGCCGTGACGTTCCTCCTGTCCGATGCGACGTGGCCTGTGCTGTGAGCGTTGACAGCTCTGAGGCACAGCGCATGCGCATAGATACGTCGCTAAGAAGATGGCGCCCCGGCCGATCCCAACTACTCTGGATCCATGCAGAAAGCGACGCGACGGGGACAAGAAGAGGAGATTAGGTGTGTAAATTCAGCCAGTACTTGCCATTGGGGAAGGGGGAACTTATTTTAAAGGACGCCTGTCATCAGGTCTGTGTCACTTGTCCTGTCACTACTACCTGTTGGAGCAGCTCACTAGGATCCCATCCCAGCCTTTATCTAGTTATTTCATACATTATTCATTGTAAAATCATCTATTTTTTATCATGTAAATGAGGCTGGTCACATGGTCAGAGGCAGTGATGTCACCCCTGTTACCCCTCCCCTCTCCTCCCCCTGCTCATGTCTGTGTGTAATGTATAGTAAAGCATTGCTAGTGTGTGTGCTGCATCTGCTGACATGCTGCATCCTCCTAATATACAGGTGAGAGACACAGACATCAGCTACACATGAATCTGACATGTTCTGCTGTAACATGGCTGCCTGGAGCTGCTGTATCTCTCCTATACACACACACATGCACACACAGGCTGCAGGGGGCGCCAGCACCCGGAAGCACATCATTATACAGCCTCACATCATTATACAGGCTGTCAGTCATGCACTGGGGGTGTGGCTGTACCTCCCACTCATGAATAGAGTGGACAGCTTGAATATGCTAATGCTTCATTGGACATTTCACAGGTCATTTGCATACAGCTTTAGGACCTCATTGCTTAGGTTTACAGGCCTGTAGAGGGACAATGAAGGGATAGAGGCAATGCTCTCTAATGGCAGTTTATGAAAATATATTTAGTTTAGGGGGGTTATTTTGCATGACGGGTTCTCTTTAAGAACAAATGCCCATATATCTTTTATTTTTAAGTCTAGGGGGCCAACTAACCCCTTTGAACATGGTTGACTCAAGAAAGAAACTTAACTCCTATCCACAGTGGATACATTTCAGATCACTGGGGCTCTGACTCTTGGGACTCCAGTACCCAGAAATCTGATGCTCCATTCACTGCTGGACGGAGATCTCGTGCAGCCCCTCAGCACATTGGGGCTCATTTACTAAAAGTTTGCGCAATGCACTTTTGTAGGATTGTTCACCTTTTTCAGGGCTAAAATGGCTTGCACAGGTATTGAAGAAGTGTCTGTGCTGGGATTGTGTCACACGCGACCCTCTTTTTGGCACGGCTGCGCTGCTTCCACACATAGGGGGTGGGGGGCGTGCCGTCAGATGGTCCGACTGATTCGGACTGAGCGTGGGATTTAACTTTCACATTGGGGCACATTTACTAAGGGTCCGCAGCCGCAAATCCGTCGGGTTTTTCCCGAATATTTCTGCTTTGCGCTGTATTTCACGGGATTGTGGCGCACGCGATCGATTTTTGGCGCAATCGCGCCGATTTTCACGCGACAGAAATCGGGGGGCGTGGCCACCGGGTAACCCGAAGGATTCGGAAAAATCGTGGAATTTAAAAAGCCATTTGTTTCGCAAGATCAAGCACTCACATACACCAGAAAAAAGCAGGTGAACTTCGGCGGAGCTCGGCACAGCAGCGACACCTGGTGAATATCGATGCACGGACCTTAGTGAATCCCGGCAGAACCCGAATCAGCGACGGAGAACCCGCCGCTGGATCGCGACTGGACCGGGTAAGTAAATGTGCCCCATTGTGTCGCATGATCAAGCACTTACATGCACCAGGAAGAAGAAGGGGAACTCCGGGGACCTGAGCGGGGAAGCGACACATGCAGGATATCGGGCGCACGATCTTAGTGACTCCCCGCACAGCGCATTATACACGGACAATGCACTTCAGGTGAACTCCAGTGATCGGGTAAGTAAATGAGCCCCAATGTTTCCAGATTAAAGGGATTATTTCTCATCATTACATTGGTTAATATACTACACTTTAATTCCTATTATAACTTCTTATTCAAAGAAACAACTACTTGAATAACTGCTGTTTGCTCTTTGCAGCCCAGTCTAATAATATCCCAGCAGTGATGGGTGTGTCGGGTCTAACAATGACGAGATAACAATAACATCATGTAAATACGTGTAAGGTAGTGATCCGTGAACCCAGCCTGGTGCATGCTGGGAGGAGTACACATATATCTACACTATACAAAACGTCATTTATCAGAATTTTATTGTATATTATTGTCATCTTTCCTCCACTGCATCTAAAATAACAGATGAAGTTACTTTGTAAATAGTTTTCATCCTCTTTATAGTTACAGATCCTGCAATCTAATGGCGCTATATAACCCCAAGTCTTGCAGTATAAGAGGGACAATCGCGGGAGCTCAAGCTTTCTTTTTGTGATGCCACCCAGTGTTGCACGCTGCCACCGCTTTAGCCATGATACTATCGCAGGGTGCTGTCAGTGTGGTCACCCTCTGTACTCTGTACTGCACAAGATTTTCCTGCAGATAGCCCTAAAACAATCATTAGTAAAGATGACCGGACCCATTCGGCTTTGCTGAATTTGGCCAAACCTGAACGCTCACCCCCACATGTAGCCCCCGCAATCGGTACTGGCACCAATCACGGGTGTTTCCCTTTAAATGCCACCCGCTTCCATTTTCCATTGTTGCTCCGAGCAAGGGATGATCCTAAAGTACCAGCACTGATTGTGGGTGTTACCGTCAGGGATGAGCCCAAATGCCACATCTGAACTTCTGGCTTAAGTTCAGCAGGTGCCCAAATATTGCAGGTATGGGTCCACTTACCCCTGATCAGAAGTAGGGATGAACAACCTTCTCCGGTTTGCTGAGTTCAGCTGAACCTCAACCTGAACGTTCAATTTGGGTTCTGTTACACTGACGCCCACCCCCTCCTGTAACATCCGTAATCAGTGCTGGTACCCATCATGGGTGCGCTGACGGCATTTAAAGGTTGATCAACTGCAATTGGTGCCAGAACCACTCATGGATGTTACCAGTGGCAGTGAGTCTGGGTCGGGTCTGCTCATCCCAAAACAGGAGCTGTGTCAATTGTTGTTAAATAGAAGGCAATGGGTGGCAATTTAAGATGGGAATCGGAGCACTTGTGGTCTTTGGCCCAGCCCTGGAGCACTTGTGGTCTTTGGCCCACCCCTGGAGCACTTGTGGTCTTTGGCCCACCCCTGGAGCACTTGTACTTCCCAGCTAATTTGCATATATTATGCTGCATTTCTGCAACACAGAAGGTACATTTGTGCTCCTAACAATGACTCAATTACTAAATATTGGGTTATATTATGGCTGGAAATCTCAAAGTTGTGTCCACAGTCCCTATATATAGGAATATGAGATACAACAGGACTAGAGGCGGATCACTGAGAGCCCAGAGAATATTGGGGGACATTTACTAAGGGCTTGGCACCAGTTTTCTCTCAGACTTTGCAGGTCCTTTTAGGTGCAAACTGCTTGCACAGGTATTTAAGAAGTGTCCGCGCTGCCATTGTGTCGCACACAACTGTTTTGTCGCGCGGCTGCATTGCTCATCATGTGACACAAATTAGGGGGCGTTCTGGTGCTGATTCGGACCTTTCACCAGGTTTAACACACAAAGTCTGTTGCACGCCCTGTATTGAAAGTGCACCAAAAAAAAGTTGGTGGACCCAATGCAGGGATGAGCCAGATTCATGATTTCTAGCCCTTGATCTGTCGCACCGAGCATTATACATGGGCAGAGATCTTAGTAAATGTCCTGCACTATGTATATATTTTATCTATAGTCCTCTTTTCTGGCCACATTGGGCCAGATGTATCACTTTTCTGTCTTAAGTGTTTTTGCTGCACCTATATTCTGGCACATTGTTGCACCTGAATTATGAGAAGTTACAATGTGCAATGTTAGATTAAGGCAGTTACATGTGATCCTCCTGGCACAATGTTTTTACAGACAGGAAGGGGTGCGTGGCCGCGTCATGACGTCATCATGCGGCTGCGCATCCTAGTTCATGGAGCGATGTGCGCCGGGGTTGTCTTCCGTCCAAATCTCTCCAGTAATAGTGCTTATACAGACGTTTCCGGCGGCATTGAGCATTTAACAGTAACGGACCGGACGGAGGCCCTTACCCGACTGCCAAAGGCCCCAGCAGGAGCCAAATCAATGGCGCTTTTGGTACGGCAGCTCCAAGAGCACCAATGACGACGGGGGCCGGTCGTAGTTTAGGGATCCCTGTTGTAACGTGTGTAGTGTCTGTAGTGTCTGTAGTGTGTGTAGTGCCTGTAATGTCTGTAATGTCTGTAGCGTGTGTAGTGTCTGTAGTGTGTATAGTGTCTGTAATGTCTGTAGTGTGTGTAGTGCCTGTAATGTTTGTAGTGTGTGTAGCATGTGTAGTGCCTGTAGTGCCTGTAATGTCTGTAGTGCCTGTAGTGTGTGTGGCGTCTGTAGTGTGTGTAGTGTGTCTAGTGTCTGTAATGTCTGTAGTGCCTGTAGTACCTGTAGTGCTTGTAGTGTCTGTAGTATGTGTAGTGTCTGTAGTGCTTGTAGTGTCTGTAATATGTGTAGTGTCTGTAGTGCTTGTAGTGTCTGTAATATGTGTAGTGTCTGTAGTGCTTGTAGTGTCTGTAATATGTGTAGTGTCTGAAGTGCTTGTAGTGCCTGTAGTGTCTGTAATGTCAGTAGTGTGTGTAGTGCCTGTAATGTCTGTAACGTCTGTAGTGTGTGTGGCGTCTGTAGTGTGTGTAGTGCCTGTAATGTCTGTAACGTCTGTAGTGTGTGTGGCGTCTGTAGTGTGTGTAGTGTGTGTAGTGCGTGTAGTGTGTGTAGTGTCTGTAGTGTCTGTAATGTATGTAGTGTGTGTAGTGACTTCAGTGTCTGTAGCGTGTGTAGTGTCTGTAGTGCGTGTAGTGTGTGTAGTGTGTGCAGTGTCTGTAGTGTCTGTAGTGTCTGTAGTGTGTGTAATGTCTGTAGCGTGTGTAGTGTCTGTAGTGTGTATAGTGTCTGTAATGTCTGTAGTGTGTGTAGTGTCTGTAGTGTCTATAATGCCTGTAGTGCCTGTAATGTCTGTAGTGTCTGTAGTGTCTGTAATGTCTGTAGTGTGTATAGTGCCTGTAGTGTCTGTAATGTCTGTAGTGTGTATAGTGCCTGTAGTGTGTGTAGTGTCTGTAATGTCTGTAATGTCTGTAGTGTGTGTAGTGTGTGTAATGTCTGTAATGTCTGTAGTGTGTGTAGTGCAAGTAATGTCTGTAATGTCTGTAATATCTGTAGCGTGTGTAGTGTCTATAGTGTCTGTAGTGTGTGTAGTGCCTGTAATGTCTGTAGTGTGTATAGTGCCTGTAGTGTCTGTAATGTCTGTAGTGTGTATAGTGCCTGTAGTGTGTGTAGTGTCTGTAATGTCTGTAATGTCTGTAGTGTGTATAGTGCCTGTAGTGTGTGTAGTGTCTGTAATGTCTGTAATGTCTGTAGTGTGTGTAGTGCATGTAGTGTCTGTAATGTCTGTAATGTCTGTAGCGTGTGTAGTGTCTGTAGTGTGTATAGTGTCTGTAATGTCTGTAGTGTGTGTAGTGCCTGTAATGTCTGTAGTGTGTGTAGCATGTGTAGTGCCTGTAGTGTCTGTAGTGTCTATAATGCCTGTAGTGCCTGTAATGTCTGTAGTGCCTGTAGTGTCTGTAAGGTCTGTAGTGTGTGTGGTGTCTGTAGTGTGTGTAGTGTGTCTAGTATCTGTGATGTCTGTAGTGCCTGTAGTACCTGTAGTGCTTGTAGTGTCTGTAGTATGTGTAGTGTCTGTAGTGCTTGTAGTGTCTGTAATATGTGTAGTGTCTGTAGTGCTTGTAGTGTCTGTAATATGTGTAGTGTCTGTAGTGCTTGTAGTGTCTGTAATATGTGTAGTGTCTGTAGTGCTTGTAGTGCCTGTAGAGTCTGTAATGTCAGTAGTGTGTGTAGTGCCTGTAATGTCTGTAGTGTGTGTGGCGTCTGTAGTGTGTGTAGTGTGTGTTGTGTGTGTTGTGTGTGTAGTGCGTGTAGTGTGTGTAGTGCCTTCAGTGTCTGTAGCGTGTGTAGTGTGTGTAGTGTCTGTAGTGCGTGTAGTGTGTGTAGTGTGTGCAGTGTGTGTAATGTCTGTAGCGTGTGTAATGTCTGTAGTGTGTGTAGCATGTGTAGTGCCTGTAGTGTCTGTATTTTCTATAATGCCTGTAATGTCTGTAGTGCCTGTAGTGTCTGTAAGGTCTGTAGTGTGTGTAGTGTGTCCAGTGTCTGTAATGTCTGTAGTGCCTGTAGTACCTGTAGTGCTTGTAGTGTCTGTAGTATGTGTAGTGTCTGTAGTGCTTGTAGTGTCTGTAGTGCTTGTAGTGTCTGTAGTATATGTAGTGTCTGTAGTGCGTGTAGTGTCTGTAGTGCTTGTAGTGCCTGTAGTGTCTGTAATGTCAGTAGTGTGTGTAGTGCCTGTAATGTCTGTAACGTCTGTAGTGTGTGTGGCGTCTGTAGTGTGTCTAGTGTGTCTAGTGTCTGTAGTGTCTGTAATGTCTGTCGTGTGTGTAGTGCCTTCAGTGTTTGTAGTGTCTGTAGTGCGTGTAGTGTCTGTAGTATGTGTAGTGTCTGTAGTATGTGTAGTGTCTGTAGTGTTTGTAGTGTCTGTAATATGTGTAGTGTCTGTAGTGCTTGTAGTGTCTGTAGTGTCTGTAATGTCAGTAGTGTGTGTAGTGCCTGTAGTGTCTGTAAGGTCTGTAGTGTGTGTAGTGTGTCTAGTGTCTGTGATGTCTGTAGTGCCTGTAGTACCTGTAGTGCTTGTAGTGTCTGTAGTATGTGTAGTGTCTGTAGTGCTTGTAGTGTCTGTAATATGTGTAGTGTCTGTAGTGCTTGTAGTGTCTGTAATATGTGTAGTGTCTGTAGTGCTTGTAGTGTCTGTAATATGTGTAGTGTCTGTAGTGCTTGTAGTGCCTGTAGTGTCTGTAATGTCAGTAGTGTGTGTAGTGCCTGTAATGTCTGTAACGTCTGTAGTGTGTGTGGCGTCTGTAGTGTGTGTAGTGTGTGTTGTGCGTGTAGTGTCTGTAATGTCTGTAGTGTGTGTAGTGCCTTCAGTGTCTGTAGTGTGTGTAGTGTGTCTAGTGTCTGTAGTGCGTGTAGTGTGTGTAGTGTGTGCAGTGTGTGTAGTGTCTGTAGTGTGTGTAATGTCTGTAGCGTGTGTAGTGTCTGTAGTGTGTATAGTGTCTGTAATGTCTGTAGTGTGTGTAGTGCCTGTAATGTCTGTAGTGTGTGTAGCATGTGTAGTGCCTGTAGTGTCTGTAGTGTCTATAATGCCTGTAGTGCCTGTAATGTCTGTAGTGCCTGTAGTGTCTGTAAGGTCTGTAGTGTGTGTAGTGTGTCTAGTGTCTGTAATGTCTGTAGTGCCTGTAGTACCTGTAGAGCTTGTAGTGTTTGTAGTATGTGTAGTGTTTGTAGTGCTTGTAGTGTCTGTAATATGTGTAGTGTCTGTAGTGCTTGTAGTGTCTGTAATGTCTGTAGTGCCTGTAGTGTCTGTAAGGTCTGTAGTGTGTGTAGTGTGTCTAGTGTCTGTAATGTCTGTAGTGCCTGTAGTACCTGTAGTGCTTGTAGTGTCTGTAGTATGTGTAGTGTTTGTAGTGCTTGTAGTGTCTGTAGTATGTGTAGTGTCTGTAGTGCTTGTCAGTGGCGTAACTAGAGTCCACTGGGCCCCGGGACAAAATTCCTAATGGGGCCCCCCCCCCCTCCCCAACTTTACCTAAAAAAAACCCTCAAAACCCTTTCTGCTAACCGATATTTCAGTGATTATTACATATTCTGCCCCCCCACAATTAATGATTTAATATTCTCTCCCCCCATAATGAATTATTAAATATACTCTCCCCCCCATAATGAGTTATTACATATTCTACCCCCCACAATTAATTATTACATATTCTACCCCCCACAATTAATTATTACATATTCTGCCCACCCCCCACAATTAATTATTACATATTCCCCCACACACACACACTTAATTATTACAATCTCTCCCCCCCACACAATTAATTATTACAATCTCTCCCCCCCCACACACACACAATGAATTATTACATATTCTCCCCCCCCCCACAATTAATTATTACATATTCTGCCCCCCCCCACAATTAATTATTAGATCCCCCCCCCCACACACACAATTATTACATATCCCCCCCCCCCAATTAATTAATTATACAATAAGCCCCATTTAAAAAAAAAACCCTATACTCACCACTGGCAGCGGGTCCGCGTCTTCTATCTTCTTGGCGCGGGCAGGCAGGAAGGGGTGGGCGGCCGCGTGATGACGTCATCACGCGGCCGCGCATCCCAGTTCATGGAGCGATGTGCGCCGGGGTTGTCTTCCGGCCACATCGCTCCAGTTATAGTGCTCGAGCGGCCGCTTACTGCCGCATCGAGCACTATTCAGTGACGGGCAGGAGCTTCCTGTCCGGACGGACGGAGGCCCCTGCCCGACTGCCAGTGGCGTACCGACCGCGGTCGCCATTGAGACGGTCGCCCGGGCCCCCCCGTCCGATGGGCCCGGTCTCAATGGCGACCGCTGCGACCGCGGTCGGTACGCCACTGGTGCTTGTAGTGTCTGTAATATGTGTAGTGTCTGTAGTGCTTGTAGTGCCTGTAGTGTCTGTAATGTCAGTAGTGTGTGTAGTGCCTGTAATGTCTGTAACGTCTGTAGTGTGTGTAGTGTGTCTAGTGTCTGTAATGTCTGTAGTGTGTGTAGTGCCTTCAGTGTTTGTAGTGTCTGTAGTGCGTGTAGTGTGTGTAGTGTCTGTAGTGTGTATAGTGTCTGTAATGTCTGTAGTGTGTGTAGTGCCTGTAATGTCTGTAGTGTGTGTAGCATGTGTAGTGCCTGTAGTGTCTGTAGTGTCTATAATGCCTGTAGTGCCTGCAATGTCTGTAGTGCCTGTAGTGTCTGTAGTGTCTGTAATGTCAGTAGTGTGTGTAGTGCCTGTAGTGCCTGTAATGTCTGTAACGTCTGTAGTGTGTGTGGCGTCTGTAGTGTGTGTAGTGTGTCTAGTGTCTGTAGTGTCTGTAATGTCTGTAGTGTGTGTAGTGCCTTCAGTGTGTGTAGTGTCTGTAGTGTGTGTAGTGTCTGTAGTGTGTGTAATGTCTGTAGCGTGTGTAGTGTCTGTAGTGTTTTTAGTGTCTGTAATGTCTGTAGTGTGTGTAGTGCCTGTAATGTCTGTAATGTCTGTAGTGTGTGTAGTGTATCTAGTGTCTGTAATGTCTGTAGTGTGTGTAGTGCGTGTAGTGTCTGTAGTGCGTGTAGTGTCTGTAGTGTGTGTAGTGTCTGTAGTGTCTGTAATGTCTGTAGTGTGTGCAGTGCCTTCAGTGTCTGTAATGCGTGTATTGTGTGTATTGTGTGTAGTGTCTGTAGTGTCTGTAGTGTGTATAGTGTCTGTAATGTCTGTAGTGTGTGTAGCATGTGTAGTGCCTGTAGTGTCTGTAATGTCTATGATGCCTGTAGTGCCTGTAATGTCTGTAAGGTCTGTAGTGTATGTGGCATCTGTAGTGTGTCCAGTGTCCGTAATGTCTGTAGTGCCTGTAGTACCTGTAGTGCTTGTAGTGTCTGTAGTATGTGTAGTGTCTGTAGTGCTTGTAGTGTCTGTAATATGTGTAGTGTCTGTAGTGCTTGTAGTGCCTGTAGTGTCTGTAATGTCAGTAGTGTGTGTAGTGCATGTAATGTCTGTAACGTCTGTAGTGTGTGTGGCGTCTGTAGTGTCTGTAATGTCTGTAGTGTGTGTAGTGCCTTCAGTGTCTGTAGCGTGTGTAGTGTCTGTAATGTGTGTAGTGTGTGCAGTGTGTGTAGTGTCTGTAGTGGTTGTAATGTCTGTAGTGTGTGTAGTGTGTGTAGTGTCTGTAGTGTTTGTAATGTCTGTAGTGTGTCTAGTGTCTGTAGTGTCTGTAATGTCTGTAGTGTGTGTAGTGCCTTCAGTGTCTGTAGCGTGTGTAGTGTCTGTAGTGCTTGTAGTGTCTGTAATATGTGTAGTGTCTGTAGTGCTTGTAGTGCCTGTAGTGTCTGTAATGTCAGTAGTGTGTGTAGTGCCTGAAATGTCTGTAACGTCTGTAGTGTGTGTGGCGTCCGTAATGTCTGTAGTGTGTGTAGTGCCTTCAGTGTCTGTAGCGTGTGTAGTGTCTGTAATGTGTGTAGTGTGTGTAGTGTCTGTAGTGTTTGTAATGTCTGTAGTGTGTCTAGTGTCTGTAATGTCTGTAGTGTGTGTAGTGCCTTCAGTGTCTGTAGCGTGTGTAGTGTGTGTAGTGTGTGCAGTGTGTGTATTGTCTGTAGTGTCTGTAGTGTTTGTAATGTCTGTAGTGTGTGTAGTGTGTGTAGTGTGTGCAGTGTCTGTAGTGTTTGTAATGTCTGTAGTGTGTGTGGCGTCTGTAGTGTGTGTAGTGTATCTAGTGTCTGTAGTGTCTGTAATGTCTGTAGTGTGTGTAGTGCCTTCAGTGTCTGTAGTGCGTGTAGTGTCTGTAGTGTGTGTAGTGTCTGTAGTGTTTGCAATGTCTGTAGTGTGTCTAGTGTCTGTAGTGTCTGTAATGTCTGTAGTGTGTGCAGTGCCTTCAGTGTCTGTAGTGCGTGTATTGTGTGTATTGTGTGTAGTGTCTGTAGTGTGTATAGTGTCTGTAATGTCTGTAGTGTGTGTAGCATGTGTAGTGCCTGTAGTGTCTGTAATGTCTATAATGCCTGTAGTGCCTGTAATGTCTGTAGTGCCTGTAATGTCTGTAAGGTCTGTAGTGTATGTGGCGTCTGTAGTGTGTCCAGTGTCCGTAATGTCTGTAGTGCCTGTAGTACCTGTAGTGCTTGTAGTGTCTGTAGTATGTGTAGTGTCTGTAGTGCTTGTAGTGTCTGTAATATGTGTAGTGTCTGTAGTGCTTGTAGTGCCTGTAGTGTCTGTAATGTCAGTAGTGTGTGTAGTGCCTGTAATGTCTGTAACGTCTGTAGTGTGTGTGGCGTCTGTAGTGTCTGTAATGTCTGTAGTGTGTGTAGTGCCTTCATTGTCTGTAGCGTGTGTAGTGTCTGTAATGTGTGTAGTGTGTGCAGTGTGTGTAGTGTCTGTAGTGTTTGTAATGTCTGTAGTGTGTCTAGTCTCTGTAGTGTCTGTAATGTCTGTAGTGTGTGTAGTGCCTTCAGTGTCTGTAGCGTGTGTAGTGTCTGTAGTGCTTGTAGTGTCTGTAATATGTGTAGTGTCTGTAGTGCTTGTAGTGCCTGTAGTGTCTGTAATGTCAGTAGTGTGTGTAGTGCCTGAAATGTCTGTAACGTCTGTAGTGTGTGTGGCGTCTGTAGTGTCTGTAATGTCTGTAGTGTGTGTAGTGCCTTCAGTGTCTGTAGCGTGTGTAGTGTCTGTAATGTGTGTAGTGTGTGCAGTGTGTGTAGTGTCTGTAGTGGTTGTAGTGTCTGTAGTGTGTGTAGTGTGTGCAGTGTGTGTAGTGTGTGTAGTGTCTGTAGTGTTTGTAATGTCTGTAGTGTGTCTAGTGTCTGTAATGTCTGTAGTGTGTGTAGTGCCTTCAGTGTCTGTAGCGTGTGTAGTGTGTGTAGTGTGTGCAGTGTGTGTATTGTCTGTAGTGTTTGTAATGTCTGTAGTGTGTGTAGTGTGTGTAGTGTGTGCAGTGTGTGTAGTGTCTGTAGTGTTTGTAATGTCTGTAGTGTGTGTAATGTCTGTAGTGTGTGCAGTGTCTGTAGTGTTTGTAATGTCTGTAGTGTGTGTAATGCCTGTAGTGTGTGTAGTGTCTGTAGTGTGTGCAGTATGTGTAGTGCGTGCAGTGTCTGTAGTGTTTGTAATGTCTGTAGTGTGTGTAATGTGTGTAGTGTGTGTAGTGTCTGTAATGTTTGTAATGTCTGTAGTGTTTGTAATGTCTGTAGTGTGTGTAGTGTCTGTAGTGTGTGTAATGTCTCTAGTGTGTGTAATGTCTGTAGTGTGTGTAGTGTGTGCAGTGTGTGTAGTGTCTGTAGTGTTTGTAATGTCTGTAGTGTGGGTAATGTCTGTAGTGTGTGCAGTGTGTGCAGTGTGTCTAGTGTGTGTAGTGTTTGTAATGTGTGTAATGTCTGTAGTGTGTGTAGTGTGTGCAGTGTGTGTAGTGTCTGTAGTGTTTGTAATGTCTGTAGTGTGTGTAGTTTTTGTAGTGTGTGTAGTGTCTGTAGTGTGTGTAGTGTCTGTAGTGTGTGTAGTGTCTGCAGTGTGTGTAGTGTCTGCAGTGTGTGTAGTGTCTGTAGTGTGTGTAGTGCCTGTAGTATCTGTGGTGTCTGTATTATCCGCACTAGTGTCTGGCTGAGCTCTGCTGCTGGGGATGAGCTGCTCTGCACAGGAGCTCAGTGCTGCTTCTCAGTTTATGCCACCTTTGGGCTGGAGTGTTTTTGCGCCTGAATGAATAGTCACAAGTGATGAATGTGATCAGGCGCAGTAAAGCATCTGGCAATATTACAATCCTGTTACAATTCCGCATGTCAACACCAAGACCAGAACAGTCCAGACATAACACACAGGACTGTACAATGTGCAGAAGAAAGGTAGAATTTGTCAGATGCTGGATTTCTGTCTGGGGCCACAATCAGATGGAGATTTATTACCTGCTGTCTGGGCCCACAGAAACCTCAATATATCACTGTCATCCAGAATCCGGAGCCTGCAGTGACTCCATCAATGTCACCGGCACTGGATACACACATGAGGTCACCAGACCGGTATTCAGGTGTCATACAGATGTCAGACCGGGGACTATAACCTGATGTGTATAGCAGAGAATATTATATGAGGAAGCAAATCAAAGCTAAAATAATACAGACACATCACTAATAAATAATAGAGAGATATGAGAAATATACAAGATAGAGAGATAGATAATAGATATTGCGCCAAATTTGTCTCAAATTGTTAGATCTCATTTGTGAGCAATAATGAAAGGAGATTGAGAAAATGTGACAGAACGTTCAGGGCGTCATCTCTGCACATAAACCTATCATTGTGATGTAACTGCAGGGACTAAAAGTGACAGAGATGGAAAAAAAAAAATTCTTGCTGAAATGAGTCTTTTCCTTTTTTTATTATAATTTACAGTAAATGGAGACTGATAATATTCTCACATCTGTACAATAAGACAATAATCACTCCCAGAGATGATCCTATAGATAGATAGATAGATATGAGATAGATAGATAGATAGATAGATAGATAGATATGAGATAGATAGATAGATATGAGATAGATAGATATGAGATAGATGGATAGGAGATAGATAGATAGATAGATAGATAGAGAGATAGATAGGAGATAGATAGATAGATAGATAGGAGATAGATAGATAGATAGATAGGAGATAGATGATAGATAGATAGATAGATAGATAGGAGATAGATAGATAGGAGAAAGATAGATAGATATGAGATAGATAGGAGATAGATAGATATGAGATAGATATGAGATAGATAGATAGATAGATAGATATGAGATAGATAGATATGAGATAGATAGATAGATATGAGATAAATAGATAGATAGATAGATAGGAGATAGATAGATAGATAGATAGATAGGAGATAGATAGATAGGAGATAGATGATAGATAGATAGATAGATAGATAGATAGATATGAGATAGATAGATAGATAGATAGATAGATAGGAGATAGATAGATAGATATGAGATAGATATGAGATAGATATGAGATAGATAGATATGAGATAGATATGAGATAGATAGATAGGAGATAGATAGATAGATAGATATGAGATAGATAGATAGATATGAGATAGATAGATAGATAGATAGATATGAGATAGATAGATAGATAGATAGATAGATAGATATGAGATAGATAGATAGATATGAGATAGATAGATATGAGATAGATAGATAGGTATGAGATAGATAGATAGATAGATAGGTATGAGATAGATAGATATGAGATAGATAGATAGATAGATAGATATGAGATAGATAGATAGATAGATAGACCGATGATAGATAGTAGATACATAGTAGTAATATATATAGTGCAGGTGTATACATTGTATCAGACAGTAGATAATTCCTGGTGTTTATCTTCGTGTCCTGCAGTTGAACATGTAATTGATCCCCCTCCTCTCCTGTGACACAGGGAAGGGGCAGCCAATGGTGGAGCCCTGTCATGTGTAGCTCCTCCCAGTGGGCGGGGCTCCCTTGTTGTGTCTGCTGTAATGAATTCAGTGCTCTCAGAGCTGCCCATCACACAATACACAGAGTCATTCCTGCTGGATACTGGATCCTGACGGAGCCGCCTATGGAGTAACAAGGTGGGTGATGGATGGCAGCGGTGGGGTCCTGAGCCTCTCAGCGGGGACTTACCTCTTTCTTAGAGTCGTTTCTTCTACCTTCAGGGGTTAATATAGAACTTTTGTTGACTTTGTGCTCCTGTGTGACCTGCCTGGTCTTGTATGATACATTACCCCTCAGCTGTATGTACCGTATGCACTGCCTCCGGTTGTACCAACCCCCCCCCCCCCGGTAGGCCCTTAATGTACTTAAAATTTAGACCAGTCCTTATTGTCCGGTTGTCCATAGTGTCTAAAATATTGTTCTGCAGCTAAGGAAGTTTGTTCTTTTGATCCGGAAAGTTCATTCTTCGGTGTCATTCTCTGTCAACAACAAACGAGTGTAGCAGGTTGTTTACTAACAGGACACACCGGTCTTGGCGGCGATGCCAACCTTGTGGGCGGATGCGGCTCGATGACTAGGTGCCATGGGTCATTGTAAGAAGGTCACGTCTAAGGTTTAATGAAGTTTTAGGGTTACAAGGTCACCTTTGTCTATCAGTCTTTGGTCATCCGGGGCTTCAGCTCAATGCCAGGCTGCTGCGTCTAAAGTCATTCATTTACATTTCCTATAGGGGAATTGTAGTTTTTGAAAAGTCCTATAAGTTGCGGACAAGAACCCGTCTGTTGAGTTGGAGTGTTAGGTATATAATAAGCTTTGTGTTTATTATAATTATGACTTTTCCGGTAGACTTAATGATCTACTTATGTGATCATTTGCTTCTGATCATCCTGGATGCTTGTCCTGTGATGCACCTCACTGTTATTAGGGCTCCTTTGTGTTTTATTATACTTTGTTATACAGATTTTTGGAATGTGGATGTTTTTGTATGTTAATAACAGAATTTTTTACGTTCTATTATCTAATATACAAAGACAGTGTAATGTTAGGTCCCCACTATTTCACTATATGGGGTCCAAGCTACTATAATGTCACCAATATCCATTGTATCCGAGGGCCCCTCGGTGTTTCTAGAGTTGGTTGCCCCTTATATTATAACGATCCAGGCCCCTTGTAATGTAATCCAGCCGTGTCCCCTTATAATAACACTTATAAACTGTTTATACAGTCCCGGTACAGAAGGATGGATGTGATCTCTGGAGTGTAGGAAAGCTCGGAGCTCAGAGCTTTACTGTCTTTGCATTTAGGCCTTGGTCAAGTTTTTGCAATTTTTGGATTTTGCTATTTGTTTGCTTGTTTAGGTTTGTTGTATGTTGCAATGTTACATGGTATACCATCGCGACGGTGGGTCAATGTATTAACCGCAAGGACTGAGATCCTTCAAATTGTTAGTGATGGAAATGCTCGGGTAAAACTATTCAAGTATCTTGAAGGTTGGGACAAAAATTGTGAACAGATCTCAATTATAAGGAGATGGAATATTGGCAGATTGTTAGAATGGATATTGGTGAAGGTAGGGACATCGATGATCATAGGGACATCACAATGATGGTTAACCACTGTATACCAGATGATATATGTACTGATCTGGAACACACAGGGAAGGGCAGGCTACATCTAGAATATTCTAGAAAGTATCCATGATAATCCAGAACTTGATTTAGATGTTATTTCTAACCGTATACATTGTATGTCATCCTATAGAATGTTCTTCAAAATTAGATTTGTGGACAACCACTTGATTTCTTGGGTGGTTTTTAGTTTTCCTAGAAATTGTCTTAAAGAATTTAGAAAATGCAGTCAGTGTTCAGCTGTAGGTACCCAGTCACTTGCAAAATTTGTCTACATTCACATTCCTCCGGTCCACAAAGAACACATGCACCCTCAGTTTGGCTGAGCTCATACCCTGAGATCAAAAGGATTGTGTAGTTGTAATCAAACTTTCAAACCAAATCTGGTATCGGAAAGTTAGGAGGCCCTATACATATTAGATGGTCAGCAAAACAGGGGGCCTAAAGATTCAGGATTCTAGATCCACCACCCGTTGAGGAACGCTGGGAGAGTTGATCTTGAAAACAAGTGGTTTATCCAACATTTTCTTATGTGTATAAGGGTTCTAAGTCATCAAATGTCCAGATGATCTTCCAGACGCCAAGGTACTGACTCTGTGGCTTGGGTCCAAACGGTCCACCAGAATACCAGAGCACCGGATACCAGGATCCTACAGTGGGCTCAGGTTCTAACCCAAGTATGGACCACAGAGATACAGCAAAAGATAATTGAATTTGGAGGCTACTAGATCCTACTGTCTAGGGGATAATGGCTGGTGAGCCCCCAGGATAACTTTGGTGGGCCTGAGGAACCTAGTCCAACAGTGTGAGACCCCAAAGGAGAACTAAATTTTGTAGATGACTTTGAAGCTACCCATCCAGGTAGGGTGGGGTTTATCTTGGTGCTGATCACCTTTTTGGATATTTGGCTAAGTACAATGGGGTTAGGTTCTGAGTTGGATTGGATATCTTTGTAGTGTTCAGGCTGCTGCGTCCCCTCGATCCCAACGTGACAATGAATTGGCGTGAGAATGGTGTGAGAAGAACGGGTGTTATAGTGGCCGCTGGAGCCACTGGAGATGTTGGGAATGTTCCTGAAATGCGTTGACCGTTGTTTTATCGACGAAACTTCATTTTTTCAACATTTTTTATTTATTACTGTATTTATGTTGTTACTGTAGTTATGTTTTATCATATTCTGGGTCCATGAACTTGAAGAACAATGCAGATATGTGTCTCACATGGTTCGCGTGAGGAGCAACTTCCCTAAATATATGTTAAGTTATGTGAGTCGCGCAATCAGGTCTGAGAAACGTCATCAACCTGACAACACATCAGCCGCCATAACCAGCCCACAGGACGAGCGACTACAGAAAATATCACTCACTTACAGGCAAATAGCAGATTCCAGGCCTCGCTCACCGGTGGTGTGCAGCATCTACATGTACATCCACACAGGAGTAACACAGCACAGAGCTCAGCAATGACTCCATAGAACATTTATCTGTTACAGTCTCTCTACAATGTGTTATAGATCCTTCTGTCATCATTTCTGTGAACTGTTTTTAGATATTTTTGCATTTATATATAAAGGATTTCCCTGGGTAATTATAGATACAAGGGAAATATAATCATGTGTGAGAAAGCTCAGTCTCATCTTATAAGGTAAAAGATCTCATGGGAAGGTCAGAAGAAACCACAGAACACTTGTGTCATGGAGAAAAATGTAACTTCCGAAATGCTCTTACCTAATAATTGAGTTGTTATAACTAGAAGTGACCTGTATCTGGAGCTGGAGGATGATAGGTAAGAAGGTCGATAGATGATAGGAGATAGATGATAGATAGATAGATAGATAGATAGGAGATAGATAGATAGGAGATAGATAGATAGAAGATAGATAGATAGATGATAGATAGATAGGAGATATATAGATAGATATGAGATAGATAGATAGATAGGAGATAGATAGATAGATAGATAGATATGAGATAGATAGATATGTAGATAGATATGAGATAGATAGATATGAGATAGATAGATAGATAGATAGATAGATAGATAGATATGAGATAGATAGATAGATAGATAGGAGATAGATAGATAGGTAGATAGATAGATAATAGATAGATAGGTAGATAGATAGATAGATAGATAGGAGATAGATAGATAGATAGATATGAGATAGATAGATAGATATGAGATAGATAGATAGATAGATAGATAGGAGATAGATAGATAGGTAGATAGATAGATAATAGATAGATAGATAATAGATAGATAGGTAGATAGATAGATAGGAGATAGATAGATAGATATGAGATAGATAGATAGATAGATATGAGATAGATTGATAGATAGATAGGAGATAGATAGATAGATATGAGATAGATTGATAGATAAATAGGAGATAGATAGATAGAAAAGTGAAGTGGCAGCAAAGCAAAATATTGTGATATAGAAGAGATTATTGATTATTATTATTGATAGATTTGTAAAAAGTTCGATAGATACATGTGATAAAGACAGATAAAAATAGTTAAGAAAGATAGAAGGATAAAATAGATAGAAGAGTCCATTGTGTGAATGCACAGGATACATATCCCTGGTATATGGTGGAGATACAGTGATGTGCGGCCGGGGTAGAATATCATTAGTGCTGATGTTTATTTTGGGAGTCTGTGGATGACACCTGCTGTGGGGCGGAGGGTATAGGATGATGTACCCCATCCCCCTCCATGTAACTGAGCACATGACTGTATGAATGGGGCTTTACAGGAGGCTGGGAGGACATTTTGGATGAGATCCAGTATTAAACTCATTGGAAATTCATAGTGTAATAAATTACAATGTATCCGTAATATATAATGAAGATGCCGTACGCATGTGCTATACCATAACGTATCCATAGTCCTGCAGATGATCGGTTACTGGATGATTCCTTAGTTTCTATCACTTCTAGAATTCTGATACTTTGTAGTCAGACATCACTATAAATACATCTATAATAAAGTACAGAACAATTAGACGCAACAAATTATACAAGAAGATTGGAGATTCATGTCCAAACAATTAAAGACAGTGACAGTTTTATGACTTTGACTTTATATATATATATTTTTTTTTTGTTTTTTTCCCCCTCAGGAAAAACTTTCACAAACAGGGCGTGAGCCAAACTGCTATCCTATTCAATGTAAATGAGATTCTGAAATAGTTTTCAAAGACGTGAGAAGCGAAAGTTTTTACGCTCACATTAATAAGACGATTAATACATTTATTTCAGATTTTCTAGATTCCTGACAATGTTTTTTTTTTTTCCAATATTTTCTTTCTGTTGCTGTTGTGTTGAGCAGTTACCGTATATACTCGAGTATAAGCCGTTTTTTACTCAAATATAAGCCGAGTTTGGGTTTTCAGCACATTTTTTTGTGCTAAAAACTAGGCTTATACTCGAGTATATAAGGTAATAATAACTTTCTCATGTGGTTTTTTTTCTTAGTGTTAGGTTCTAAAATATATAAAAAAATATGACTTTTGTGTTAGAGTCCCCAAACTTTGTCCCCTGCGATTTGTAAAACGCTCCGGAATATGATGGCGCCATATAAATAAAAAATTGTTATTATTACACAAAGATACGCCCACGTTTATTTTTTTTTTTTAGCTCCGAGGCCTTCACTTTTTACCTGTAATTACCAAACACTATGCAGGAAGTGTACAATTTTTTAAATTTCATTTATGTAATGAACAAAAAAAAAATACAAATATCAATGCCTAAGAGTAAAAAAAAAAAAAAGCTAAAAAATATTTGAGGTTTAAATCTGGAATTATTCAGCTTAATTTGCGGCAAACAATATAAACATTTTTCTTGCCGTTGTAAAAATATATAAATATATATAATATATATATATATAATAAATACATACCGTATATACTCGAGTATAAGTCGACCCAAGTATAAGCCGCGGCCCCTAAATTGACCATAAAAACCTGGTAAAACCTATATTTTTTTTACTCGAGTATAAGCCAAGTTTGGGTTTTCAGCACATTTTTTTGTGCTGAAAAACTAGGCTTATACTTGCGTATATATGGTATATAAAAAATATAAAATAAAAAGCAATAATATGAGAATACCCCTTTATAGATAATTCAAGATACTTTGACTTTACTTAGAAATCCTGTGTCAGGTCCACAAGGGTTTTGTTGGAAACTTTTCTCGGGTTTATGTGACATTTTTTGGGTAATGCTTAAAGAATTTATTATTTTTTTTAAACTATGAAAATATATTTTTAACCTTTGAGCTTATTTGGGGACAAACAATATAAACATTTTTCTTGCTGTAGTATTTTCATAAAAAAAAAAATATATTTTTATAATTTATATATAATATAAATAATATATAATAAATGTACCGTATATAAAAATATACATATACAAAAATCTAAAACAAAAATCAATAATAAGAGAATACCCCTTTAAGGATAATGCAAGAAACTTTGACTTTACTTAGAAATCCTGTGTCAGGTCCATAAGGGTTTCGTTGGAAACTTTTATGTGACATTTTTTGGGAAATGCGTTAAAGAATTTTTTGAAAAACTATGAAAATATATTTTTTACGCACTAATTTTTTTACGCATTAATTGATAGTTTTTTTTTTAATAAAGCCTTAAAAATGAACACCGTGTTTGTACGTTGAGGTTTATGCTACTTATTATAATCTCATTATATGGCAAAACCACAACCCACCCATCACTTACGTTCCCTTTAGTAAATTATAGGGTTGGTCCCTGCAGATTACAGAGCGGGGGGGGGGGGGGGGGGGGGGGCGGCACTTCACTAAAGATTTCACTTGTGAATGAAGCCTCGGGCCTTGAATCGGCTCCCATACATCATGTAGCAGTCCGCTGCGTGTTATCTCTCTGCTTTGGTTTGTCCCCTTATCTTGCTTGTAATATGGGAGTCACGATAACCGCACAGGTGCAGGGTGCTGGGTGCTGCTACATCTTATCAGCTCCGAGCTTCCTATGTGGTTTCACAAAGTGGCAGAATTTTTAAACCCCCCCTTCCCCCCCCAAAAATTACTTTCATTCCGTTGGACTCTTTGGGGATCATTTACTAAGGGTCAGAATCGCGCACTTTCCGTCGGGTTCCTTAGGATTTCCGAATTGCCCCGGGATTTTGGCGCATGCGATCGGGTTGTGTCGCATCGGCGCCGGCTTTCACGCAACAGAAATCGGGAGGGGGGCGTGGAAGTCGGACAACCCGACGGATTCGGAAAAACAGCGGAATTTAAAAAAGAATTTGTGTTGCAAGATCAGCACTTACATGCATCGGGAAGAAGAAGGTGAACTCCGGCGGACCTCAGCGCAGCAGCGACACCTGCTGGATATCGGGCGCACGGACCTTAGTGAATCCCGGCAGAACCGAATCCTCGTCGGACAACGCGCCGCTGGATCGCAACTGGACCGGATAAGTAAATCTGCCCCTATGTGTTCTTCAATAGTAGAAACAATTGGATCTCCCAAAAAATTCCACAAGAACAAGGGTGAAGGGGCAACTTTGGAACAAAACTAAAGCTCTCAGACATGATGGGGGCATGAGGGCGAGAGGGAGGGGGGGTGAGGAATGGATAGTAATTGGACTGTGGCCCGAGGACTCGCGTTTTCTGTATGTTATAAAGTTGATGGAGGTGAAATTTTGTTTTGTTTTTTAACTGGGTCCAGGAAGGAAATCCGTGTGTGGTCTTATCTCCTCGTCTACAAAATAATTTCACAGGTCAAAGTTTTGCGTCTTCACACCTTGATGTAACTGACCTACAGGTCGACCCACATGGCCCCAGACCTCTCTGTATATGACATTTCGTGACGTCTTTATACTCTGACAGCCGACACCATGAGGGTCCATCAAGACGGCTGGAATCTTCATCTATCCGTTGATGACTCGTCATCATGGGATAGAAAATGTGGCATAGAATTTATGATTGTTTATGGTAGAATCATAGTTCATACGGTTAAAAAAAAGACACTTGTCCTTCAAGTTCAACCAAGGAAGGGAAGGGATTTAGGGGAAACGATTCTTATGATGGCTAAGTGGCTAAGAATTTATTACCAACAATTTTATCGACTTCACGAATATCATAAGACACAAACTTGTGTAACTTTATTTGGCTGGTTCAATCCATCACCTAATATTTTTTTTATTTTTCTTTTAATTCTTATTTAATATATAGGACATTAATTTTGTCTTTTGAAGATGCGTCATCTGCAAATTCATATCTTTGTTTAGACGTTAAAAATGTGTAATAAAATGTTAACGGATAGAAAGACAGAGGAATAGATAGAGGAAAAAGGGATGGATAGAAAAGACTACATATAGATAGATAGGAGATAGATAGAAAGATATGAGATAGATAGATAGATGATAGATAGATAGGAGATAGATAGATAGATAGATAGATAGATAGATAGGAGATAGATAGGAGATAGATAGATAGATGATAGATAGATAGGAGATAGATAGATATGAGATAGATATATAGATAATATACAGATGATAGGTAGATAAATAGTAGATAGATATTACATTACATAAATGTTACATAAAATGTGATTGATTGAGTAAATATCATAATACAATAATACCTATAATGTCTATAGAGCATATACTGTATATATATATATATTAAACTAAATTAAATCTTAAATATAAACATTGGGCCACATGTATCACTCTTTGTTCTGTTGTTTTTGCGCCTTTTCATTCAGGCGCACCGTTTTTGCGCCATTTTTGTGATTAAACGCCAAACTAGCCGCGCAGCACAAATAACCAGCTTTCCCTCATCTATCTTACCAATCCAGATGTGTTGCTGCGCCTAATGATATTCATCACTTGCAACGTTTTCATTTAGGCACAAAAACGGGCGCAAAAACACTCCAGCCCGAAGGTGGCGTTATCTGAGAAGAAAGCACTGAGCCCCTTTGCAGAAGAGCTCATTTCTAGCAGCAAAGCTCAACCAGACACTGGAACATATAATAGATACATTACATACACTGCAGACACTAGAACATATAATAGATACATTAGATACACTGCAGACACTGGAACATATAATAGATACATTAGATACACTGCAGACACTGGAACATATAATAGATACATTAGATACACTGCAGACACTAGAACATATAATAGATACATTAGATACTCTGCAGACACTGGAACATATAATAGATACATTAGATACACTGCAGACACTAGAACATATAATAGATACATTAGATACTCTGCAGACACTGGAACATATAATAGATACATTAGATACACTGCAGACACTAGAACATATAATAGATACATTAGATACACTGCAGACACTGGTACAGATAATAGATACATTAGATACTCTGCAGACACTAGAACAGATAATAGATACATTAGATACACTGCAGACACTAGAACATATAATAGATACATTAGATACACTGCAGACACTAGAACATATAATAGATACATTAGATACTCTGCAGACACTAGTACATATAATAGATACATTAGATACTCTGCAGACACTAGTACATATAATAGATACATTAGATACACTGCAGACACTAGAACATATAATAGATACATTAGATACACTGCAGACACTGGAACATATAATAGATACATTAGATACACTGCAGACACTGGAACATATAATAGATACATTAGATACACTGCAGACACTGGAACATATAATAGATACATTAGATACACTGCAGACACTAGTACAGATAATAGATACATGAGATACACTGCAGACACTAGAACATATAATAGATACATTAGATACACTGCAGACACTAGAACATATAATAGATACATTAGATACACTGCAGACACTAGAACATATAATAGATACATTAGATACACTGCAGACACTAGTACAGATAATACAGTCATTAGATACTCTGCAGACAGGAGCTGCAGACTATTTACAGTTCATCACCTTCTATTTACAAAACATTCTGCAAAACGCTGAGCTCACAGCAAGAGAGCAGAGAACTTTGTACAAGTTTGCAGAAGTTTGCAGAATGTTGCAGATACTACAAACAAGTGTCCCCCATGTAATTCTGCACAGTATCACCAGTGTGTCTGAGGGGGATATTGTGCAGAATTACAGGGGTGCAGCAGGAGACCAGCACTGGGGGATCCCCTCCAGGAGAAGCCCCTGCTGAGGAGGTCAGTGGGTGCTGGGTGTCACACACCTGGGTGCTGCTGAGGAGGTCACTGGGTGCTGGGTGTCACACACCTGGGTGCTGCTGTGAGTGTTATTCTCATTCTGGGCTGTGGGAGAAGCAGAGAGGAGCTTGTAGCAGGATCACATGTAACTGCCTGAATCTAACATTGCGCCTAAACTGCGCCAAAATTGCGCCTAAACTTTGTTAAAGTAAAGTGATTAATAAGAGGCAGAAAACATACTTATCACAGATGGTTGTAGCTTGTGATAATTCTGGCAAAACAGTGCGCCAGAATTTAGGCGCAACTACTACACTTAGGCGCCCAAAAGTGATAAATGTGGCCCCATGTATTGATGAATGATCTTAGTCTATAGGTTCTCCTATAATGGGGAGAATGGTAATTTATGATCTCTATTGTATAAAAAACATCAGAAAGGGACAATTCCTTCCCAGAATTATTTTGGTACTTTTTTACACCTTACATAACATTATCAGCTACACTTATATCAGTGTTACTCCCCCCCCCCCCCCCCCAGCTCCAGGGCCATTCATTGTGTTTGGGGTTTGGCAGGTGAAGGAGCAGAACAATGAGATCCTAATGACACGTTTATCTAATGACAAGTTTTGCTCAATCTTCAAAGTCACAGCTGAGACAATTCATCATCTCCGATTGTTTTTCTAGTGAAGTTATTAGGAGGGGAAGATGTTTACTGAGTTTTCATCGTGCAACAAAAAGCTAAGAAATTGCAGAGGTTGTTTTTTTTTTTTTTTTACATATAAATGTTTGCATCATCTGTCAGGAAAACTTTATGTCCTCACATTGGGGGAGATTTACCAAGCTGCCGAAGAGTGAGAATGTGCTTAACCAATCACAGCTCAGCTTTCATGTCACCAGCGCTCATGAATATTTTAAAGCTGAGCTGTAATTGGTTGCCATGGGCAACTAAGCGCATTCCTACTTGATAAATGACCCCCATTAACTTAATTTCTTGGTCATTAGATCATTAAATGGACATAAAGACGCTAATAATTGCATCGTAAACTACTCAGAGTCTGTCTCTCTCGGACAATAGCCATTAGGGGCAAGTAATTAGAGATGAGATGAGGTTGCGGGATGGGCTCTAACATTCAAGAATATTAATTGGGACCACACAAAGCACAAGAACAAGAAAAATCCAAGTCTTTTACCATCCAGGGGGAGATTGGTTTTTGGTTATTATTACATTCAGTAAATATTCTGATAATTAAAACTTTTTTTCCGCAGCTTTTCCAAGCATCATATTTCATTACAAAAATGACAGGGACAGGGAGTAGAGTAAGAATGCTAGCAGAAATAGCAATATAGTATAACACAAAGTAAATGAACAATAGAGAAGGTTAAGGTCATTGGTATTTGGTGTGACCACATAGACTAGTACACAGTCTATGAAGGACTCAGCAGGGAGGTTGTTCCAGACATCTTGCAGAACTCAGCATAATACTTCTGTGGGTGAAGACTTGCTCTAATCCCAGACACATTGTAGATTGGGACTCTAGGGAGCCATAACATCACTTCCTGGACTTCTTACTCTTCTAGGTACACTTACACATAGTTTATGAAGGAACTAAGAAGGGAGGTTGTTCCAGACATCTTGAAGAACTCAGCATAATACTTCTGTGGGTGAAGACTTGCTCTAATCCCAGACACATTGTAGATTGGGACTCTATGGAGCCATATCATCACTTCCTGGGCTTCTTACTCTTCTAGGTACACTTACACACAGCTTATGAAGGAACTCAGCAGGGAGGTTGTTCCAGACATCTTGAAGAAGTCAGCATAACAGTTCTTACTCCCAAACCCATTGGAGATCAAGACTCTTTGGGGCCATATCATCATTTCTAAGAGCTCTTTCTCTTCTAGATACACTTGCGAACATAGTTTATGAAGGAACTCAGCAGGGAGGTTGTTCCAGACATCTTGCAGAACTCAGCATAAGACTTCTGTGGGTGAAGACTTGCTCTAATCCCAGACACATTGTAGATTGTGACTCTATGGAGCCATCTCCTCACTTCCTGGACTTCTTACTCCAAAACCCATTGGAGATCAAGACTCTTTGGGGCCATATCATCGTTTCTAAAAGTTCTTGCTCTTCTAGATACACTTGCACATAGTTTTAGAAGCAACTCAGCAGGGAGGTTGTTCCAGACATCTTGCAGAACTCAGCAAAAGACTTCTGTTGGTGAAGACTTGCTCTAATCCCAGACACATTGTAGATTGGGACTCTATGGAGCCATATCATCACTTCCTGGGCTTCTTACTCTTCTAGGTACACTTACACACAGCTTATGAAGGAACTCAGCAGGGAGGTTGTTCCAGACATCTTGAAGAAGTCAGCATAACAGTTCTTACTCCCAAACCCATTGGAGATCAAGACTCTTTGGGGCCATATCATCATTTCTAAGAGCTCTTTCTCTTCTAGATACACTTGCGAACATAGTTTATGAAGGAACTCAGCAGGGAGGTTGTTCCAGACATCTTGCAGAACTCAGCATAAGACTTCTGTGGGTGAAGACTTGCTCTAATCCCAGACACATTGTAGATTGTGACTCTTTGGAGCCATCTCCTCACTTCCTGGACTTCTTACTCCAAAACCCATTGGAGATCAAGACTCTTTGGGGCCATATCATGGTTTCTAGAAGTTCTTGCTCTTCTAGATACACTTGCACACAATTTTAGAAGCAACTCAGCAAGGAGGTTGTTCCAGACATCTTGGAGAACTAAGCATAACACTCATGTGGGTTTAGGCTTACTCCAATCCCAGACACATTGAAGAACATGACTCTACAGGGCCCATATCATCACTTCCAGAACTTCTAGCTCTTCTAGCTCTCACTTTCGCACCATTTTTAAAGGAACTCAGCAGGGAGGTTGTTCCTCACATCTTGAAAAACTAAGAGTGCCACTTTGTCACAAACTTTTTCATGTTAAGATAGTTCTTTCAGTGGTATTGTCACGGTAGCCATAAAGATCAGGTGAATATTGGTTCAACTGCCCAACCATCCACTTTGTGTGGAGACGCCCCGATTTCCCGAACTACAGACCTGGGTTTAGGTCACCCACATTGGACTTCATCTGTTCTCATGGGACATAAGTTACTGTCAGAGGTGTCTGGCTACGGCTTATTCCTCTCTCCCTCTGTAAGGCAGAGTCAGAATCGGGAGGGTGTGTATAGTTATGCAAACAACACATACAATTTGTCATGTTTAATGATAAATACAGTCATTGTAAAGAGACAAATGTGGTTGTAAGGAGGCAGCAGTTTATGTTTATTGCTCTAATCATGGAACGTCAAGCAGGTTTTTTTTTTTAATTTTTATTTGTGCCTCTATCTAGATTCAGTGAGTCTTGTAAGTGACACCCCCCCATCCACACGCTGTGACCCTTCCCATCTCATAGCGGAGTGACAGCCGCAGACCCCCTGACGTCTACACAATAACAGCTTTGATATGCCGATAAGGTTTTGGAAACACCCGTCATTGTTAGGCAGAACTCGCTGCCTCTCCCTGAAATGTACACAATTAGCATCAGAAAGCTGAATCTACCTGTCAGGCGGCTGCTGCCAGGGAAGTTTTCAGGGAATGAATATTCGTTGTGTGTATTCGACGTCTTCATTGTGGTCATTGAACCCTCAGGTGGAATCAAGAAACCTTTAGGGGGTCACAGATACAATGGATCATTATAAGCTGTCAGTAAGTGACTTGTTTTACCCAAGTGACAGATACAATGTAACAACCTACTGCATCAGGGGCGGAGTCAGGGATAGCGGAGGCAACCGGCTCTGGTGCAAGCGGGGGTGTCACATGGGGTTTTGTTACAGATATTTATTTGGGGTCTAGGGGTCTATTTGCTTCCCCTCTTCCTCGGGTAGATGTATAAATGTGTGTTCCTAAAAATGAGAGGTCAACCAAAGTGTCCAGCCCTAGAGCCCCAAAACAATAGTATCAGTAAAGGGAACTGTAAGTGGTACACACCTTGTTCTGTGTACCTAGGTAGGGGCCACAACAAAAATTCCAGCACCTAGAATTTGAAAAAAATTGCAAAAGATCGTTGTATTATGTCGGCTCTTCTAAAGGGTCCCAACTACTACACAAATTGAATGATTGAAATGTTTATTTTGGCAAAGGGAAGACATAGAATAAAAATAATATCTTATAAATTCCACATGAATTATTACACTGCTAGCGATGAATACAGTATAATCACTAATATATGATACACAACAAGGTGAAACAAACTGATGAAAATATAGAATAAGACACAGTGCCCCATAATGGCAACAATGGGGGTCATTTACTAAGGGTCCAAATCACGCGATTCCATCAGGTATCCCAGCAATTTTCCCTTTGGGTATCCTGCCGATCGGGGGGCGTGCCCGTCGGCAAACCCAACGGATTCGGAAAAACCGTGGTATTTTTTTTAAAAAAGTGTCACCCTGACATGCGCTTACCTGCACCAAGAAATAGAAGGTGAACTCCGGCGGACCTCGGCGCAGCAGCGACACCTAGTGGATATCGCTGCACGGACCTTAGTGAATCGCTGGAAGACCCGAAGAATGCGCCACTGGATCGCGACTGGACCAGGTAAGTAAATCTGCCTCATAATGTCTATAATATTGCCAATCTCAATGCCCCAGTGGAGCATCAAGGATAATGGGGCTCATTTACTAAGGGCTCCGCGGCCACACTTTCATAGGGTTTCCCGACTTTTTCCGTTTTGCGACGAATTCTGCTGGGAATTTGGCGCACACAATCGGATTTCGGCGCCGGCTTTCACGCGACAGAAATCAGGGGCGTGGCCGTTGGAAAAACTGTGGAATTTAAAAATCAAAGTGTGTCGCAAAATCAAGCACTTACATGCCCTGGGGACAAGATGGTGAACTCCGGCGGACTTCGCCGCAGCAGAGACACCTGGTGGATATCGGACTCACGACCTTAGTGAATTGCCGGAAGACACGAATCCTCGTCGGAGAACGCGCCGCGGGATGGCGACAGGACTGGGTAAGTAAATGAGCCCCAATATGTCTATGAGTTCTCTAGATTTGGTGACCCATGACAATATTGCAACACTTTGCCCATAACAGTACCACACAATGGTAATATGCTCTCTCAGACCAACACCAGAAACAGTGCCCCATAACGCTAACAGCAACAATGGGGCACATTTACTTTACTTACCCGGTCCTGTCCCTATCCCTGATCCGGACTGTCCGATAAGGATGAAGTCCGTCGGGATTCACCAAGATCGTGCGCCCGATATCCTGCATGTGTCGCTTCCCCACTCAGGTCCCCGGAGTTCACCTTCTTCTTCCCGGTGCATGTAAGTGCTTTGTCTTGCGACACAATTTGCATTTTGAATTGTGCGCTTAGCCCGAATCAGTCTGGTTGTCCGACGGCCGCCCCCTGATTGTGTCGCATGAAAGTCTGCGCGATTGTGCCAAAATTCGATCACTTGCGCCAAAAACCCCTGTTAAATGCGGCGCAAATCAGAAATAGTCGGGAAACCTGACGGAAATGCGGTCCGTGGAGCCTTAGTAACTGTGCCCCATTATGTCTATGATATTGCCAGTGCCCCATTGGAGTATCGAGGATAATTTGCCTATGAGTTCCCTAGATTTAGAGCCCCATGACAAGTACTGCAACACTTTGCCCATAAATGTACAATGACAGAACCAGTCCACCCATCATAGTGCCCCCATAAGAATGATGTGCTTCCATGGCAGAGCAGGTCGCTGCTCCCTATTATAACACTAACCATAGTGCTACATAATAAGGATAGCAAGAATATTCTTATAATATCGCAGTGCCCTGTGGTGTGCGCCACCTTACAGCCCCCAATGATGCCCCCACACTAATAGAATAGTATTATACAGTAACTTAGAGTGTGAAAGCTTCAGTTTATTGGCACAATCACGCACCTTTATACATGTATTATGGGTTATGACTTGTGTTATTAAAGGGACCAGCCAATAACTATAAGAAGGCTACAATTACCCTTCCCATTACTGCGGGTCCGGGGCGTGTGTTGCTGGTGGCTTGTGATTTTAGACTCATAAAATCCTCCATTAGTGGTTTTCTGCTTTGATTCCTTGTACTTCTGCGTTTGTCAGTCTGTCGTTGGCTTTTATAGTGTCTGCAATGAACTTGAGCTCATAGGAACACGTGTAATTGCTCTGCAGAGGACAAGCAGCTACAGGTCACCTGCGAGGATCTATCATTATGAAACCACAAGAAGACTTTCATCCATCAGGATTCCTCGCTGAACCTGATTACTTGAGACGATTGTCTCCTCCACCTGCTCCGCGATGGCCCAGGAGTGACACAACGTTATCATTACCATGTGTCTATAATGCGCCTCGTAATAACATAAGCTTTATGGAAACACCCAAACATCAAGACGGCAGCCGGTTTAACTCATGTGTAACTCTTTAATATCGGGGAGATTTGTGGGTAATACCATCGGAGCAGGTCACTAGTTGGGATCTGCCCTGTTATGGACACACCCGCAACTAATGAGGTCAAAGAGAATTCCAAGGAAACTTCAGGAAATATTCATGGAATCAACTTGTAAACATGAGGTGGTTGTATCCACTACTATAGTATTGAATGGGAAGTATCAGATCCGGATAGTCCGCTCACCTGGGTCTGTGATCAGGTGTCTGAGCAGAATAACATCAGTAAGGACAACGTCAGAGTTTTATTATTATATATATATAAGATTCCAAAAACAGATTAAGACCCCAGACCCTAATACAATGATATCCCTGACTAGACTGCAAAACACATTTAGAGATCTCAACAGTCCCCGCAAGTCATTCATATTCCAAATCAGACCCCTACACTCTATCAGACCCCAAATCCGATCCCTACACTCTATCACATCCAAAATCTGACCCCTACACTCGATCATATTCCAAATTAGATCCCTACAACCTTTCACATTCAAAATCTGACCCCTACACTCGATCACACCCAAACTCAGAGCCCTACATTCTATCAGACCCAAAAGCAGACCCCTACACTCTCTCGGATCTAAAATCAGACCCCTACATTCTATCAGAACCAAAATCAGACGCCTACACCCCAACAGAACCAAAATCAGACCCCTATACTCTATCAGATCCAAAATCCAACCTCTACACTCTTATCAGACCCGAAATCAGACCCCTACACTCTATCAGATCCAAATCAGACCCTTACACTCCGACAGAACCCAAATCAGACCCCTTCACTCTTCACTCTTATCAGACCTGAAATAAGGCCCCTATACTCTATCAGCAAAAAACCCTAAATCTATTAAGACCTCAAACCACACACAAAATATGGGCAGAAATGATCCCATTGTTGTATGAAATAACAATGAAACACAATAGATGACTTACAGCAAACTCCAATCCTCTACTACCCGTACAGGACCTTCCGATGGGTCTGGATATACTCTGTAGTACAGTGGTGGCGAACCTTTGGCACGGGTGCCAGAGGTGGCACTCAGAGCCCACTATATGGGCACCCTTGCCATCACCCAAGGGCAGAGTTTGCCAGACAGGACTCAAGGCCTCTTGCAGTCCCAGGGAGCCCAGGACCCTAGAAGGAAGCTACAATGATAACCAAACTTCTTTCTACTGTATTGGTGTCCTCAGGTGCCTATACAAACATGTAGGGTGTAATAAGTTACTGCTTAAATTGTTGCATTGGCACTTTGTGAAAAAATATGTGGGTTTTGGTTGTAGTTTGGGCACTCGGTGTTTTAAAGGTTTGCGATCACTGCTGCCCAGGGGACAAGCTGCAATGCTCTGCACCTGATGGTCTCGGCCCCTGTACCATCCCTACAGATGTTTTCATCGGCGTCTAGATGGACCGCACTGTCTGCTCTTGTTTCGTGACTCAGATTCTGCTTTGTTATCACTGACCTTACATCTTTGTGGTTGTCTTCCTATTAGTCATATGTCAAGTTTGTAAAGTGCAGTCATTCAGCCGTGGAGCCTGAACAAAGATCTCGGCGCCTCATGAGGTTATGATCTATCATATCTCTAGTTTGGGCACTCTAAAAAGTTTGCCATCACTGCCCTAAGGGTTCACTTACTTCCCATTTAGATTATAGTTCCCTTGAGAGCGGACCATAGAGTCGCTTCCTTTTGTAACTCGAAAATACCAACCACCATAGTCATCAGGAGTCAAAAATACTACAGCAACAACAGGAGTCAAAAATACTACAGCAACAACAGGAGTCAAAAATACTACAGCAACAACAGGGGTCAAAAATACTACAGCAACAACAGGAGTCAAAAATACTACAGCAACAACAGGGGTCAAAAATACTACAGCAACAACAGGGGTCAAAAATACTACAGCAACAACAGGAGTCAAAAATACTACAGCAACAACAGGGGTCAAAAATACTACAGCAAGAACAGGGGTCAAAAAATACTACAGCAACAAGAGGGGTCAAAAATACTACAGCAAGAACAGGGGTCAAAAAATACTACAGCAACAACAGGGGTCAAAAATACTACAGCAACAACAGGGGTCAAAAATACTACAGCAACAACAGGAGTCAAAAATACTACAGCAACAACAGGGGTCAAAAATACTACAGCAACAACAGGGGTCAAAAAATACTACAGCAACAACAGGGGTCAAAAATACTACAGCAACAACAGGGGTCAAAAATACTACAGCAACAACAGGGGTCAAAAATACTACAGCAACAACAGGAGTCAAAAATACTACAGCAACAACAGGGGTCAAAAATACTACAGCAACAACAGGGGTCAAAAAATACTACAGCAACAACAGGGGTCAAAAATACTACAGCAACAACAGGGGTCAAAAATACTACAGCAACAACAGGGGTCAAAAATACTACAGCAACAACAGGAGTCAAAAATACTACAGCAACAACAGGGGTCAAAAATACTACAGCAACAACAGGGGTCAAAAATACTACAGCAACAACAGGAGTCAAAAATACTACAGCAACAACAGGAGTCAAAAATACTACAGCAACAACAGGGGTCAAAAATACTACAGCAAGAACAGGGGTCAAAAAATACTACAGCAACAACAGGGGTCAAAAATACTACAGCAACAACAGGAGTCAAAAAACACTACAGCAACAACAGGGGTCAAAAATACTACAGCAAGAACAGGGGTCAAAAAAATACTACAGCAACAACAGGGGTCAAAAATACTACAGCAACAACAGGAGTCAAAAAATACTACAGCAACAACAGGGGTCAAAAATACTACAGCAAGAACAGGGGTCAAAAATACTACAGCAACAACAGGGGTCAAAAATACTACAGCAACAACAGGGGTCAAAAATACTACAGCAACAACAGGAGTCAAAAAATACTACAGCAACAACAGGGGTCAAAAATACTACAGCAACAACAGGGGTCAAAAAATACTACAGCAACAACAGGGGTCAAAAATACTACAGCAACAACAGGGGTCAAAAATACTACAGCAACAACAGGGGTCAAAAATACTACAGCAACAACAGGAGTCAAAAATACTACAGCAACAACAGGGGTCAAAAATACTACAGCAACAACAGGGGTCAAAAATACTACAGCAACAACAGGAGTCAAAAATACTACAGCAACAACAGGAGTCAAAAATACTACAGCAACAACAGGGGTCAAAAATACTACAGCAAGAACAGGGGTCAAAAAATACTACAGCAACAACAGGGGTCAAAAATACTACAGCAACAACAGGAGTCAAAAAACACTACAGCAACAACAGGGGTCAAAAATACTACAGCAACAACAGGGGTCAAAAAATACTACAGCAACAACAGGGGTCAAAAAATACTACAGCAAGAACAGGGGTCAAAAAAATACTACAGCAACAACAGGGGTCAAAAATACTACAGCAACAACAGGAGTCAAAAAATACTACAGCAACAACAGGGGTCAAAAATACTACAGCAAGAACAGGGGTCAAAAATACTACAGCAAGAACAGGGGTCAAAAATACTACAGCAACAACAGGGGTCAAAAATACTACAGCAACAACAGGGGTCAAAAATACTACAGCAACAACAGGAGTCAAAAAATACTACAGCAACAACAGGGGTAAAAAAAATACTACCGCAACAACAGGAGTCAAAAATACTACAGCAACAACAGGGGTCAAAAATACTACAGCAACAACAGGGGTAAAAAAATACTACCGCAACAACAGGAGTCAAAAAATACTACAGCAACAACAGGAGTCAAAAATACTACAGCAACAACAGGGGTCAAAAATACTACAGCAACAACATGGGTCAAAAATACTACAGCAAGAACAGGAGTCAAAAATACTACAGCAAGAACAGGGGTCAAAAATACTACAGCAAGAACAGGGGTCAAAAATACTACAGCAACAAGAGGGGTCAAAAATACTACAGCAACAACAGGGGTCAAAAATACTACAGCAACAACAGGGGTCAAAAATACTACAGCAAGAACAGGGGTCAAAAATACTACAGCAACAACAGGAGTCAAAAATACTACAGCAACAACAGGAGTCAAAAATACTACAGCAACAACAGGAGTCAAAAATACTACAGCAAGAACAGGGGTCAAAAATACTACAGCAACAAGAGGGGTCAAAAATACTACAGCAACAACAGGGGTCAAAAATACTACAGCAACAACAGGGGTCAAAAATACTACAGCAAGAACAGGGGTCAAAAATACTACAGCAACAAGAGGGGTCAAAAATACTACAGCAACAACAGGGGTCAAAAATACTACAGCAACAACAGGGGTCAAAAATACTACAGCAACAACAGGGGTCAAAAATACTACAGCAACAACAGGAGTCAAAAATACTACAGCAACAACAGGAGTCAAAAATACTACAGCAACAACAGGGGTCAAAAATACTACAGCAACAACAGGGGTCAAAAATACTACAGCAACAACAGGAGTCAAAAATACTACAGCAACAACAGGGGTCAAAAATACTACAGCAAGAACAGGGGTCAAAAATACTACAGCAACAACAGGAGTCAAAAATACTACAGCAACAACAGGGGTCAAAAATACTACAGCAAGAACAGGGGTCAAAAAATACTACAGCAACAACAGGGGTCAAAAATACTACAGCAAGAACAGGGGTCAAAAAATACTACAGCAACAACAGGGGTCAAAAATACTACAGCAACAACAGGGGTCAAAAATACTACAGCAACAACAGGAGTCAAAAATACTACAGCAACAACAGGGGTCAAAAATACTACAGCAACAACAGGGGTCAAAAAATACTACAGCAACAACAGGGGTCAAAAATACTACAGCAACAACAGGGGTCAAAAATACTACAGCAACAACAGGGGTCAAAAATACTACAGCAACAACAGGAGTCAAAAATACTACAGCAACAACAGGGGTCAAAAATACTACAGCAACAACAGGGGTCAAAAAATACTACAGCAACAACAGGGGTCAAAAATACTACAGCAACAACAGGGGTCAAAAATACTACAGCAACAACAGGGGTCAAAAATACTACAGCAACAACAGGAGTCAAAAATACTACAGCAACAACAGGGGTCAAAAATACTACAGCAACAACAGGGTCAAAAATACTACAGCAAGAACAGGAGTCAAAAATACTACAGCAACAACAGGAGTCAAAAATACTACAGCAACAACAGGGGTCAAAAATACTACAGCAAGAACAGGGGTCAAAAAATACTACAGCAACAACAGGGGTCAAAAATACTACAGCAACAACAGGAGTCAAAAAACACTACAGCAACAACAGGGGTCAAAAATACTACAGCAAGAACAGGGGTCAAAAAAATACTACAGCAACAACAGGGGTCAAAAATACTACAGCAACAACAGGAGTCAAAAAATACTACAGCAACAACAGGGGTCAAAAATACTACAGCAAGAACAGGGGTCAAAAATACTACAGCAACAACAGGGGTCAAAAATACTACAGCAGCAACAGGGGTCAAAAATACTACAGCAACAACAGGAGTCAAAAATACTACAGCAACAACAGGGGTCAAAAATACTACAGCAAGAACAGGGGTCAAAAAATACTACAGCAACAACAGGGGTCAAAAATACTACAGCAACAACAGGAGTCAAAAAACACTACAGCAACAACAGGGGTCAAAAATACTACAGCAACAACAGGGGTCAAAAAATACTACAGCAACAACAGGGGTCAAAAAATACTACAGCAAGAACAGGGGTCAAAAAAATACTACAGCAACAACAGGGGTCAAAAATACTACAGCAACAACAGGAGTCAAAAAATACTACAGCAACAACAGGGGTCAAAAATACTACAGCAAGAACAGGGGTCAAAAATACTACAGCAACAACAGGGGTCAAAAATACTACAGCAACAACAGGGGTCAAAAATACTACAGCAACAACAGGAGTCAAAAAATACTACAGCAACAACAGGGGTAAAAAAATACTACCGCAACAACAGGAGTCAAAAAATACTACAGCAACAACAGGGGTCAAAAATACTACAGCAACAACAGGGGTAAAAAAATACTACCGCAACAACAGGAGTCAAAAAATACTACAGCAACAACAGGAGTCAAAAATACTACAGCAACAACAGGGGTCAAAAATACTACAGCAACAACATGGGTCAAAAATACTACAGCAAGAACAGGAGTCAAAAATACTACAGCAAGAACAGGGGTCAAAAATACTACAGCAAGAACAGGGGTCAAAAATACTACAGCAACAAGAGGGGTCAAAAATACTACAGCAACAACAGGGGTCAAAAATACTACAGCAACAACAGGGGTCAAAAATACTACAGCAACAACAGGGGTCAAAAATACTACAGCAACAACAGGAGTCAAAAATACTACAGCAACAACAGGAGTCAAAAATACTACAGCAACAACAGGAGTCAAAAATACTACAGCAAGAACAGGGGTCAAAAATACTACAGCAACAAGAGGGGTCAAAAATACTACAGCAACAACAGGGGTCAAAAATACTACAGCAACAACAGGGGTCAAAAATACTACAGCAAGAACAGGGGTCAAAAATACTACAGCAACAAGAGGGGTCAAAAATACTACAGCAACAACAGGGGTCAAAAATACTACAGCAACAACAGGGGTCAAAAATACTACAGCAACAACAGGGGTCAAAAATACTACAGCAACAACAGGAGTCAAAACGTTCGGTAAACCCAACGGAAATGCGTTCCACAGAACCTTAGTGCACCATCGTCTCAATTTCCTCAAATTCTCTCAAACATAAAAGTAACAATCTAGAAATTAGTAAAAGGAAAAAAAAAAATCTGTTTTCTATCTTACACCGATGACAAGGAGATGGAGGGAAAGTAACGCGTCTTCATAAATACCCCCCATGTTTATCCCATTGCATGTTAGATATGTAGTAAGATAAAATATCTTAAAAGTGACTGATCTCGGAAGTTTTAGATGAAATCTTCTAAAAGGGCCCCACTGGCTGAGTTAAGATTTTAAAAACAGATGACATGTGAAGTATCCCTTTAAGCAAGGATTAAATTTCAAAGTTTTTACAAGTTTTTGGTCTGGGCAAACGAATAGAGCAGGGGTGTGACATGTGCCCCTGGCATTTTGTAATGGACTACAGAGACTTAGTCTAGAAATGTGACATATACTTAATAGTAACACAAGTCTCTAGAATGTCTTCAATATTGGCTGTTGTATGTAAAGACAAAGATTTTTAAAAATCACATAGGGAGGGGAGCTCGGCCCCTTCCATAATGGTCAACTGCGCTATGAGACATAAAGAGAGACACATGTAGAGACAGAAATACTTGGGTGGTGAAGGACACAAAACTGCCCTTGTCTAGTTTTCCGCAGTGTCCCCTGAGGTATCACCTGACTCCAGATGTGAACGTTGTGACTTTTTAAAAAAGTCACAAAAAAGTCACAAATCTGTAAGTGTCCATGACCAGGCGTAGAAATAAGCTTAGACCTGATTGAGACTCTTGGAGACTTATGAAAGCAAAAGTCGCAAAAAAGTCTCCGGAAGTTGTAACAATCTAAAGACCAAACGCTGCATGTATCAAAAACACTCAGATACATCTGACCATCAGAAAAGCTAAGAAAAGTCCCAAAAACAGATGGACTTATGAAACATGTGCCAATGGGGCTCACTGTTGTCACTACTCACTTTTGTCGGACTGTTTGCTGTTTTCCGTGGCGTGGCTGCACTTCTTTCATGCGACAGAAATTGGAGGGTGGGCCGGCTGACGATCCGACTGATTCGGACTGAGTGCGGGATTTAACTTTCAAATTGTGTCACAAGATCAGGCACTTACATGCACCAGGAGGAAGAAGGTGAACTCCGGGGACCTGAGCGGGGAAGCGACACATGCAGGATATCAGGCGCACGATCTTAGTGAATCGCGGCACAGTGCATTATACACGGACAATGCACTTTCAGGGAACTCACCGACCGGGTAAGTAAATGTGCCCCAATGTGTCCACAACTCCCCCAGCTTGAAATCTCCAAAGGCTTTTACCGAGACGTTCTCTGTAGTGGAGAAGCGAAGATTTCCTTGAAGATAGCAGCATCTTTTTTATTTTACACAATATCCATTGAAAAAATATTTTGAGTTGCACACTCAGCCCTTTGGGAGCTACTTTACAGTCAAGGACCGATCCCACATCCACAAGAAATAAAAAACCATATCCATTGAGTAACCAAGAAACCAAACAAACTCTCCCTGACCCGAAGCTGAAAAATATTATTTTACCCTCTTTGAAAATACTAAACTTCTGCTTATTTAGCTGATGACAGGGTTTTGCCAGGAAAGTGCACACGGGGCGTATTTTCCCTTCTGTTCGAGAGGAAATCCATAAATCCGGAGCTTAGAGGAATTAAAAAAAACATAACAAGAATATCTTGAGTTGTTGGGATGGACAGGTGACTCTGGACCGGGGAAGCCAATGATATCATTGTTATATTTTAAATGGATTGTTTTTTAAATTTTTGTAAAAATTAAAGCAAAATGTAAAATGATAACTTCCACATATCATATATATTCATATTTTTGTTTGTGGACGGCAATTATATTTTGTGGGAAGGGTCCATAATAAGGGATGAGTAGACCCGACCAGGTTCACTATAGTTTGGTTCCTGTACCTAAACGCTCACTCCCATCGGTAACACCCATGATTGGCGCTGGCACTGATTGTGGGCGTTACCCTCCTAATGTCACGGCAAAGCCGCCATTCTCCTTAGGATCGTTGCTTCCCCATGCCAGCACCGATTGGTGGGGAGACAAACACCGAACTTCTGGCTGAACCCGCAATTTTCAGCACAGACCCCAATCTCTCTCCATAATCCCTGTCTATAGAACGTTGTAGGACAAGATAAAAATGTTGTATTACTTGATAACGGAATTATTATTTCTTATTCTTATTAATCTCGCCTGAGTAGAGTTTGGGGTAAATTTGGGGTGAATATGAAGCCATAGCTGTACGCTACAGCTCTGGTGGCCAAGCTAAGGGTCAGGTGGTGGACTGAGACTACTATGGGCCCTTGGCTGGATAAAACTTTTGCTTTTCACTTTCCACTTTTACCGCCTACATACAGTACCAGAACAAAGCTTCTTGGGAGGAGAAGGGGGTCTTTTCAGTAATCAACTCTGCAGTTTAAGGATCTTCAAAGAAGACCATCAAAGGTCCTTGAAGGGTCTTGTATACATATTTGTTGGGGGATGGCACAAATGTTTGAGGGTTTAACGTCTGGATGTCTATCACTTCATTATCCCTTTAAGGTAGAAACAGATGTGGCGGGTGGCCATGGGCCCCCAAGTAGTCTTGGGCCAGGAACTACAGACAAAACTGGCCATATTATAATCCACTTCTTCTAAAGATTGTTTAGAAGATCTAAAGATCCGTAAGACCTCTACCATCTCTCTACATGACCCTAATTTTGATTTTCTTTATGGGATGGTGGAGCCATAATTTATAATGAGGTATATTGCTCCACTGGGACAAGGGATATTACTTACGATCAGCAAAAAGAACTCCCAACATGATAATTGTCCCACGTGGAGTCTTCATATATTGAGAGGGCTCCGCCATGTTCTTGAACCCCCCCATTAGGTCAAATCCGGTCAAACACTTGTGGGGGGATTGGCTGATAATCTAATCTGTATATGAAAAAAAAAAATTACAGTTTTTAAAAAATGTCAAAAAAATTTTAAAAGTAAGGAAAAAAAAATTGATAAAGTTGAAAATGAACAAAGTAAAAGAATAAAAAAATCAAAAATATTTAGCAAAAAAATTCCTGATCACATGATACTGACGCATGCCTGATGTGTAATAGAAATTAATTAACTTTCTCCCATCGGAATCTCATCTTCAGTTTGGTAAAAGCCTAAAATATTTTTTTCACTTTGACCTTCCACCTCCCCTGGGGTGTGATGCAGCCTCATTATCTCGCAGATATCTGCGGTGCCCTGTCCCTGCAGCTGCTCTTCTTCAATTATTTAAATTTCCTTTGATGAGATTTGAAAGGTGAGAAGTTTGTAGACTGTACGTCACCCCCGGCTGTTATCCAGAAGTCCACTTTTTGGTTGATGAGTTGGATAAGTTTACAAAACAGTTGTGATGTTACTAAGATTTTAACACCAGGATGACAGGGCAGACACGATGAGAAGGTCAATCTACGACGGCCCTCAAATATGTGCCGGGGGGTGGGATTAGGGCTGCAGTAAACCTCTACTAATTATTTTACGGTCAATCATAATCCAATTTTTTTTGTCTTTTTTAAAAAAACATTTGTCATATTTGGTGACCTACGCTCATCCAAAAGGTCAGAGTCGGGACTGAAATTCTGTCAATCTCATCCGGAGATGTTAAGATTTTACAAACGCATCTAAAACCTAAAAAATGTAGTCTAGTGCTGGGGGGCATTTGCCTTTCTCTGACACATTTCCTTGGTTGGTTAGATAAAAGGCAAGGGCAGCTAAGTAAATATTTGCCCCAAATAATGGAAATCCAAACCACAAGGTTCCGGTTAAAGGTCTCGATGGCTCCCAATGACAGTCCTTCAAAAGTAGCCAAAAGTCCAAAGTCCTCTGAAATCTAGAATGTTTTGCCTTTCTCTGGATCAACATCATAGGGTTTTAGGGTGGACTTGATGGATCAATGTCTTATTTCAATCTTATCTACCATGAAACTAGATACAATGTTTAAGACCTTGTTAGTCTTGTGGAAAGCTGGGTGGTCTCATCTTGCTTCTGTGCAGGGGGTTTTCTGGAACCATGGATCTAGAACCGTGAACCCCCAACCCGATTCAGTATCCTGTATCCTGCTTGATCCGGAACGCTGAACCCCAACCTGATCCAGAATCCCAAGCCCATACCGGAGCCTGCATCTTGTCTAATCTGGAACCCTGAACCCCAACCTGATTCGTAACCCCGTGTCCTGCTTGATCCGGATCCCTGAACCCCAACCTGATCCAGAATCCCAAGCCCATACCAGAGCCTGCATTCTGTCTAATCTGGAACCCTGAACCCCAACCTGATTCGTAACCCTGTGTCCTGCTTGATGTGAAACCCTGAACCCCAAACTGATCCAGAATCACCAAGCCCATACCAGAGCCTGCATCCTGTCTAATCTGGAACCAAAGAATAAAGCTGAGGTGTTATTTTGAGTGCACAGTCAAAGTCGAAAAAACTGAGCCCACAAGAACGTTTTTTTTTTCAGTTTTTCCACATTTGGAATTTTTTTTCAGCTTCGCAGTACACGGCATGTTAAAATAAATAACATTACGGGAAAGTAAAATTTGTTACGCACAAAATAAGCCCTCACACAGGTCTGTACACGTAAAAATGAAAAAGTTATGGATTTTTGAAGTTGGAGAGCGAGAAATGAGCGGAAAAACCCTGCGTCCTTAAGGGGTTAAACTCCAATTGTCACTGGTGCCAAAATTTTTTTGGACTGGATCTACAATTATAAAATATACAGTTTCGACTTACATACAAATTCAACTTAAGAACAAACCTCCGGACCCTATCTTCTACGTAACCCGGGGACTGTCTGTATGTAGCTTTAATTAAATAAAAAGCGAAGAAAATTCCTGTGTCTGCATTTTTCCTTGGAAATATCTGCAGAGTAATCTCCTGGAAACTCTGGTTTGTCTGCAGAGAAGGAGCAGGAGGTCAGGTGTCAATTTAGAGTCTTAATCTGATAATGGGGCAGATTTACTTACCCGGTCCTGTCGCGATCCAGCGCCGCCTTCTCCATCGAGGATTCGGGTCTTCCGGCGATTCACTAAGGTTGTGCACCTGGTGTCCACCAGGTGTTGCTGCTGAGCCGAGGTTCGCCGGTGTTCACCATCCTATCCTGGGTGCAGGTTAGCGTGTGTCAAGCGACACGTTTTTTTTTTTAAATTCTGCGTTTTTTCTGAATCCCTCGGGTTTTCTTATGGCCACGCCCCCGATTTGCGTCACATGCATGCCGGCGTTGTTGCGCCACAATCAGATCGCGTGCGCCTAAAACCCGGGGCAAAATGCAGCAAAATGGTAATTTTCGGGAAACCTGACAAAAAATTGCGATTCGGGCCCTTAGTTAATGACCCCCAATGTGTTCTTGGGTAGTTAGATTGAAGAGTAACAAAGAGTTTGATCTCAAGGATGTTTCAAGTTATCGTTATCTTGGGCTCCTGTCCTGAAGTCCAAAGTCTAAACTTTTCACTATATAATTTCTTTAAGGGACAACAATCAAGTTTTGAGACAAAATTATCTACAATATCCAAACAACAGAATATAAATTTACAATTTCCGTACAGTAATGTAAATCCCTAGAGTTGCCGTTGTGGTAAACCCCATGGCGGTTCCACATCTTTGTTACACAAATATCACTATTTAAAGGGAACCTGTCACCAGGAGACCCATTTTTAGCAGTCCCCAAGTCCCCACAGAGCATAGTACACACACTGCCAAAGTGTTTTTGTATTAAAAATAGGTTTTACAGAAAAAAAGATCTGTTATATTGTACCTTTCATTAGCATCTGCTGTGTGACTAGGCACTTGCCTTTTGGGAGGGTCTGTAAAGGAGCAGTTCCCCCCACCCTTGGGAAACAGCTTCTCCATGTGACCTTTTCAAATATATGAAAACACCCATCACTGGGCTTAGCAACGCCCCCTGCTCCTCTACAGCCAATCCCGAGTGTGGGGAGTTATTCATATATTTGAAAAGGTCACATGTTTCCCAAGGGTGGGGGGGGGGGGCTGCTCCTTTCCAGCTCCTCCCAAAAGGCAACTGCCTAGTCACACAGCAGATGCTAATGAAAGGTACAATATAACATATCTTTTTTTCTGTAAAACCTATTTTTAATACAAAAACACTTTGGCAGTGTATGTTCTATGCTCTGTGGGGATTGGGGGAGGGCTAAAAATGGGTCTCCTGGTGACAGGTTCCCTTTAAAGTATCTTTATAGCAATTTTTCTGTCTTGAGGTTTGTATGACAAAAACATCCTCAAAAAGCAGCATGGCCTAAATATTACATCATTTCCAAGTGATTAGTGATAAAAATAACCTAATGACTATTAATAATGGATCCTGTTTATTTTATACAGAAAAACTTATTGTCATTGTGACCCAAAATATCTGTTTTTGGTAAAGTTGGGTGACAATTATTTTGTTTAGCATTGGGCTCCCGTAACGGGTTGTCAGGCAGGTTGACCATAAATCTCTCCAGCTATATGGTGGATGATGAGTCGGGCTGATTTGGGGGTCTTGAGTGATGCTCCATTTTGGTCTTGATGTGTATAACCTACCGTATTTTTCGGACTATAAGTCCACAAAAAATCCTTTGATTTTCTCAGAACCGTACTTACAGACAACAGCTGCCTTGTACTGTGCACAGGTCTGCCACCTGCTGGTCATCCATCCTTATAATCAGGTGCGCCTTATAATCAGGTGCTCCTTATATATGAACCGTACTTACAGACAACAGCTGCTTTGTACTGTGCACAGGTCTGCCACCTGCTGGTCATTCATCCTTATAATCAGGTGCGCCTTATAATCCGGTGCGCCTTATATATCAACCGTACTTACAGACAACAGCCGCCTTGTACTGTGCACAGGTCTGCCACCTGCTGGTCATCCATCCTTATAATCAGGTGCGCCTTATAATCTGGTGCTCCTTATATATGAACCGTACTTACAGACAATAGCTGCCTTGTACTGTGCACAGGTCTGCCACCTGATCATCCATCCTTATAATCAGGTGCGCCTTATAATCCGGTGCACCTTATATATGAACCTAGACCTTTTAGCAGGCATTTATTGATGGTGCACCTTATAATCCGGTGTGCCTTATAGTCCAAAAAATACTGTATATTACAATGTAGAATAAGACTTGACTCCATGTACCTGAAGCTGAGGGACACTTGACATAAAGGTCCATGTTTGTCTCTTCCAGGCTATGGATGGACATTCAGAATTGGGCTGGAAAGTGAACAATTTGTCATCCAGAAGACTGAAAACGTGAAACAGAAGTGTTATAAATCTGCATGTTTTTTGGGGGGGATTCCCTCGACACTGGACCGGTAAGTTCCATTCATATCCACATTACATCATATACATAGGGGCACATTTACTTACTCGGTCCTGTCGCGATCCAGCGGCGCGTTGTTCGACGAGGATTCGGGTCTCCCAGCGATTCACTAATGCACCGGTGTCCACCAGGTGTCGCTGCTGCGCCGAGGTCCGCCGGAGTTCACCTGGTTCTTCCCGGTGCATGCGAGTGCTTAATTTTGCGACACAATTCGTTTTTTAAATTCCGCGGGTATTCCAAATCCTTCGAATCCAATTTCTGTTGCGTGAAAGCCGGCGCGATTGTGCCGAAATCCGATTGCGTGCGCCAAAATCCCGGTGGAATTCGGTGCAAAACAGAAAAAATCGGGAAACCTGATGAAAGTGCGGCCCCCGGAGCCCTTAATAAATGAGCCCCATTCAGGAGATAGGGGTGGCTCCTACAGTTTAGATCTACATCTATCTATTCAGGCATATGCTGTATATGCAAAGTTTGTTAAAGGTGTTGTGCACAGCTTAGGGGATAAGTATCTAATCGCTAGGGGTTGGAGTATCTGAATCTTCGAAATCAGAAAAATTTGGGTCTACAAATGGCCGGAGTTCTCCATACAAATGGAGTTGGTGCTCATGCCCAACAATTCCTCTATCTAAGGGGCTTCTGGGGCAGCTATCTCCTGCAGCCCCGTCAGAGTGAATGGAGCATAAATTGGACACGTGTAGACCCCTGCTCTTGTGTAGGACCCCACCAATTTATAGATAATTACAAGAGCCAACTCCACTATATCGGGATCCTGCACACCGCCCCTTTAAGAGCTCCTGTATTGATGTCATGGACGGGGCAAATGGATTTGGGTCAGCAAAACAGTTGGGTGTCTACTTCTATCCAAATAAACAGCAGGAAGAGCGTTTCTGTTTTTTCAGGACTTTTTTTCTGTGGATTAATTGTGGAAAAACATCCTGTGAATCTCCGCCAAATAAAATAGCCCCGACGGCTGCGGCTCGGAGATTACGTGTTATGTTTATTCCACAAGTTCTCTGCGGATAATGTGCTGATCCGGGCAAACGGCTTGAATGGATTTGGTGGATGTCATAGAAGGGACTGATCACCGGCACTCTTTCAGGTTCTGATGATATCACTGAGCGGGCGAATGTACAGAAGTGATATTACTCATTATGTCGGGCACTGCGCAAAAGTTTTAGAATACTTAGATGCATTTATAGATTATTTTTATCAATTTATACCCCATCAGTATTTGGTTTGACCATCCTCTTCCTTCAGAACAACATTAGTTCATTTAGCTCCACCTGAAAACAGTTTTTGTAGGAACTCGGCAGGGAGGTTGTTCCAAACATCTTGGAAAAGCTAAGCACAGATCTGTTGATGTGATCTTTCTCTGATCCTTCCATCTCTTCATGTAGTCCCAGACAGACCAGATGATGTTGAGATCATGACACCCGAGATCTTCACTTTGGGAACTTCTTGTTCTTCTTTACCTAGGAGATTATTTTGGGTCATCATCCAGTTAACACTTCTATTCACATAGTTTTTATTTTTACTTTGCAGGCTTGTTTCTACACCTGCCTAAAATTTTTGCACTTTGCTCTACATACACTGCTCCGATAAGCTGCTTATACAGTAATACATTATACTTGATACAGGTTATAGATTGTCTGCATTATATTCCCAGGTATTAAGAAGGTGGCACCGATGGCTGCATGAATTGGACTTTGTTCTGCGATGGAAACGTGGCCGGCGGTGGCCTGGTTTTTACTCTTTAGTCACATCGCTGACTGGCTGCAAGCAGTTCACTCCCGGGACTTTACAGTGCAAGATATCATCTTCCTCTATCCATCAAGTAAGCATCTGTCCTGACATTTATTAGACTGTTAAATTAAAGGGGTTGGACACTCTTAAGTTGCCCATGTTCCTTTAATAATAGTCTATGACTGATGCAGTAGTCTTGCTACTTACATTTGTGATGTGTGCAGACTCTCCATGATCATTTGTTTACATGTTTGAGCAGTTTCCAAGAATGTATAAAAAAAACAAAATTTGAGTTTGTCAACTCACTCACATATCTTCAATCCCAAATGGCGCGGTGGAGGGTGCAAGGGAGCAATGAGGCTGTGTCGATCATCTGAAACAATCCAAAGGAGAAGCGAACTTGGGATCCAGCACTTCAAAAAAAGATATATAGTCATTTTTATTCCATCCATTAAAAAAAATAAGTCATCATCAGACGCGTCCATTCAGGAAGGACTCATCTGATGATGACTTTTTTAATGGATGGAATAAAAATTACAGTTTCCAAGAATGGGCTTGGTGGTTACAGTCTTACTAAAGGCAACAGGCTTAGTGGTTACAGCAGACTTTCAATGAAGGAGTATTTAGTAGTCCAGAACATAGTCTTGCAGAGTACCCAGTCTTTTGCCAAATTTATTCATCAGTGTTGTAGATGCCAGGCGGTGTCTGACACAGCTTAGAACCCCTTAGCTTAAAGGGGTTGGCCAAGTTTTATATATTTTTTTAACTGCCCCCACAATTAATATAATACACTGTTATATTTTTTTACCTACACTGCCGGCCTATATACTGTATATATGCTGCCAATTTACAAAATATGTGGTTCTGAATTCTTTCACTAGTTATGGCGGACAAGGATATGCCGCTGTCTGCGCCATCGCTTGTGTCGCCGCAGGTCTCGTCCTTAAGCACATGATGTTACATTCCTGTATTATGAACCTTTAATGAGCACCTTGGTGACATAGACGTGTTTCCTAACAGTTGGGTGTACTGTTTTTATAGCAACGCCGTACCCCGGGGGATTTAAATGTTTCACCTGCGAAAAGGCAAAAGATAATTACGAGTGCAATCGCTGGGCCCCAGATGTCTACTGCCCAAGAGGTAAGTGCTCTCATGCATGAAATCGTGTTCTCTAATCCTTTAATGACTGTCACACTATGAATTTTTTGCCCTGGTTGATGAAAGCACATCGGTTACACTCGTACGACGCGTTGCTTCAGAACTTCGCCTCCGTGTCACTTTAAATCTGACGCCCCCGACTTTACGGACCCGGTTAATTGTAAGAATTTTAATCTGTTATTTAGAAGGTTTTGAAGTTTGTGTCACTTTTAATTTCTGGATGAATAGAAAGTTAGGGAATTTCTTACCTTGATCTGATTAATACGTAAATTAATGATGGAAAAGCACCAAGAAATCCTGCGCTGTACACCCTGTGATCTCCGGGGGTCCGGGACACAGAACACTAATAGTAATGGAACCTCCCGAGTGGTTAATACTGGATTATTCTTACTTTATGGATGAATAAGGTCTTAGAGCTCTGGCCTGGAGCCTGAATGGAGAAATCCTTCCGCTATATGGTGCCATTTTTTCTTTGTTCACCTCCAGAGTGAGGATCTCTGAGCATCACCTTTGGTCTGAATACTTGTAAATTACATCTTCTCATAGCCAAAGTGAATGTTTCTGCAATATAGAGCCAGAACATCTCTGGTGGAGAACATCTCCAGTAGAGAACATCTTCGGCAGACAACATCTCTGGTAGAGAACATCTCCGGTAGACAACATCTCTGGTAGAGAACATCAATGGTAGAGAATATCTCCGTTAGAGAACATTTCCGGTAGAGAACATCTCCGGTAGAGAACACCTCTGGTAGAGAACATCTCCGGCAGAGAACATCTCTGGTAGAGAACATTTCCGGTAGATAACATCTCCAGTAAAGAACATCTCCGGTAGAGAACATCTCTGGTAGAGAACATCTCCGGTAGAGAATACCTCCGGTAGAGAACATCTCCGTTAGAGAACATCTCCGGTAGAGAACATCTCCGGTAGAGAACATCTCTGGTAGAGAACATCAATGGCAGACAACATCTCTGGTAGAGAACATCACCTGTAGAGAACATCTCCGGTAGAGAACATCTCCGTTAGAGAACATCTCCGGTAGAGAACATCTCCGGTAGAGAACATCTCTGGTATAGAACATCTCCGGTAGAGAACATCTCTGGTAGAGAACATTTCCGGTAGATAACATCTCCAGTAGAGAACATCTCCGGTAGAGAACATCTCCGGTAGAGAAACCTCCGGTAGAGAACATCTCCGGTAGAGAACATCTCCGGTAGAGAACATCTCCGGTAGAGAACATCAATGGCAGACAACATCTCTGGTAGAGAACATCACCTGTAGAGAACATCTCCGGTAGAGAACATCACCTGTAGAGAACATCTCCGGTAGAGAACATCTCCGTTAGAGAACATCTCCGGTAGAGAACATCTCCGGTAGAGAACATCTCTGGTAGAGAACATCAATGGCAGACAACATCTCTGGTAGAGAACATCACCTGTAGAGAACATCTCCGGTAGAGAACATCTCCGGTAGAGAACATCTCCGGTAGAGAACATCACCTGTAGAGAACATCACCTGTAGAGAACATCTCCGGTAGATAACATCTCCGGTAGAGAACATCTCCGGTAGAGAACATTTCCGGTAGAGAACATCTCCGGTAGAGAACATCTCCGGTAGAGAACATTTCCGGTAGAGAACATCTCCGGTAGAGAACATTTCCGGTAGAGAACATTTCCGGTAGAGAACATCTCCGGTAGAGAACAACTCCGGTAGAGAACATCTCCGGTAGAGAACATTTCCGGTAGAGAACATCTCCGGTAGAGAACATCTCCGGTAGAGAACATTTCCGGTAGAGAACATTTCCGGTAGAGAACATCTCCGGTAGAGAACATTTCCGGTAGAGAACATCTCCGGTAGAGAACATTTCCGGTAGAGAACATCTCCGGTAGAGAACATCTCTGGTAGAGAACATCTCTGGTGGTTTACACTAGTGTAGGGCAGTGGTATTTGAAGAAATATTCTTAATTTGAGCCAGTTTCTCATTCGAAAAGGTTTTGGACCACTTGTTGAAGGGGTAAAAAAAAACCTTCTTGTGATCTTTGGTCATAAAACGAATGATAGGTAAATCCCTTGTGTTCTAGGTCAGTGAAGTGGTTGCTTAGAAGATCCCTGGTGGTCTAGAGCACTGACAAGGTTAATGTTAAAATCCTTGATGGAATACATCAGTGAAGTGGATAAAACTAACAGCCTTTGTGTTCTAGGGCAGTGAAACGGCTAATTGTAAAATCCTTGTTGGTCTAGGTCCGTCTAGTGGTTAATGGTAACATTGGTGGCCTAGAGCAGTGAATCGTGAGTAGTAACATCTCTGTTAGGTCAGTGAAGGTCAGTGAAGTAGGTCAGTGAAGTGGCTGATGGCAACATTTTTGGTAAAAAAATGTTGGCACTAAAATGGGTAAAGGTTACATCTCCCATGGTCTAGGACACCAAAATGGTTAATGGTAACAACCCTAGTGGTCAAGGTGAGAGGTTTATGAAGTTGTTTCTGGTGTTCTAAGGTAATGAAGTGGTTAAGAGTAACATCCTTGGATGCAGAGGGCAGTAAAGTGGTAAAAATTTACATCCATGGTCGTCTAGGGTAGTGAAGTGCTTAAGGGTAACACGATGGGTAAAATAGTGGTAATACAAAACTGCAGAGATCAGGAGACGAGTGGAAGGAGGACCCTGCCCATGAGGGCTCACAATCTATACGGAAGGAAGATGGAGACACGAGGTGAGGGAGCAGAGCAGTTATTGTGCTGTAGGTGATCCTGAAGAGGTGGGTGGTTTCAGCCTATATTTGGTAAAGCGTAACATCCTGAGGAGTTTTAGACGTCAAAGTGGTTAGGTATAACATCCCTGGTAGTCTGGGGCAGTAAAGTGGTTATGGGTAACATCCGTGGTGGTTTAGGGCAATAAAGTGGTAAAGGGTAACACCATTGGTGGTCTAGGGCAATGAAGTGGTTTGAAGTAACATCTCTGGTGGTCTAGGGAGGTGAAGGTAAAATCCATGGTCATCTACTGCAGTGAAGTGGTTACGGGTAACATCCTTGGTGTTCTGGGTCGGTGCAGTGGTATATGGTAACATTCCTGGTGGTCTGTGGCATATTAAAAAATATAAAATTCGTCTGACTATAAATTTGCATTGTAATCTATAAAAAAAATAGAGGGATTAGAGAAGCAGCTCATATGTATAGTAACTGGGCCCCTAGGCCACCCTGGGCCCTTCTATGGTTCCACAGGCTCCATGGTTCCGTACAATGTGAAGGTGGCGCAGAGCCATTAAACATTAGTGTGCATGATCCTTACAGGACCGTTATGGTGAAATGGGTCCAATTATTGGGGAGTCTGAGAGGAGGAGCCTTCAGAGTGTATTATAAAACTCCATCTCCAGCCGTACGGCGGTGATGTCAACCTTCTTCTCTGAGGTCGGTTGTTCATATCTCCGGTGATAGACAATGTTGAGACGTCTGAATCTTATCAGATGATCATCTGCGCAACCCAATATTCTGATCTGCACTTAGTGTCTGGGATCTGATAAAACATTTCTTGGATTACATGGGATTTACCCGAGGGGCCGAGGAGATGAACTGAGACTGGAACATTCTATACAGTTATAGTGTATCAGCCCTTTAAGTCTCCTCATCCAAGACGTCTCACCCCACCGTGTCCCGCCGCCAGTCTGTGCAGACGGCGCACAAACACTCCACACTCAATGGTTTTATTCCCACGGACAGAAGCCAGGAAAAAAAACCCTACTTTTTGAGTCAACAGAAAAAATCCATTAATAGCGCGGAGGCTGATGCCGGCCTTCAGCTTTCTTTACTCAGAACTTCTCACCGAGGAAATGGCCTGGAATTCCTCCAGTTACTTGAGACTTCTACTTTACATTCACAGTCTTACAGAACACCCCTCGTGTCAGTGGGAATTTCAGTTATTGAGAGAATAGGGGTCCCTTGACTCCCCAATAACAGACTAAGGGGTCCACAGCAGCCCTTCTAACGTGTCCTTCTCTATCCACATTTTTTGCTGCAAATTTGCTAAAATTCTTATTTTCGTAAGTGTTTAGGAGCACCATTAATTGTCTCTGGCCATTTCCCAGAATCCTATATAAATCTGCCCTTTCCCGTTCCTGACTACTCTCCCGTCTGTCCCCTGACTACGACTCTGCTTAAAGGACACCTGTCATCAGGTCTCTGCCACTAGTCCTGTCACCTCTACCTGTTGGAGCAGCTCACAAGGATCCCATCCCAGCCTTTATCTAGTTATTTCATACATTAATCATTGTAAAATCATCTATTCTTTATCATGTAAATGAGGCTGGTCACATGGTCAGAGGCAGTGATGTCACCCCTGTTACCCCTCCCCTCTCCTCCCCATGCTCATGTCTGTGTGTAATGTATAGTAAAGCATGGCTAGTGTGTGTGCTGCATCTGCTGACATGCTGCATCCTCCTAATATACAGGTGAGAGACACAGACATCAGCTACACATGAATCTGACATGTTCTGCTGTAACATGGCTGCCTGGAGCTGCTGTATCTCTCCTATACACACACACATGCACACACAGGCTGCAGGGGGCGTGGCCACCAGCACCAGGAAGCACATCATTATACAGCCTCACATCATTATACAGGCTGTCAGTCAAGCACTGGGGGTGTGGCTGTGCCTCCCACTCATGAATAGAGTGGACAGCTTGAATATGCTAATGCTTCATTGGACATTTCACAGGTCATTTGCATACAGCTTTAGGACCTCATTGCTTAGGTTTACAGGCATGTAGAGGGACAATAAAGGGATAGAGGCAATGCTCTCTAATGGCAGTTTATGAAAATATATTTAGTTTAGGGGGGTTATTTTGCATGACGGGTTCTCTTTAACGTCTTTGTACCTCCCCTTGGCTGCCACCGTGGACATAGTTGCACCTGTGGAATGGCCTGGTGGTACCACTCCATGGCAAGTCCAACCTGCTTTGCACGGGGCTCTGGTGAAAACCGGGTGCCACCTAGATTCCAGTCCCAGGTGTCGGCTTACGTCATCGTCCGCGGTGGTCCAGTGGGTTGACTAACCCAGAAGCCTGACAGTTGCACTAGGTGCTCTAAGCCTCGCGTTAGTCCCCCCATACAAAGGTAGAGCTAGCATGTGTTTTAACGGGCGAGGGGAGTAAGTCATTGCCAGAAGACATTGGTGGTGGGTTATTACACCTGAGAACAAAAGGATCAGAGATTGCAAATCAACATCCCCGATCCTTCATTCCTCAACACCAGAGATCGGAGAAAGGTGGGTAGGCCGCCATATACATAATCTAGTTGGTCATTGCCACCAAAGTGGACAGGTTCAGGCATGTTGCTTTTACAGAGGATGTTCCCTATTCATAGGACCCTCATTGATCAGGAGAATGGGGGACCCCCCCACCCCCCAATGAATGCAGTTCTAGTGTTTATGTTTGACCGGCGCATCATCAACTTCAATATGGAGAGATAGAAGTGAATGGAGTAATGTCAGCCCAACGCCCCTTTATTCACGTAAATACTCACATTCTCCTAATCAATGGTTCCAGTAGTCAGACCCCCAATAATCTACATCTGTATTCATTAAAATCCTGCCCCCTATAGACAGTACTATGTATTTGCATGTTAACATTGAACTGGTTTTCATATATAACACTTGTGTAATACTATCAGCTATATGAGAACTACTTGACCTCGCTGGAGGTAGTTGTAGCCGTAATCAGGTCTGTTATGTCGTCAGTGTTAGTTTATGTTTTTGCTACTACGCCGGTTTAACTCCGTAAACGCAGGAATCTGGTTGCAGTGCGGTGACCTACTACCTCATTCCTTCTGTCTTACTTCTTTACATTGGGCTCCTCCACTGCCTTGAGGCAAGAGTTGTCCTTTATTCGCCTCCGCACATGTCCCATACAATAGAAAAGCTGGTCAGGATGAGGTCATACCCTACTACAGGTAAAGTCAGCACATGGCGGCCGGGACATTGTACAAATTAGGTCACAAAGCGTAAATTTCTAGTTCTATCGGCTGCGAAATGCATAGGCTCCTTGTAATCCGTAATTGGCTAAGGAATTGTCCTGGGTTTTTAGGAACAATTTTAACTAATTTAGGCCCAGAAGGTGACAGGGTTTCTAAAAACCTGCCTCAAAAGTGGGTGTTTTAAGTTGCTTTGGGGCCATTCTGGGGGGAGGAGGATGATGTGAAATTTACTGGGGTCTCAAAGAATTGGGAAAACCGGTAGCACGTAGTTTTCCAATAGAAATAGAAGAAAACCCCATAGTGACCCCACTGACCACCAACCGGTTCTTCCAGTCCCCTTGGGGTCGGAATTGTTGAGGTCACTCTCATTATGTGACTACTGAGCCAATCCCTGCCCTCAGTGGTCACACTGCCCAATGGGGCCATGGTAATGGATGCCTGGTAATTAAAGTAGAGTCGAAACAGCAGCACCATTATCAGTGTAGTGGCCAAGATGGGTTACTGCAGCTTTGCCATTACACACCGAATGTAAAACATTTCGTCAATGGTGGCTGTCAACTGGCACATGTCGATGAGCAGATCTGAACCACAAAATTCTGGCATACACCAAACTTCATTAGAAGTTTTGAGATTGGATGTGGGTTCCGTTCACCTCCCTCTTACCCCCTACGCCTGCGATTGCTGCTGGCAACCTGAATTTTTAAGGGTCCGCTCATCACTATTGCCACACCATAACTTAGATTATTGTATGTTGGTACACGACTCCATTCATGTTACCATGAAACATGATGATCATCATCAGGTAGACCACGTAAGAGCTGAAGATCCCCAATGTGTCTCCAATGTGTAGCCTATTGGGAGACACTTGTATAAAACTCAATTCAGCTACGTTGATCCCAAAAATCTTAAAATGTGTCTGGTTCACGTGGAGGCGCCGATATGGGTGCTATGTGAACGTCTCCTGCTGCTAATAAACACATTGGGACAGATTTACTTACCTGGTCCATTCGCGATCCAGCGGTGCGTTCTCTGCGCTGGATTCGGGTCCGGACGGGATTTATTAAGGCAGTTCCTCCGCAGTTGCTGCGCTGAAGTTCCCCGGAACGCACTGGAATACACCGAGCCAGGCTGAGTGAAGGTAAGTGCAAGCTCCGCAACACATTTTTTTTTAAAATGCGGCGGTTTTTCTGAATCCGTCGGGTTTTCTTTCGGCCACGCCCCCCGATTTCCATCGTGTGCATGCCAACGACGATGCACCACAATCCGATCGCGTGCGCCAAAATCCCGGGGCAATTCAGGGGAAATCGGCGCAAATCGGAAATATTCGGGTAACACGTCGGGAAAACGTGAATCTGGCCCTTAGTAAATGACCCCCATTCTCTCTTTTTGGCGTAGCCAGGGGGAGTGTAGAAGAAGCCATCACACCTGGGTCCTAGTGCCTTAAAGGCCATCAACCATCGTTATTACCGACACACACAGAGGTTTCCCGTCGGGGGCCCAGGAGGTATAAGTTGCGCCTCTATGGTGGCCCCTCTAGGTATTACATATGAATGACTACCCTGTTACTCTACATTCATCTCACTATCCGTGTATCTATGATTTGTTGCTGCACTTACAGGACATCTGTCAGCCTTGCGTGCACATATCTACCGCTGAGTGTGTCAGGTAACTGGATATACCTGGAGTTTTGCTAGCTCGGGGGCAAAAATTAAGGTCGAAAAGAGCCCTCGCTGCAGAAATGAACCCAAATAACAGTGGCCATGTTGATTTCTGGTATTTCAGACTACACTACGTCCCCCTGGGGCCATGTAACCTTCTGGAGCTAAGATCTCCAACTTTCACTGTAAATCTGCTGTAAGTACAGCTATGGGGGATGTACGGCCTGTCAGAGCCTGGAAACAATAACTGTGTCTTATGTTATTAGTAATCTACGAGCAGAAGGTCATTGTGAGGATTGCGATGGAGAGCATCTTATCGGTGGAGATCCTTGATTTACAGACGCCATTAGTAGATGGAAATCTCCTGCCCTGACCTTAACATAATGAACTTGTCTACGGTGATGTCTCTTCTTCTACTGTCTTCTGATATGTCCTTTTCCTCCAGGAACTTGACCCTATAATTAGAAGGGATTTTCCCTAAAAAATCCTCTTACGCAAACCTCTACGACCTCCACAAATCTCAAATAGTGTTTGCTGCTGGCGAGGACCTGACAAGTCTCCATCCTGTGCAACACAACTCCAAACATGTCCTGTATATAAGAAAAGTCTAATGGGCCAAATATGGTGCCCTCTAGTCAGGGGGGGCGTCATCCATGAGACCAGTTGAGTCTCTTGCCTCAGGCAGCTCTTCCTGCAGCAAGGTGTGGGGGGCATCAGGTGAGCAGGATCTGGCACACCCAATGTCCATGTGGACTTAAGACTTCATTGAGAACCTACCTACTAAAAAACTGATATATATTGATTGCATAGGGTGGAGGGGGTGCCTTCCCGTATTTCATATCAGGCAGCAGAGAGTTTAGGTTCACCCCTAACCCTAGTAGGAAACTTACGTATTTCAAAAATTTCAACTAAAAATTTCATAACTTTATTTGCCCGTTTGGATTTAATCGGTTGCCGTCCACATCTGGATTTGCACATTGGCCGTGTCTTCCAGCATTGAACGTGTCTGTACCCATCGGTAGTATAAAAGAAAACCTCCTCAGGCGTCCGTGGATGTATACATTACATGTAATGGCGCGGTCATAAATATACTGTGTATCTCTGATATTCAGACTTTTTCCCTTTGCTACTTTCTAGAAATGTACATTTTTGCCGGGTCAGCGCTTCTTCTTGGTGTCATGTTACCAATGGGCTCTGAGCCAATCAGATGCCTCCCCCAATGGATCTCGTCCTCGTGGTTTTCAGATACGCTACTCCCTCCCTAACCCCGCCCTCCAGTCTTCTATCTATAGAATTACACTAGATGGATTGTTAGGGAGGAAAGAAGAGGAAGGAAACTTCAGGAAGGCTAAAGAGAAGACGATCCCTAATCTCGTCATAAGGTTCAACGTTATCTTTCAGAAAAAGTTATCGATCAAGTGTCACGGTCTAAGTAGACCATACCATCTAAAGGGTTAAAAGGGGTTAAAGTCCATTGTTGCTTTTGCCTCTAATCGTAAAGCATTGCCCCGGTCTCTGCAATGTAAAGCGGAGCCATCAATGGCATCTGCTCAGCTATTGAGCCGGTGTCTATGTTTATACCGTACGTGTCTGGTGACTGTCATCGAGGAGTAACAGGAATCTTAAAGGGAAAGTCCAACTAATTGTGCTGCTCCTAAATGACCCAATATAACACTAGGGATGCAAAAGAGCATCCAAAGGTCTGATACTTACATCTGCACCGACAACTTTAGCTGAAGAGAGGTCCTCAAGCTACGGATAAAGGCCCTGGTGCTGGTGGATCATAGGTGAGTGCAGTGAAAGATCTACACTAACATCAACGTGAATGTCCCACAGAATAAGCCAAAACATAAAAAATACTAGAGTTAATGTGATAAGTTGAAAGCAGAAATCTCTCCGATGTCCAATGTCCAAGATATACTACGATAAGTGTTGAGCGGAGGAGCCCCAGCCGGTGGCTCAACTCCAATACTCTCCATGTGACACAGCAATGTCCAATGCATTATGAAAGACTCAGCTTTCTTCATCAGGGATTTTTAAGAGCTTCTTCCTTCCAAAATAGAGGACCCCCAGGCATAGTCCTTTCCTCGTGGGAGATCCAATCCAACTTATAATAATAAAGATCATAAACTGCACTACGTAAATGAAGGTTTCTAGAACTAATATTTAGGCCAATGTACCCAAAACCAAAGTTTTATTATGGAACTATAAGGGAAACATATGGATGGACTTTATTTGCATAAATGAATATTAAAGGGAACCTGTCAGCAGAAATTTACTTAATAAGACACTACCAATATGTTGCCAAGCAGCTGAGCACCTTCCAGATCGTGTTTCTTTCATGGTCCAGTGTGGTGGCATCATCCAGAAAATCAACTTTGAATTGAGATGTAAACTGGTTGTATAAAGTCAAGGAGGCGGAGAATTTAACACTATAGTCAAGCTCTCTCTCCCCCAGAAAGCCTCCTTCATTGTTACTGAAGGTCCTGCATCCAGAGAAATCACGATGCACAATGTCAAACACAGAGGAAGAGGCGTTCAGAGCTCCCGACCTGGACACTGTTAAACTCTCCGCCTCCTTGACTTTATACAACCAATTTACGTCTCACTTCAAAGTTGATTTTCTAGGTGATGCTACCACACTGGGCCATGAAAGAAACAAAAACTATAAGGTGTTACGCTGTTTGGCAATATACTGGAAGTGGTTTATTGGGCCATTCGCTGATGACAGGTTCCCTTTTATAAGGCTCATATTCAAAACGTAAAATTAATCTTCTCAGCTCTTGGAGACCACCATATCGACTATAGTAGTTGACTTCAGTTGGGTTCGGCTGACCATGTAATGTGTATAGGGCCTCCTGACTCTCCACTCCGGCACCCTCCACTCAATCCATGTGTGCATGTGGATGACCAAGTCACGGGAGATGGCTGTTGGGCAAATGGTTGGAGTTAGTCAATCTGTAAGATGCCAACTGGAGCCTCACTGACCGGGTGCACCAAATGTAAGTTAGATCTCACTCTTCTGTCCCATTGGGGCGTCTTCTAGATATCGGGTCACACTGAAGGTTATCACTTTCCTCTGAGAGAGTCATTGTGTGCCGTAGCCATGTTTGCGTCTCCCGACTCGTGACAGCTCCAATGATTTATATGTTACCTGCTGGAAATCACTCGGCACCTCACCTGGCGTCTGCGACTAGCGAGGAGACAACGTTTCAGCATGCCCTCAAAGTTTTCTTTATTTTCGGGAGGAAAGTGGCTTTTCTATTTACCAAACATCAACATCCGTAAAGAATGTGTTTTCTCCACATGATAAAATGCGTCTGGAAACCACGCGCAGTAATTCATCAGCGGACAATGGCGTTCTGTCCCCGGGCGGATTAAACCCGTAGATTATCGTAAGACTCGATTGTTTCATTTTAAGTGACTTTGACAGGAGATTAGAATCGGGGAGACAGGAGGAAACCCGGGAACAGAAGGTCAGTGACCCCCAAAGTGAAAGAATTTAAAATAACAAATAATAAAAAATATAATATAAATAACATTATAAAATATGCAAATTTGGACAACATTTCAAAAATTTCCTCCGCTTTGGGTTTGCAAGTTTTTGGAATGTGAATTATTAACCGATACGATGACCGATTGGCGATATGGGGCACAAACTCAAAGTTTTCAGGCATAGTTGTGCCCACTAAGATTCCTCCCCCAACCCAAAATCAGAGCCGTAAGCAAATTTACCCCAACAAAAAAGAATAAACTATAGACCCTATGGGGCGATGTGACTTTTTGTAATTTTGTAATTTTTCTCTTTTTGCAATTTTTTCAAATGTTATAACTAAGAGATAAAGTCGTGGAAAATTTTGAAAATATTTTATTATAATTTGCTATTTATTAAATTTTTGCCCCCATTTTTACACCTTTTTACAATTAAAGGAAATCTCTACCATCGGGAATCTACTTTCTGAAGTAGTTCTAGATTCCCCCTCCCTGCTGAATACCGATTTTAGCTAACTCTGGTATGCAGCCTTTTCTAAAATAAACTTTATTTCTTCTTTATGCAAATTAATTGCAGAGGCTACTGAGGGCGTGGCAGTAGCCTCAGAAAGCTCCATTGGTAAAGGCTACTCCCCGCCCCCTGTAGCCCCTGCAGATCCACCGACTTTCTCAATTTTTACTCTTTGGGAGGGTCTCCGGCAGCAGACGGTTTCTGCGCATGCGCAGTGGCTCCTCCTCTGCTGTCGGCAGACAAATTGGTGCTACTTTGCATCCGCAGAGCTGTAGGTGGTTCCCAGCAGCAGAACATGAGTTTCTGAAATCTGGGTTTGTGTTCTGTGGACCTGAACCCCGGCGCATTCATCACTAGTCATATAGAAACATATAATAGAATTTTTATTCACTCTTAGTTTTGGTTTCAAAAACTGCATGAAAACCCGAATAATTGTGATGATCATACAACAAAAACAGCATCTGGTACCATATAAATAGACTTTACTCTCATCTCCATTGATCTCCTGCCGCTGCTATTCTGACCGATCTGTTCTCCACTTCCTGTCCCGCTCCTGTCATGATAGGAATGGGCTGGAACTTCCTGCTTATCCAAGTTGTTGATTGGTTGAGAGGGAATCACCAGCCATTTCCTGTCCAGTCTGGATTTGTACAGGAAGTGGAGAGTAGCAGGGATCGGGCGCCATTGCAATGGTTTTCAAACCCCTGTATACCCCTGCCTAATTTTTATTTGTAATTCGAACGCCCCTTTCACCACAATCTGTAAATACAAGCTACCAGCCAAATTTATATCATAAACATGTGCGGTCACGAACAAAGGCGTCAGTATATATGATACGGTAATTACGTTGACATATTTCCCTACAGATTCTCATTGTCTTACACATCACTTATCGGTTCCGTCATTCCGCGGCGCTGCGATTTCTCCTTATACTGGATAAATATTTTCCTTAGATTCGTAGCTTTACGTGTCGGGGATAGAGATGAGAGATTTGTCAGACGACATGTAAAGACACAGAGCGGGGGCTTCGGTAGCGAAGGTCTTGTGGCCGTCTTGTTTCGACACAGACTTATTGGGAAAGAAAAGGACCTTGTGGATTTAAAGGGATTTTCCATTTTCAAGATATTGGGGCATATTTACTTACCCGGTCCAGCCGCGATCTAACGGTGCGTTCTCTGACGTGGGTTTGGGTTCTGCCGGGATTTAATAAGGTCGTGCACCCGATATCCAGTAGGTGTCGGCGCTGCGCTGAGGTCCGCCAGAGTTCACTTTCCTGGTGCATGTAAGTGCTTGATCTTGCGACACAATGGGGCAGATTTACTTACCCGGTCCAGCGGAGCGTTCTGTGTGAAGGATTCAGTTCTCCCGGTGATTCACTAAGGTTGTTCCCCCGATGTCCACCAGGTGTCGCTGTTGCGCTGAATTCCGTCGGAGTGCACTGAAGTTCACCAAGCCAGGCCGGGTGCAGGTAAGTGCGTGTCAAGCAACACTTTTTTTTTTTTTTTAAATGCTGCGTTTTTTCCGAATCCGTCGGGTTTTCGTACGCGTGAACGTCAGCGCTGATGCGCCACAATCCAAAAACAGGGGCAATTTAGGGAAAAATCGACGCAAAACGGAAAAATTTGGATAACCCGCCGTAAAAACGCGATTCGGGCCCTTAGTAAATGACCCCCCATTTAGTTTTTTAAATTCCACAGTTTTTCCGAATCCGTTAGGTTGTCCGACAGCCATGCCCCCCCCATTTCTGTGGCATGAAAGCTGCAGGGGAATTACAATTGCGTGCGCCAAAATCCCGGCGGAATTCGGCGCAAAACTCAAAAATTCGGGAAACCCGACGAAAGTGCGGCCGCGGAGCCCTTAGTAAATGAGCCCCATTGAGTGATATTTATCATTGTTTTTCCTAGGCTTTTCTGGTGTAAAAAAGTCTCAAAGTAGTCACATTGGGGGATATTTATCATACGCTGGCGCTCGTGCAGCCCGATACATGAAGAGGCTTCTGCCTCTTGATGTATCGGGCTGCCAGTTGCGCAGCGTTTTTCCTACGCCAGGCAGGGCCTGGCGTAGAAAAGAGACGCAACCGGCGACTTTTCACGTATGAAAAGTCGCCGGCAGCAGCGAGTGCGCAGGCGTGGGGACAGTAACGCCCCGCGCCGGCCCCCCGCTCGGCCGGCCGCGCCCCCCCTTTCACGCCCCTTCACGCCCCACTGGCGTGAAGGTGGCGGATTGTGAAAAATAATCGCAAAAGCTAGCAATAAGCTAGCATTTGCGATTATTTCAGGGCCTCTGCGCCACTGGCGGTGCGCAGAGGTCCTGATAAATATCCCCCATTGAGTTATTTTTGAGGCTTTTTACTACTAAAAAGTCTCACAGGACTATATACACTTCTTCATTAATATGGTGTAAACATAGAACTACTGCTGGTGCAACACCGTGCAAACATGACTTGAGACTTTTGCAAAAAGTCTCATAAAAAGTCTCATAGTCACTCCAGTCCCCTTGCTGAGACTTTTTATGCATTTTGAGACTTTTTGGGGATTTTTTGAAAAAAAAATCCCAAACAGAAAATAGACCATAAGAACATTTATTAAAGGGCCAAAACCACTTTAATGAATCTGATGGGCAGAGGAGCTCCAAAAATAGACATAGAACTGTCCCAACGACAGTCTAACGATAAATAACCCCCATTGAGTATAGGAGGGTTCATCAGTATCAAATTGGTGGGGGTCTGACACTTGGGACATCTTTATATAACAGCCTCCTGTTCTGTAATCAGAAAATGGTGCTAGAAGAACAGCTCCATCCTAAGTATAGTGGCCAAGCTGTGTTACTACAGCTCAGATCTAAATCTTTGTGAATCATTGCAGCCGTTTCTACTGTTGACCAATAGGAATCCTGAGTTCTACCAATTCGGGCTGTGACTCTGTTATTCCTCCTGGAAATTTCTGAATTCATGAGGATGTAGCAATCTCCTTGTCATAGGGATGTGTCTTGATTGGACAGAATCGGGCTGCACAAGGCCACACCCCCAATTAGTAACACCCAATTGTCAATTTATTCATAATTTATAATGAAACACAGATATTTCAGAAAAGCAATTTCACTGCAAATATGCAAGATGTCAGGCGAGGTGAAGGATCCTCTTTAAAATCGGGAATTATTTCGAGATTTAAGGGTTTAATATAAATAATCACTGTATAATTAAAGGTTCTGCAACTTTCTAATCCCCTCTGGATTATAAAATGATTAAATTCATTCTACATAAATCCTCTGAACTGCATGAACGGTGACTTTATTAGAGAAACAGTGCCACCTCCGTCTGTGGTCAGCATCTGGTATTGCATCTCATTCCTATTTCATTAAATAGTTGCAATACCACAACTGGCCAGTAAATTGGGATGGCGCTATTTCTTTTATAACCCCTTTAAGATTCCCTTGCACTGATTTTTCGGATTTCATGGAGGATATTAAGGCTTTTATGTAAGTAACAGAGTTTTTGTTTTCCCAGATACCAGATATTGTTACTCCCAGCACATCATGGACGTCACAGGAGAGAGTTCATCAGTGACTAAGAGCTGTGCGTCACTGGAGCAGTGTCTGAACACAGGATGTAGAGAGTCCGGCCTTCATGGTCACAAGGTATGTACAGTCACATATACAGTGGTTATATTCTGCTTGTCCGGTGGTCAAAGTCTGGATATTCACTAGAAATTCAAAATGGAATCAGCCTTAAAGGGATTGTCCTCCTTGGTATCTGGACAGGAAGTGCCAGAAGATACTGCTTAGCCAATCGTTGGTTGGAACAGTCACCGGCCTCAGCCTTTGATTGGCTGAGTGGAATCCTCTAGCACTTCCTGTTGTGTTGGGTGGTAAACAGGAAGTGGAGTGCAGTGGGAGTGGCAGTAATGAAACGGCAAGAAAGCTGAATGGACCTTTTAAAGGGTTTCCAGAACCATGGCAGCCATCAAAAGGCCATCAATATATGTCTGCCTCCCTATCAGCTAATAAAAGGAATTGGGGTATCTCCTTTTCCAAGAACAGCGCCACCGACTACATAGTGTTAGTATTTGGTACTGCAAGCCAATGAGCTTGAGCTGCTGTACTAGTCCAATGAGACTGATCTGACATGGAGGCTTTGGGTGATAGGATCTTACCTCTACTAGTTTTATCTATGATTTTATGTGCAATGTTTTATGGAGTTTATTACTCATTACCCTTTTCTCTCCCAGGTCTGCACTTCGTGCTGTGAAGGAAATATCTGTAACATGGCCGTACCCAGAAATGACACAGATGCCGTTTTTGCAACAACGTCCCCACTGAGTCACTCAGAGAGACACTCTGCCCACAGCGCCACCTACCTGCTAGGCTTAGTATTGACTCTGTGGCTGTTAGTAACGTGAGCCCGATCCGTGGACGTGTACATAGGACTTATTTATATCATTCCCGGTGTAATTTTGTATATAACGTCTGTACATAATTATTTTATACGCTTTGATATGACAGAACAAAGGTATTATTATTATTATTTAGCGATTTTATTACGGACGGATGACCCTCATGGGGCAGGAAAGTGGAGTCGCTGTCCGGATGTTATTGACAATAGATGATTGCGCCCTTTAAGGAACCGAACCTATAATTGGAACCAGAAATGATGTCAGCTTGCTGTCAGTGAATGGATAATCCCCCCATTTCGAAAAATTTCATTTTTAGGATTTTGGCTTCAAATGTCCCCAAATTTGTTGGGGTTGGGGCATTATAGGTTATTACGGTGATCAGGGCAGAATTTAAGGGGTTTTTCCCGGCTAAAAATGTTGTTAAGTTATCCAAAGGATGGGTTCCACAATATCAGAGCTATATTTTGCACCCCCATAGATCAGCTAAACGAAGAATAGAACTGGAAGAAGACAGCTCCACTCACTGTGTAGTGGTTGTATCGAGTAACTGCAGATTTACATGAACTGAAAGTGATCTGCAGTACCCTGATCTGACCACTACACTAAGATCGGTGCTGTGTTCTTATATTAAGAAGAACTGCTGGTTAATTCAAGTGATTGGAAGCTGAACTGTAGTAACATAGCCCCGCCACTAGTTAGAGAATGGAGACAGTTCAGAGACAGTTCTGTTCTCTGTGTTGCTTAGGCAGTCTGAATCGGCTAAACACTGGGGGTCCTATATGTTAGACTCAACAAATTTGATATAAATATTCTATCCTATGGATAGATCAAGAAAACCACTTAGCTGGAACACCCCTCTAAAATACAGAATACAATTTTGCTGCCTGCAGTCACCACTAGGGGGACCCTAGGAGCTCCCTGAATACAGTTTTATCACTGATTTCAATGGATAAACTGTATGCGGTAAACGGCTGAGCTCCCCCTAGTGGTGACTGCAGACCAACATTATCACATATCATAACCCAAGAGCCGTACTGATGGTTTGGAGCTTTGAGCTATCAGCACAGGACTCGGGCGGGACTTTAGGGCAATCGTGTTACTATTGTCATATAATAGTATGGGGAATTATAGAAAGAGTACGAAGTGCCAAGTACAGGAGCATCTTAGTGTTTTCTTATACCCTGAAGCCCTTCCTACCCAACCAACAAGTGATGCACTTACCATGAGAACTAAGTTCTGCTTAGATGAATAAATCTACACAATGAAGCTTTGTACTTGTGGTTTTTATACATTTTATAATTCTGAATGCATGAAGGAACCACTAGAGTGTAACGATAGATGATGTATACATCTGTATGCAGTAAGCTCCACCTAGTGGTGACTCCATATCATGGATGATATTCCGTCTATCCCACATCCATTGTTGAAGGAACCACTAGAGCAGTGGTGGCGAACCTATGGCACTGGTGCCAGAGGTGGCACTCGGAGCCCTCTCTGTGGGCACCCAGGCCATTACCAGAGAGGACTCCAGGTATCTTCCTACAGTCCCAGGCAGCCCAGGACTTGCTGTGTACAGAGCTATTTTAATGTGACAGTGCTACCTTGGACTACTGGAGGAGTGGGAAGGTGTGGACAGAACTGGATTATCATTGTAGCTGTGACAGAGCAGGGAGTGTAAATCACTCATTACATTTCTGTGTTGGCACTTTGCGATAAACAAGTTGGTCTTGGTTGTAGTTTGGGCACTCGGCCTCTAAAAGGTTCGCCATCACTGCACTAGAGTGTAACGATACATGCTGTATACATCTGTATGCGGTGAGCTCCACCTAGTGGTGACTCCATATCATGGATGATATTCCGTCTATCCCACATCCATTGTTGAAGGAACCACTAGAGTGTAACGATACATGCTGTATACATCTGTATGCGGTGAGCTCCACCTAGTGGTGACTCCATATCATGGATGATATTCCGTCTATCCCACATCCATTGTTGAAGGAAGCACTAGAGTGTAACGATACATGCTGTATACATCTGTATGCGGTGAGCTCCACCTAGTGGTGACTCCATATCATGGATGATATTCCGTCTATCCCACATCCATTGGTAAAGGAACCACTAGAGTGTAACGATACATGCTGTATACATCTGTATGCGGTGAGCTCCACCTAGTGGTGACTCCATATCATGGATGATATTCCGTCTATCCCACATCCATTGTGGACAGGACATTTTCACATTTACAAAATCACTAAAAGGAGCAATTGTGACTTAAGATAGGCAAAAAAAAAAACCCAGAAACGGTCTCAGAGAACCCCTTTACCTAATTGCCTGCTGATTTTATTTTGAATTGTGTAATGCTTCATTTCTCCACTGGGGGCACTAGAGGGGATTTGACTAGTTTTTCTGATAGATATCATGTAACTCCTAGAGGTCCCGCTCCCCTTTGTCCATGTTTAGGGCGTCCTCTTCATTTCCAGGGATGATCTACGTCCTGTGTATACTGTATCACAGCGAGGTACATTCACTACCTGTATTATTCCTGTCATCTACAGATATTTATTTGATGGAAACCTCTATATAATGTCCACTCGCTTATATACTGTATATATCATACAATAGCATCTACATTATATGAAGAGGCTTCTATGTGAGAGAATAAGACCTAGCGCTGAACCCCCTGTATTCATAGATAAAAGATAGATATGCGATGGATATATCCTCTGCCCACAAAAGGCCACATGCAGGGGCCCCTTTAGAACAGGCGGCATAGACAAATGCCTAGTTTTCCGCCTGGTGCTTATTTGTCTCCTTTCTCTTTACTGGTCCATGCAAATATCAATGTCTATGTCCATCAATCTTTCTATATCTATATCTATCATCTATCTATCTATCTATCTATCTCATATCTATCTATCTATCATCTATCTATCTATCTATCATCTATCTATCTATCATCTATCTATCTATCTATCTATCTATCTATCTATCTATCTATCTACCTATCTACCTACTAACTATCTATCTATCTATATCCTATCTATCTATCTACCTCCTAACTATCTATCTATCTATCTATCTATCTATATCCTATCTATCTCATATCTATCTACCTCCTATCTATCTATCTATCTATCTATCTATCTATCTATCTATCTATCTATCTATCTATCTATCTATCTATCTATCTATATCCTATCTATCTATCTCATATCTATCTACCTCCTATCTATCTATCTATCTATCTATCTATCTATCTATCTATCTATCTATCTATCTATCTCCTATCTATCTCTTTATCTATCTCTCTATCTATCTATCTATCTCTCTATCTATCTCCTATCTATCTATCTATCTATCTATCTCATATATATCTATCATCATCTCTAACTTCCTATGAAACTACCGACTTCATATGTATCTTTCTATCTTGAAACGATATCACCTGATCGTCTGTCTATCATTCCTCTGTCTTTCTGTCTCTTGCTTTGTGTTATAGATGATTCAGGGATTTGATTGATGATGAAATTACGTTAAGAAACATCTTCAGGAATCCACTGGAGGTTTCGGTTTTGTCTACGATTTGGGAGATTATAATATTTTCATTGTTACTGAGAACCAGAACACTAAATGACAGGTAAAAGGCGTCGGAAGTCCCCAATTAGCGGATTACTGTCGGAGCGCGGTTATTCCGGGGATATTGAAGTCATCACTTACTGATCTGAGATGGGAAATAACGGAACGTCATCATTATTGGGGTTTGATCTCCTTCCTCAGGATCTGGACCTTAATTTACGTATCGACTTTTGTTGTAGAATTTGAATGTTTTTATTTTCTGCAACTATTTGGTGTCAAGTAAGAAAATTTTCTTGCCATCACGTGCAGAGAAAGAGAAAATTTTCGGCGTAACGTGCGGCGCTCACCGCCTGTGGGGACAAGTGTGCGACACTGTGACGAGACGCCCCTAAAGGCCATTCCTTTCTCTACATGGAAACAACAATTCCAAAAACTGAGCAACTCCGGAGCAGAATGCGGTCCGACCTGTCACCGGCCTCAATGGTAATTCATAAGCAGCAGGAATGTGACTTCTGGGGTCTGGACCTGCCATTGTTCCTCCAGGAGATTTCTTAAAGGGTCACTAACTTTGAAGAAAAGAGCAGAAGAATCTTTGTAATATGTCTCATACGTAGCTTTCTCCCTCCTATCACCTTCCCTGCTGCCTCCCCAATCTCCTGTCCATTCTGAAGTTTCGGCTGAATTCCCTCTTGCTAGTAAGAAGCTCAGGGAGATGTCAGGTTACATTGAAGTCTATGGAAAGGGGAGGGACTAGGAGTGAGTGACAGCAGCTAGAGCTCCGCCCATCCACAGCTACAACATAAAAGATTACAAATCGCATAATGAACCGAAACAGTGTAACATCCGCCGGATTCCTGCAAAATTTTGTAACGTGACGAGAAGCTTTCACTGCAGCAACTACAGTTTTTTTGCATCCTTTTTTTTTGGATACATTTGAAAATATTATCTGTAGCATGTTCACATTCAGGGTGTGTCAGTAAGCCAATCAGACACCATACTGTCAAGTGGGCGGTCCGATGCTGTATCCTGGCACCACCCACCTGAAAGTAAATAACCTTATTAGCATACTGGGTGCTCGGCCGGTCTCATGCCAGGACAGACAGCAGCATCAGTAACCGTGTCCCTGTTTGATCTCTGCTTTTGTGGACATTGTGGCTGATATTGTTAAAGGGGTCGTCCACCGTCAGCAAACAATATTGTTCGTGTAATGAAAAGTTATACAATTTTCCAATATAATTTTTGCATCAAAGAAAAAACTTCATTATTTACTTCTTGTTGATAAAAAAAACACTGTATTGAGCCGTGCACCTGTGTGACATCACATGACCAAAAATATTATGAGTTGTGCACCTATGTGACATCATATGACAGGGGATATAATGAGTTGTGCACCTGTGTGACATCACATGACAGGGGATATAATGAGTTGTGCACCTGTGTGACATTACATGAGAGGGGATATAATGAGTCGTGCACCTGTGTGACATCACATGACAGGGGATATAATGAGTCATGCACCTGTGTGACATCACATGACGGGATATAATGAGCCGTGCACCTGTGTGACATCACTTGACCAGGGATATAATGAGCCGTGCACCTGTGTGACATCACATCACCTGGGATATAATGAGCCGTGCACCTGTGTGACATCACTTGACCAGGGATATAATGAGTCATACACCTGTGTGACATCACATGACCAGGGATATAACGAGCCGTGCACCTGTGTGACATCACATGACCAGGGATATAATGAGTCGTACACCTGTGTGACATCACATGACCAGGGATATAATGAGCTGAGCACCTGTGTGACATCACATGACCAGGAGTATAACGAGCCGTGCACCTGTGTGACATCACATGACCAGGGGTATAACTAGCCGTGCGCCTGTGTGACATCACATGACCAGGGGTATAACGAGCCGTGTACCTGTGTGACATCACATGACCAGGGATATAATAAGTTGTGCACCTGTATGATGTCACATGACCAGGGATATAATGAGCCGTGCACCTGTGTGACTTCACATGCCAAGGGATATAACGAGCCGAGAGCACCTGTGTGACATCACATGACCAGGGATATAACGAGCCGTACACTTGTGTGACATCACATGACCAGGGATATAACGAGCCATGCACCTGTGTGACATCACATGACCAGGGGTATAACGAGCCGTGCACCTGTATGACATCACATGACCAGGGATATAATGAGCCATGCACCTGTGTGACATCACATGACCAGGGATATAATGAGCCGTGCACCTGTGTGACATCACATGACCAGGGATATAATGAGCCGTGCACCTGTGTGACATCACATGACCAGGGATATAATGAGCCGTGCACCTGTGTGACATCACATGACCAGGGATATAATGAGCCGTGCACCTGTATGACATCACATGACCATATACTCTGAAAAAAAAAAAAAAATATATATATATATATACATAGTATAAATATAATACTCTGACCCTCAATCATAGGTAAGACCCTAACTTATGTATCTGCCATAAATGTGACTTGTGTGTTTAATGGGATCAGAAGATGCAGAAGATCACACACCATAAATAGAAATAGACCTGAATCTGAAGACGATGACCTTCCTCAGGATCTCAACTCCAGAATGGTGGCCCACAAAAGGACACATTGGGGGTCATTTACTAAGGGCCCGATTCGCGTTTTCCCGACGTGTTACCCGAATATTTCCGATATGTGCTGATTTTCCTTGTATTGCCCCTGGATTTTGGCGCACGCGATTGGATTGTGGCACATCGGCGCTGGCATGCATGCGACGGAAATCGGGGGGCGTGGCCAAACGGAAACCCGACGGATTCAGAAACACCGCCGCATTTAAAACAAAAAATTGGTCGCACGGGCCATACTCACATGCACCAGGAAGAGATCAGTGAACTCCGACGCAACTCAGCGGACCTCGGCGCAGCAGTGACACCTGGTGGACATCGGGCGCAGGACCTTCATGAATCGCCGGAAGACCCGAACGCTCGTCCAAGAAGCCGCCGCTGGAACGCGAATGGACCGGGTAAGTAAATGTGCCCCATTTTGTTAATTTCTATCAATTTCCTTCCTTAATTTTTGGGTGTCAGAAGAGAGAATAATCTTGACATAACGTGCGAAAGCATAAATAACTTTTACATAGCTTATTAGCGCTTGTCTTTGATGTCTGTCGGCACGAGCGTGTGACAAGTCTACTGTTCTTCACCGGAGACGCCCTGGAGGCCATTCCTTTCTGTACATATGATGGAGACAGCCAATCCATGATCTCTACTTATGGACGTGATTATAATTTCTCAGTTCTCCAAAGCGGTAGAAGTGTCCTGATGGTTCACATAAAGACCAAGTCTCTTGCCCTCAGAAGAGGGAACAACACAATGGGGCAGATTTACTTACCCGGTCCATTCGCGATCCAGCGGTGCGTTCTCTGCTGTCGATTTGGGTCTTCCGGCGATTCACTAAGGCAGTTCCTCCGACGTCCACCAGGTGTCGCTGCTGCACTGAATGCACTGGAGTTCATCAAGCCGGGCCGAGTGAAGGTAAGTGCGTGTCCAGCGACACTTTTTTTTTTTAAATGTTACTCCGATTCTGTCGGGTTTGCGTTCGGCCACGCCCCCCCCCCCCCCAATATCCGTTGCGTGCTTGCCGGCGCCGATGTGCCACAATTTGATCGCGTGCACCAAAATGACCCCCGATGAGTTTTCATAAAGGACCGAAGGCCAATATATGTGTAAACACCAAAGGATGAAGAGGTGTCTGCGGGTACACCTGGTTGTATAAATCACAACGGAGGCTACAAATATCTCTAAAGTCAAGTATATAGTCAAGATGTAGTGAAGAGGTCTCCCGAGAGGACACTTATGTAACTGGAGTGGAGTTATTCTTACAACTCCAGTGACCTCGTCTCGTTACATTGGGGCTCATTTACGAAGTGTCCGAATCACGCACTTTCGTCGGGTTTCCCGGTGATTTCTGATTTGCCCTGAATTCCGCCGGGATTGTGGCGCTCGTGATCGGATTGTGGCGCATCGGTGCTGGGGGGGGGTTTGGCCATCGGACAACCCAACGGATTCAGAAAAAACGCGGAATTTAAAAAATAATTAGTGTCGCAAGATCAAACACTCACATTCACCGGGAAGAAGGTGAACTCCGGCGGACCACGGCGCAGCAGCGACACCTGGTGGACATCGGGTGCATGACCTTAGTGAATCCCGGAAGACCCGAATCCTCGTTGGAGAACGCGCCGCTGGATCGCGACAGGACCGGGTAAGTAAATGTGCCCTATTGTTTCTGTTGCTCAACTTAGTAATGAGTCAGGGTCAGTGGCCACAACTCCAAAAGATGGCTTCATCTGCTGCCCCCACATCTGGTGGTGTCCTCCTTGGGCTGTATGTCCACCTTGTCATTCCTGGACACAGATGGAGATCTCTTCCATTCTTGGCCTATTCGAAGGCCGTTCTGTCTTCAATGTCTCCGTATTTCGCTCATCTGACTCGTGTTCCTTGTGTTGTTGACACTTGGCCTTGTGGCTTCTGGCCACTCCTTCTGACTCAAATTTTAAGTACCTCATCTTCTCCAGCCTTAGAATTGCTCTCACCTATGCTACTACTTCATCAGGTCTACTGCCACCACTCTGTGACAATCTCGGGAGGGACCACCTTCCAATGGAAAGGAACACCTATCTTTGATGCTGTTACCGGGGTTGACCGAGATTTTTTTTTTTTTTTTACTATTGGCCCAAGGAGGTTTTAAAATAATAAAAAACGTACATGTACCCTGGTCCTTACAATCATCCTACGCTGAGTCTAATAATGAATGCAGTCAGAGGCTATAGTGGGTCCTTACTGTCACGGGGAGCTTACCTCTGGGCCTTTGTATACCAGCGGAGGCTGGTGGTGATTGGAGGAGCTACTGAGCTGAAGGTGAGTTTTTTTATCATTTTTTCACCTCTTGGGGTAAATTGTGAAAAAAAAAACCATACCTGACAACAGCTTTAAAGGACATCTGCTACCAGGATGAAGGATTGTAAACCAAGCACACTTACATGCAGGTGTGTCCACTTTCTGGCAGGATTCGCTCTTCTTGTAGCTTCTTAAGCTTTTGTTTTTAAGAAATAAAGGTTTTTAAAATTATGCAAATGAGCCATAGGCTTAATTTGCATATTTTTCTAACTTTTTTCCCCTGAAAACAAGGGCCTAAGAAGCTAAAAGAGGAGCGGATCCTGGCAGAGGGGGCGCACAACAGCATGTAAGTGTGCTTGGTTTACAAGCCTTCATCCTGGTAGTAGATGTCCTTTAAGAAGTAACGCTTTAAGAAATGACACAAATTTCTACTATTTTGTGTTCACAAGTTCAGTGCGGACTATGACAGAGGGAACGTTACACCACCTTCTCCTTTGCCCCCTCTTGCTAAGCGTAGAGAGGTGAGATGAAAAGAAATAACAACTGTTTGATCAGACTACGCTGGCTTGTAGTCTGTTACCATGGAGACTAATAGGTCTGCATAGAAGCTGTATACACTAACATAACATACAATTATTTTCTCAAAAAATTCTATTTTTTTAAATTAATATCAGTTATAAAAAATGGATGCATATCATTAGAGTGTTTACAATATCCCTTTAATATACACAATAAGGTATTTATAATACCGGAATTCTTTGAAAAACACAATATAGATTTAGATTCTGCAACTAAATGGCTGGAATCCAAAGAATATCCCCAAAAGAGTCGGTAGATGTGCCCCGGGCGGGTCGGGGGTGGGTGGGGTAATTTGTACAGGTGTTTATCATAGTGTCAGCTTTTCTCCCATTCACAGGCCGCTCTATAAGCCAGCGTCTAGGGGGTGTTGACTTTTAAAGGAGAAAAGATTTATTTTTCATGAGTAATGATTTTTTTGCAGTCAGGAATGTGACCTCTGACCCGACTTCGCTCTAACTCTTGACACCTTTTTAACGGCCGCTGTCAGCCCCCTCCCCAGCCGGCAGCGTAGCCCCCCGGGCCGACATAAATTGCTAATGTTCTTACAAATATCTCATTTATCGTCTCAACCTGATCCTTCAGCGTCCTCCACTCGTGCAGGCAGGCGGCACACTTCACCACACACACGACACTCCATACACAATGAGCGGGCACTTCACACACACTCACGGTGTAGCCCTTCAGCGCATGTTATACACTTCACATAAGGATACGAGGAGACTCTGAAATAGTGGTCATCGGGAGAAGCAGTGCCCCACTGAACTCTTGCCGCTCCGATCCAGTGCTTCCTGCTTGACTTCCAACTTCCTGGCCACGCCCAGCACACAAGAGCTCCTTAGCTCCCCCTAGTGTTGGCTTCCATCAGCTAGAATTGTATAATTACTTCTATGCTGATCAAAAAATGTCTAATAATTATTTCTAGACGTTATTAACCAGAGAATAAAAGAAGGTGTGAACGATGAACCAAGAACAGCAGTGAACATATGTGGTGTTAGTCCTGGAAATTTGGATACAATTTGCTCTACATGCCAGTATTCTCTGTTTATTAGTTCATCTGATCTGTGGGGCGCTCGTTGTTAGACCCCCTAATATTGAGGACCTATTCTATAGATTTGGAGGCCAAATCTCCATCAGAACTTCACAGTTACATCATGAGATCTTCTGAGGAACATTGTCACGGTTGAAGGCTACTCTCCGATCCAAGACATGTAAGGAATACTAGTTATTAGGCTAAAAACTTAACCAAAATCCTAGAATCTGGGCCAGGACAAGGGGATAGACAACTCTCTTGTACTTGAACTTGTCTTCCAATTCCTGACTTGGTTCTGATCTTCTTAGTCCCATCAGTGCACTCACTCTGTAAGCTTTAGATAATCAGGTGCCTCAGGTCAGCCGCTCACTCCCTGTCCTCCCTATCACTCCGAACTATCACTCCCGACACACTAGCTCGTCTCTGCCCACCTCTGGTGGCCTCTTTCCTCATCCCAATGGCATCTTCCATGGCTGAAGGGTTTTCTCAAAACAAACCCATCAGATCTGTAAATGTACAACACGTGGTTATTCCACACCATCTCCTCCGGCATAAAATAGAGTTTCCTCTTTTGTAACTCAACAAAACAAGAACAGAAAAGGGTCGGGGACTCAAAAGTACTGGTGACGGTGGAGACTTGGCATTCGTTTTCAGAAGGCAATAGTATGCACGGGCAGATAGGGCAACGATAGACTTTAGGAGGACTCATGTTGGTCCAGGAAACAAGATATATTTTTGTCAAGGGTTCATTATCTCGACACGTCCTCCTAGATCCAAGAAGTTGGGTAGGACCCCCTATAAACTGACCTGATATGAAGTGACCGGCTTTCTCCTGGTTGGATTTAAATCCAGTTCTGTCGGATAACCCGGCCAAACAGTGAGCCACGATGGGGCTCATTTACCAAGGGTCAGCGGAGCGCATTTTCGTTGGGTTTCCCGTCGATTTCCATTTGCGCCAAATTGCCCCTGGAGTTTGGTGCATCGATGCCGGCTTGCACACGACAGAAATGGGGGTGTGTGGTGTGGGCCATTGGACAACCCGAAGGATTCGGGCAACGTGCGGGATTTAACATTTAGAATTGTGTGGCAAGACACGCACTTACAAGAACCGGGAAGAAGCACGTGAACTCCGGCGGACCTCGGCGCAGAAGCAATGGATGCAGGGACTCGGGCGCACGATCTTAGTGAATCGCGGCAGACCCGAATCCTAGTCGGACAACACACCACGGGATCGCGACAGGACCGGGTAAGTAAATCTGCCCCGATGTGTCCTGAATTCCCTAAATTATCACAAATCTACCAGTTGCACCAACAATACTGAGAACCTGAGTACATGGAGTGTCCTTCTATGAGACTTCTGACCATGTTGGGAAATCCAGTGGAGTTAAGCGATAGGGACCTCTAATCTACTCATGTAGGGATTGTAGGGACTGTTCGTGATTGGTGAGGGCTCCACCAGTGACATACGTAGATCCAACAGACACTGAGATGGGATACAAGTCCAATGTAATCCGACCCCAGGGGAGAGTTTGGAGGCCCTCATCCGAATCCTATACTTGGCTTCCACCTCCATTCCACCACGGTACTAGAAGTAGTGATTAAGAAATGTCCACACGTCGTAAGCTGAAACTCATCGGACTCAATGCAAACGGTAAAAAGGCGGCCTCACAAAACGAAATGACATTTTAGGAAGAAAAGGACTTTTGAAGTAGTTTATGTTCCTTCGCTTTATGTTACTGTCATATTTATTCTGCTCTCCAAACACGAAGTTCACAGGGTAAACGCCATATTTCAGGGTGTGCGAGAGGACGTGAACTTCTGCAGAAAAAGTGACATAAGTAAATATTAGCTCTTTGATGGTAATGTGCAAATCCAGTGTCAGCTTTACACCGCGCAGCGCCCCGCTCCGACTTGTTTGCCGGACCTGTTATGAGGCGGCGGCAGGGCTTAGTTCTGCTATATTGACTTCAAAGTGTTCAAAAGACACATATGACACATAAGAAAGAGGTCACGGAGTGGAATGTCATGGAAGGAGTCACATAGGGTTACAAAAGAGGAGTTAGTAAAACAGCGCCACTCTTGTCTTCAGGCTGTTTCTGGTATTGCAGGTGTTTTAGTTTTAGCGGTGAATCCATCTTGCAATTGACGTGGTTCAGAAATTAAATGCTGGATATTAAATATTATATTATACTCTTATTGCATTTCCCCGGACGGACATCATGCGAGTAGGAAAGTTTCCAGTAGTCGTTCAGATCACGGGATAAGACAGTCACAGCCCAGTGGACGGCAGAAATGTACAGATCACAAATCTGTTTCATGTCCTGAGAAAGGAAATGTGGATGGGATTATGAGGCTGGAATTACAGACAGCGCCCGGCTAATCTCGTCACTTTATAACTTTCGACAAATTGTCCTCCTGTAATTCAGAACCTACACGAAGGAGAAGCAGCTGTGACCCTCGAAGGGGTTGTCCGGAGGAAAACATTTCAGAAAGGGTACGGAAAAAAGAAGCTTTACTCAGTTCATTGATCTCCCACCACTAATATGACTTCCTGGTTCTCTCTTGTGCAGCCAATCAGCGAATGAGGCGGGTCACCCTGTGCACTGTGATTGGCTGAGTGGGTACTTCCTGTGTGTCAAAGTCGAAAGAAGGTGTAAATGCTGTGAGCACAGGTGGATTTTGATGTAGATTTGATCAACCTTCGACAGACTTGAAAAGAAATTTGGATAAAATCTGCCCTACATTTCCATTTCCATATTCCCCGTTTATTAGTCCAGCTGGTCCGAAGGGTGCTCGTCGTTGGGCCTGTTACGATCTAATGTCGAGGACTTATTTAACAAAATCCTTTAATTTCCATAATAAATTTCACAGCTACATCATGAGATCTTCTGAGGAACCTTGTTGTGGTATACGGCCAGTCTTCTGCAGACTCTTCTCCAAAAAGGAGGCCGCACCTTTTTTCCGGCCTGATACAAGACGGATAAGGAATACTAGTTACTGGGCTAAGAAATTAACCAAAATCCTAGAATTTACAACAACAAGGTTACCTTATTGGTGAGGTTTTCTTGGTCAGGGGCCACTCACAATGGACTGTAGTTGGAAGGGTGCGGCAGGTGTTGAGCTTTGAACCCATATCTGGTCTCACCAGGATTCGGTGAAACTTGTGTAGGCCTCTTTGTGACCACGATGAGCTTCTCCAAGCAGATGGGTTGGGGGTAGGTTCTGGTGTCATGGTACATTTCTAGTTCTCTCTATGAGGTGTTGAGAGTTGATGAACCTTTGCAGGTTGTATGGGCCAAACTTCTTAGACTCTGTTCAGCCTCCATTGAAAGGGGGGGGTGAGTTCTAACTCCTCCCTTCAGTTCTTATAGCGTCCAATCAGGAGACAGGACTGTCACTTATAGTTGAAGAAAGGGACTTTGGAGTCTGGGATGTTGCAAATCCAGCTACGGAACGAGATAATTAGTATTTAGGGGTGGATTTGGCACATCTGGGGGACACCCTGATGCACATCTTCATTTTATATCACGGAATAGAATCAATTGCTCTGTGATCTGCCATAACTTTGTAACACTTATACATGATACGGTATGATGAGGGATGAACCAGATGGAGATGGACATCCCCTCTAAATTATATTTGGGACACTGGAGATGTCTATGTAGGCCCATTACATAGGGAGCGGCAGCTTCTATTGTAAAGTAACTTTTAGCGTAAAGAAACAAAGATCAATATCAAGAGCGGAAAATCTGATTACAGCGACGTGTCCGTCTAATCCGACAATAAGGAGAACTCCCGGAACACAGGCCGGACTGTTCCTGCCCCAGTTGTCAGGGGTAACCGTTCTGAAAGGGATCAGGCTGGTTACAGTGGCTTAGGTTTCCTCCGAGCTTCAGCCGCTGATAATTGCAGTTTTGTTGGAAACTTTGAATCCAATAAAAGCCTCGGAAAATGTCCAAAATAACTCATCAGTAAGAATCCGTCCTCATCCGTAATCTGCAGAACGGCGCGGCCAGGTAGGAGTTAAATAAGACAAAGCGAAAAGCAAAGTAATCGCCGGACTTGTAACTTATGACTCCTTTTTTTTGTTACAGGACATGTAGGAATCTAAATCCAACATTTTTTAAATGATTTTTTAGCAGAATTTTAACACAAATTGATCCAGCTAAACAAAAAATTGGGATATGGCGCAAAAAGAGGATTCCTGGTAAACCCCTTTAATTGAAATCATATTTTCGAAATTCTAGAATGTAAATTAGTAACATGAAATCTACCATCAAAATCCATCATGATAAACCAGGGACATTACAGGTAGTCTCCTACTTAAGGACACCCGACTTACAGACGACCCCTAGTTACAGACCGACCCCTCTGCCCCCTGTGACCTCTGGTGAAGTCTCTGGATGTTACTATAGTCCCAGGCTGCAGTGATCAGCTGTAATGTGTCTGTAATGAAGCTTTATTCATAATCCTTGGTCCCATTACAGCAAAAAATGTTTGAACTCCAATTGTCACTGGGGCAAAAAAAAAATTCTAGAACTAAAATTATTAAATTTACAGTTTCGACTTGCATACAAATTCAACTTAAGAACGAACCTCCGCACCCTATCTAGTACGTAACCTGGGAATTGCCTGTACTCATAGATCCAGGCACCGGGACTGTGGTAATCTTCTTACATTTGTTGTCCATGGCCTCCTTCCTTCTAAAATCAACTTTCAAAATTATGCTAATGAGCCATAAGGGCCCTGGGAGGTGCCCCTCCATGCTGTTGCTTAAAAGGCTGTTACACTGTGCAAGAGCACTTACCCCTTCCCCACTCTGCAAAATTACATTAGTGAGAAGGAATCACTGTATGTTTTTTGGATAATGATTGTGCAATCTTGTGGATCGGGCTTGCTGGAGGCGTGCACCCATATTTGACCTTGATCCGCTACGGTGCTCCACAATTGGACTGAATGCTATTAGTCAGAAGGAAGTGCTGAGGGAGAAGGGGGAGACAGTGTAACAGAATGTGAAGCGGCAGCTCCCCAAAGCCCTTCTGGCTCTTCGGTATAATTTTAAAAGTTGATTTTAGAAGGAAGGAGACCATGGATAACAGATAAGAAGATACCAGAGTCCCGGTGCCTGGGTCTATGAGTAATGTCCCTGGTTCATCAGGATGGATATTGAGGGTAGATTTCCTTTACAGGTTTCCTTACCTAGGAAGGGGGCAACAAAGGGTAACAAAGAATAAAATGTGTACTTACCTGGCTCCTGGTTTCAGCATCCTGCAGGAAGTCATGTGACCCACTTCTGCCAATCAAGTGGCTCCTGGGGCCTCTAACTGGCAGAGCCCGATCCTGGGGCCCCCTCTGCTTCTGACTGGGGCCCGCAGTGCTGAACTAGGAGACCATTGTGACGTTAGAGCCGGGACAGGGTATCTACCCCTCTGGGGGGGGTTCTCCCAAATTCCTGGAAATCCCCTCATAAGTAACTCATTTATAATCTGAGGAGTAAAGACTTCAAAGGTAAACAGCAAAAACAACAATCAGTCCGATATAAAGTGAAATCACCGGATCCGGCCGAGGAATGAATAAAACCTGGCGCAGCCGCCGTCAGATCTTCTGCGAGACCTCACCTGTCGCGGGTCACTTCATCCGAAAACTACAAAGCGTAAGATTTAGGCCATTACTGCCGGGACGTCTTGTGTTGAATGACACCTCAATTATGAAGGGGAAAAAAAAATAAAAGGATCTGGAAATCAAGATGGCAGACAAGAAAGGAGGCCCTCTCTCCCGAGGACGACCTCTGACCTCGTCTTAGAAGGTTCCTTTCTATTCCAGACTATGCCGGCAGATTGCAGATAATGGCTCCTTTGCTGCTCTCGGGCCCCTGAGTGACGCCGGCTGTGGTGTATGAATGGATATTATTGGTCGCTGCTCCCCCAGGCCACCAGGAGAAATAACGATAACGAACTACGTGTAATCTGGGAAATAATCCAACGTGTGGATTTGCAATTGGAAGCAAAGATACTGGCATCCGGACTGAGGTAATCTTCTTATATTTCTTACCCATGGACTTCTTCCTTCTAAAATCAACTTTTAAAATTATGCTATTAAGCCACGAAGACAATGGGGGCGTTACCAGAGCCCCTCTGTGTTGCAGCTTCACAGGCTGTTACACTGTCTCAACGCCTCCCTCTGCCTGCTGTAATCTTACACAGTGGGAGCGGCACACTGTAAGAGCCTCTGAAGCTGCAACATGAAGAGGGTAACACCCACCAGAACCATTCTTGCATATTAGCATAATTTTAAAAGTTGATTTTAGAAGGAAGGAGGCCACGGATAACAAATATAAAAAGATTATCACAGTCACGGTGCCTGGATCTACGAGTAGGTGTCCCTGGTTTCTTCATGCTTGATTTAGATGGTAGATTTCCTTTAAGTCAGGAGATGACTCATTGATTTCTATGGAAGGATGTTGTGGGCATGCTCAGTGACCTATTCAAAGGTCGTAGTGCCAAATGTGGGTGTATGGGGCGATTGGTGACCACCATCAATCAATCATCCAAGGTGGATTCTGTTACCTATATTGAGGTGTTAGCAGTTATTTTATTCCTACCTGTCGTTCTAATGAGAAGTGATCTCCACAGAACAGGAAGTTTTAATCTATTTTCTGATTCTTATATATAAAACAAAAACAAAATGGGGGCAGGTTTTGCCAGAGGAAAAAAAATTATTAGACCCCCCCCCCCCCATGACTCCGGTGATGACTCTTACAGTTCTTTGAGTCCCATTGGACAGGAAAGGATTAGTTGAACCAGTGACAATCTCGTATGAATAAACCGCTAGGTATTGGCTCAGAGGTCACATGACAGGGTGGAGCCAACCCACTAGAATCATGGGGGATGTACGGAGAAGTGAGTTCGTTTTTCTTATCTTTTAACCACCCCCTCCCTCCCCATTGGACATTCAGAGAATCGGATAGTGACACATTACAGGGCGATTTTCTCGATTTTCTGACCGTCCCTTTAACAGGTGACATAAATCCTACATAAGTGTAAAACTTTTTTTTTTCTTTTTATTAAAGATCGGAATTTTTTTTGAAACCTCGACTCCATTCACACAGATCAACGTATTTTACAAGGAAACCGCTGAACCCCGCACAAAATTTCCCCGGATCATCGTGGTACCATTGGTGGTCCTGCTTCTCATAAATAAAGTGAAAGGTTTATGTTACTTAAATATCCTTAATGTTTGTCTCCCCTTCCAGGAAGTATCAAGTATTGGGTGAAGAGGCGACGTCTAGGGACTCTGCATTATAGTTCCCCTAACTTCCTCATGATGGCGCTGTCTGCCGGAGCGTCGGTGAATATGCTCCCCACCACCACGTGCGTCCCCCACACGTTGTGCCGGATCACTTTACAGCAGCCCAAGTCCTCGATGCGGAAGCCCAGGTGTCGGTACCGTTCATCGGTTTCGTAGAGGCTGTTATTTGTGTAGGGTCCGAAATACTGAGGAGGAAAAGACAGGGAAAAGAAATTAGGAGGAAAATGGAAGATTTTCTGGCATTTAAAGGGTTGTACCAACTATTCACGTTGTCCCCTATCCACAGGAGGCTGATGGGTGAAGGTCTGACTGATGGGGCCCCCATCTATTAGGGGATCCTGATCTCCCCAATTTATGGAGTGGCAGATTGATTGTACAGGAGTGGCCGAAATAGACAGCAGATACCCAAGTGCTGTGCTCAGCAATCTCTGCCTCTACCATAGAACTGAATGGAGCCGTATGCTCACGTGCCATCCACCCATTAGTGAAAATGGGACCCCCTTACTCTGGTTTCCTGGGCGCCCCTTCCTTGTTACAGATGGGGGGCCCCTCACCAATAAGCTTATCATCCCCTCTCAAGTGGAGATGAGGGATAACATTTTAAAGTTGGGACAACCCCTTTAAAGCAAACCCTTAAAATAAATAAACCCACACTAACTAAACAAAACTGCTATTATACAGCAGCACAACTATCCCTATATTGTTCCTCCCCATGCCTGAAAAGACCCAAAAGTTGACTCAACATCAATGCAAATGCCCCCATGTGAGTCCAATCATCGTCTTTACTCGGAATCCAGCACATTCATGCCCTATCTGTGCCATCCGCTCTTTGCCCCCCCTCTCTTAGGAATGAGAGAGACACTGGCTGTGTGACTCTCTGAAGAGAATTCCTGAGGGTGGGGGGAAATACGCAGCTTATTTTTCTTCAGCGAGTCACACACATGCAGTGTCTTTCTGATTTGTGAGGGAGAGGGGAATGATGTAGCAGAGCAGAGTCAACGGGGCTGAAGAGAAAGCAGACCCCTCCTCCAGGGAACTGAAGGTGCGGCTGAGCTAGAAGAATGCGAATATGTTTAGGTGGCGAAACACCTTTACAAACGGACTGTGGTAGTTTACAGGCATGGGGAGGAACAATATAGGGATAGTTGTACTGCTGTATAATAGTAGTTTTCAAAGATTTTTTTACTAACTGTGGGTTAGTTTAACTAGCAGGTTCCCTTTAGTTGTTGACCGTGAAAGACACTTATTCAAGATATGGGAAAATTGAGAGAATGGGGAACCCAAAGTTCCGATGCTCCATCCACATCTATGGTCTAGTAAGACTTCTCAGAAATCCCATTGATGTGAATGAAGTAGAGGTGGAGAAATCGTCAGGACTGGGTTAGAAGAGAAGGTCTACAGGATAAGGGGTAAATGTGTGATTGTGGGGGGTCCTACTGCTGGGTTCCCCCCACCATCTGTCACTGGAGAACTGCCTTCTGCTCCATTCATTTCTATAGGACCTTCAGGAGGGCTCACAGGTTGTATGAGGTAGATGAGGGGGTCACTTACTGCCAGTCCTGATGATGGGTCAATGAAGTCTGCCCAGTATCCCTCTGATCTCAGGGCGTAGCAAATTTCCTTGGCTCCATTAATAAACTAGAAAAGGGGGAAAGAAAAACAAATCAATGAACCATCATGAACCTGAGGAGCATCAAAGCAAAATCCCCGTCTAATCATTCAGTGTCCGCGCCGCGAAGCCTCATTACTGCCCTGGCGACATACGAAATGGCACAAAGAAAGCGCAAATAAATATCACCCGGAAGAGCGGATAATGAGGAATAAATCCACGGACACCATGACCACCGATCCTGGAAACCTTCCCAGACTTGTGGTTTCACTTGGAATGAGAGAGAAACTCTGTAACAGACCCCCCTATACGGGTCATCAGAACCTCACCCCACACGTTATAGGTACCAGATGGGGGTGAGCCTGCTGATCCTGGCTGGTGCTGGATGTAACATGGAGAACAGAGCCGGAGGTGAAGTCTCATTACTGTCCAGGTAACTGCAGGTCAGATCCCGTTACATAGAGGGCAGAGGTGTCCTCTGGGGGCAGCCAGGATCAGGGGACCAAATGCTGGACCCCCAACCAATATGACACTGAATGGAATGAATAATAGCAGTGATGAGTGTGTGTGTGTTTTTACCAGTCCTGATTGTGTGTAGCAGTGCTGAGTGTGTTTGTGCATGTGTATATAGCAGTGCTGACTGTGTTTATATAAAGCAGTGCTAAGTGAACATGTATATAGCAGTGTGGAGTGTGTTTGTGCGTTTGTATAGTAGTGATGAGTGTGTGCGTTTGTATAGCAGCGATAAGTGTGTTTATGTGTATATATAGCAGTGCTGGGTGTGTTTGTGTGTATATATAGCAAAGCTGAGTGTGTTTGTGCGTTTGTATAGCAGTGCTAAGTGTGTCTGTGTGTATATATAGCAGTGCTGAGTGTGTGTGTATATATAGCAGTGCTGAGTGTGAGTGTATATATAGCAATGCTGAGTGTGTGTGTATATATAGCAGTGCTGAGTGTGTTTGTGTGTATATATAGCAGTGCTGAGTGTGTTTGTGTGTATATATAGCAGTGCTGAGTGTGTTTGTGTGTATATATAGCAGTGATGAGTGTGTTTGTGTGTATATATAGCAGTGATGAGTGTGTTTGTGTGTATATATAGCAGTGATGAGTGTGTTTGTGTGTATATATAGCAGTGATGAGTGTGTTTGTGTATATATATAGCAGTGATGAGTGTGTTTGTGTATATATCTAGCAGTGCTAAATGTGTGTTTGTGTGTATGTATAGCAGTGCTGATTGTGTTTGTGTGTATATATAGTGCTGAATGTGTTTGTGTGTATAAATAGTAGTGCTGATTGTGTTTGTGTGTATATATAGCAGTGCTAAGTGTGTTTGTGTGTATATATAGCAGTGTTGAGTGTGTTGCTGTGTACACATATAGCAGTGCTGAGTGTATATATAGCAGTGAAGAGTGTGTTTGTGTATATATAGCAGTGCTGAGTGTGTTGCTGTGTGTACATATAGCAGTGATGAGTGTGTTTGTGTGTATATATAGCAGTGCTAAGTGTGTTTGTGTGTATATATAGCAGTGTTGAGTGTGTTGCTGTGTACACATATAGCAGTGCTGAGTGTATATATAGCAGTGAAGAGTGTGTTTGTGTATATATAGCAGTGCTGAGTGTGTTGCTGTGTGTACATATAGCAGTGATGAGTGTGTTTGTGTGTATATATAGCAGTGCTGAGTGTGTTGCTGTGTGTACATATAGCAGTGTGAGTGTGTTTGTGTGTATATATAGCAGTGATGAGTGTGTTGCTGTGTGTACATATAGCAGTGATGAGTGTGTTTTTGTGTATATATAGCAGTGCTGAGAGTGTTTGTGTATATATAGCAGTAATGATTGTATTCATGTGAATTTATGTAGCAGACCTGAGTGAGTGGATGTAGTAGAGAGCTGTGTGGGAATGAATGAATGAAGCAGATCAAAGTATATGGATATAGAAGAGCTGGGTTTGCTGTGCTTGTGGCTTGTATAAACACATATTTTCCTTTTTTGGATGGCTAAATCTGGGATGCATCTAAAGATTTGGTATGTTTGTGTGCACGAGGCCTAATGTTGACATAACAAATTAAACCTGTCATGAGCACCAGAGAAGGGACAACCACTTTAAAATAACCCCCTACTTCTACAGAAAGGCCTGGTGGTTTGCATCGTCAAATTTTACGGAAAGGGTTAACAGCAGATGGTATTTTGTGGGTTAATAGAAGTGACTGCCCTTACGTGTTATTCTGCAGTCACCGCTCTGGATCTCATGTGCTGCCGGTGTCGTTGTAACGTGACCTCATTATTTAGTAAAACCTGCGCTGGCACACTGTAACAGAAGCTCTGGGAAACCCCGGCAGAGGTTACAAGCAGACACCATCTCCCCTGCTAGATTGGAGCTGACAGGGAGGCGATGAGCTGAGAAATATGACAATTAATGCATAATTAGACCTCGTTACAACAGCAGAAAGCAACAGACCGGAACGAGACGAGTCGCCAGAGAGACAGAAGGGACTCGATCCCGGGATTTTATCCTTATGCTGATGTATAAGGGGGTCATCTAAAAGTAACACGTCTCTAGCGCACCTCGAGGCTGCAAGGCCGTATTATGTGTTTCAAAGACCGTGCAAAATTACGTACAGTTCTAGGTATTGTCCTAAGAAATGTGTAATCATACCTATGTGTATGTGGTTAGTAGCAGCAGGACTGTGATATATGGATCTATATTCCAGGATTGTACTAGGTGTGTGCCCTCACACTGCTGTGCTCTGTGATCTCTGCAGCCACTGTTAGGTATTGTCCTTGGAGAGGTGTGTATGCTGTTAGTAGCAGCAGGACTGTGATATGTGGATTTATATTCCAGGACTGTACGGGGTGTGTGCCAATTGCTGGTCTCTCACTATGTTATTGGTATTTTTAGTTCCTTTAAGGAAAATCTACCATCGAAATCCATCAAGATAAACCGGGGACACTGAATAATAATAACCTTTATATATATAGCACCATCAAATTCTGTAGCATTTTACACATTCAACACTTATAGAGATCCAGGCACCGGGACTGTGGTAATCTTCTTATATTTGTTATCCATGGCCTCCTACCATAATCAACTGTTAAAATGATGCTAATGAGCCATCAGGGTTATGCAGGAGTGTTACCAGAACCCCTCCGTGCTGCAGCTTCCTACTTACACTGTGCACGAGCACTTCCCCCTCCCACTGTGTGAAATTACAGCAGACAGATGGAGCAAAGAGGTAGACAGTGTAACAGCCTGTGTAGCTACAGCACAGAGGGGCCCTGGTAACACCAGGTCATTGATATCAAATGACGATTCCCCCAGTGACGGTGCCTGGATCTAGGAGTAAGTGCCCCTGGATTATCAGGATGGGTTTTAGTGGAAGATTTCCTTTAAAGAGAACTTGTCAGGGGGGTTCGGGGCTCTAAGACGACCACAGGTTTCTATGGATCAGTGGTTTCGTGCCCCAAATCATTCTTTATGAAGGTAACATTTATACTTCCCTTCCCTTCGGATCTTCATGTTTGCCGGCACTCTGCTGCAGGTGAAGCTGGAGTGGTACACGCCACATGCGCTGTGGGTATGACGCACGTGTAATGGGGCTGGGGACTAATCGGGGCAGCACTTACCTTTTCCATCATGGCCTCTCTCTCATTCTCCACCTCTGCGCTCCACGTGGTCATGTCATGCACGGTCCTCTGCGTCACGGTCAGGACCATCAGGCTGCTGCTGGCCACCTCAGGGAACATGGAGGCAAAATCTGTAACACATAAAAGAAGCTGAAACAGTCCCATTATCTAGGACTCAGAGATATAATACATGTACAATATGCAGGTGTCATAGAAGTCCAGTACATCACACCTCTCAGTCCTAACGGCTCACATGGTGCAGCAGAACACACGCACAAGTACCGCTCCATCATACAAGTACCGCTCCATCGTACAAGTACTACTTCTTTATACATGCACAAGTACCGCTCCATCATACAAGTACCGCTCTTCTTTATACATGCACAAGTACCGCTCCATCATACAAGTACCGCTCTTCTTTATACATGCACAAGTACCGCTCCATCATACAAGTACCGCTCCATCATACAAGTACCGCTCCATCATACAAGTACCTCCCCATCATACAAGTACCGCTCCATCATACAAGTACCGCTCCATCATACAAGTACCCAACCATTATACAAGTACCACTTCTTTATACATGCACAAGTACCGCTCCATCATACAAGTGCCTCCCCATCCGTCATACACACAAGAACCACTAAATCATACATGCACCAGTATCGCTCCATTGTACACACACAAGTACTGCTCCATCAAACAAGCACCATTACCGCTTCATCAACACAGAGGCACTTGGCACCCAGTGTCTGGAGCATAAAACTGCTGACTATTATCCAAAAATATGTTTTTTAGATAATGTAAGCCAGCAATAATTGCTATAGCTGCATGACATTGCAGAATGCTGGGCCTGCCCTGGATATGACAGGTTCTGTAGGTATGTGCGCTGTATTATGGAGCCCAAATATTCTTACCTGGAAGCAATACTTGTCAGGGTGAATACCTCCCTACACGGGGCACGCGATGGTGCACACAGATATTTTATTTGTGTCACATTCATGCAATGCCAAAAGACTCAGTAACAAGTAGGCGGCATAAACAGGTCAAGTGAAAGCTCTATATCGCTGTGTATGAGGTGTGCAGCAGGTGCCGCTCCGTCATACATGCACAAGTGCCCCTCCATCATGTGCCGCTCCGTCATACACGCACAAGTGCCCCTCCATCATGTGCCGCTCCGTCATACACGCACAAGTGCCCCTCCATCATGTGCCGCTCCGTCATACACGCACAAGTGCCCCTCCATCATGTGCCGCTCCGTCATACACGCACAAGTGCCCCTCCATCATGTGCCGCTCCGTCATACACACACAAGTGCCCCTCCATCATTTGCTGTCCGTCATAAACACGCACAGGTGCCGTGCAGCCATACCCGCAAAAGTGCCCGTCTGTCACGTGACGTTCCCTCATACACGCACAAGTACCGCTCCGTCATATACGCACAAGTACCGCTGTGCCATACATGCACAAGTGCCCCTCCATCATCTACCGCTCCATCAAAGCAGAGTAACTGATGCCAGGAGAATAAAACTGCAGAATATTTTGTATGATTATGTTTTTTCATCTAAGTGGAACCTGTAATAATCACTGCTGCTGCTGCATGACTGTGCACAACGATGCGACTGCACCGGCTGCGGCAGGTATTATCCTGTGTTATGGAGCTTCCTCCATTGCATGTACAAAAATATTCTTACCTGGAAGCAACACTTCTTGGAGAGTAAATACCTCCCCGCATGTGGCATGCAATGGAGAGCAAAACACATTCATATTTGTCAGATTCGTGCAAAGCCGGACAGAAAGAGACCTTTGCACTGAATAGGAGGCGCACAGAGGTAAGTAGATGTATGTATGCGATTGGGAGCCCCCTAATGGTTGCGGGGAAGGAATCTACTCACATTGCATTGTGATGCACCACACGTGACCATAGTGCTATGGGATAGGATCCCCTTCCATCATTGGTCAGGCTGGTATATACTGAACATACAGTGACATATAGGTAGGTACATGTATGTAGGTGTCTGTAACGCCTCTGGATGTAGTGAATAGCGATATACAGAGAAGCTCTTAGCGAGCAGCAGAAAGTGCCACAATTCTGATTAAGTGCAATAAACACTGAGCAGCGGCCAACCCTAGGAACGTAATCCTTATCTACGCGAGTAAACTTTTATCTGTTATCAGAAATTTTGGCTGAACTGTAACGATTTATTATCTTCTGGCCAAGAAATAGGAGAGGGGCCGCACATTACAACTATTACAATTTACTCAAATTGCTACAAATCTTAGCCTTCCCCAACCCCACATCACTGGAACACACTACGTGGACAGATCTCTTAAAGTTCAGTGGATGGAGTGACAGGACAAGCATGTACCTGGTTATTGATACCCGAGCGCTGTGCTCAGCTATTTCCGTCATGCCCATACAATTGAACGGAGTGACACTCATCACTGAATATGGATGGAGAGCTGGGGGTCCCCTTCTTGTGAATGGTGGTGGTCTCAGTAGTCAGACCCTCATCGAACAGTTAGTTGTCACCATATCCTTTGAGCTGGGATAATATAAATACTTGGGAACAAAGTAGATGGTTTGAACAAATGTGTAAAATTTGCGGTTACTTACCTGTTACCATCCATTACTCTCCCATATAAGAGGGGTCTGTCCTAGGGCACATAAATACTTCTCCCCAGTTGTAAAGCAGCTTACGGGTGTATCCAAGGCTGCATGTGATGCAAATTCTACAGCCCCAGATCTGGACCCCTCTTTATAAGCAAATGCTACATATTATGGAGCGGCTACTAAGACCACCCACTTGTTCTTAAACTGTATGATATAATTTTTCTGTATTTTTATACCTTTTCTCAGCAGTTCTGGACAGGACTGCAGGGCGCACTCTACTTTGGCATTTTCGAAGTAGGTCCCGATGCCGTTCACCTCCTGCTGCTGCGCAGACGCTTCATTTCCCTGAAAGAAGAAGCATTTTCTGACGTATAAGTTCTGGAATTGTGACATGGAAAATACTGATCAAAATTAAAGAAGCAAGGACTGACAGGGGTTAACTAGGGTGAAATATTGATGACCTGTACTTAGGTCCTGAATATCAGATTATTGGGGATCCAGCATCCAGAACCTCTATAGCTCAAATATTCACAGTAGATGATATTTGTGGACTGGTGCCAGCGAAACCACCTTAGGATTAATGCTGGGAAGACCAAGGAGATGGTGATAGACTTTTGTAAGCACAGGCCTCCTTCTCAACCGGTGGTTATCCATGGGACGGACATTGAGGCAGTGAAGTCCTATAAGTACTTGGGTGTCCTCCTCAACAATAAACTGGAGTGGGCAGAGATCATAAACGCACTTCACAGGAGGGGTCAGAGCCGGCTACACCTGCTGAGGAGGCTGAGGACATTCGGTGTGCGGGGGGCTCTTCTTAAGACCTTCTTCAACTCTGTAGTGGCACCAGCCATCTTCTTTGGCATAGTCTGTTGGATAAGCAGCATCTCAGCGAGGGAGAGGAGCAGACTGGACAAACTGATTAGTAAAGCCAGTTCTGTCCTGGGGGGTCCTCTTGACACTGTGCAGGTGGTAGCTGAGAGGAGGACACTGTGCAGGTGGTAGCTGAGAGGAGGACACTGTGCAGGTGGTAGCTGAGAGGAGGACACTGTGCAGGTGGTAGCTGAGAGGAGGACACTGTGCAGGTGGTAGCTGAGAGGAGGACACTGTGCAGGTGGTAGCTGAGAGGAGGACACTGTGCAGGTGGTAGCTGAGAGGAGGACACTGTGCAGGTGGTAGCTGAGAGGAGGACACAGTGTAAGTTGAAGTCTATTCTGGAGAATAGCTCCCATCCTTTGCATGAGACTGTGGTGGCATTGGGGAGCACATTCAGTGACCGACTGCTTCACCCCAAGTGTGAGAGGGAGCGTTATCGGAAGTCATTCCTCGCCGCTGCCATCAGGCCCAAACAGAAGTAACCTGCGCCCCCCCCTAACCAGTCCCTGCAAGTCCCATCCACAGACTAAACATCAAACTGCCCATCATTGCTTGTCTCTTTTTTTGTCTTTTTATCCCCCTTTTCTTTTTGTTCATTTATCCCTAATATTATTGTTGTCATAGTTTGTACTTCACTCTCTGTACCCTCTCTGCTGCTGTAACGCTGTGAATTTCCCCACTGTGGGACTAATAAAGGATTACCTTATCTTATCTTAAACCGAGAATGAGACAAGAAGCAGACAGCACCATTCTCTCTGTAGTGGCTGAAGAGAGTCACTGCAGCTTAGCTTCCATGGGAATGATGTGCTGACTGCTTCCTGTCCTATTTACTGAACAACTACATCCATGTGATGCAACTAAAACCTGCACAGAGTGACATGTAGGTATAAAAGCAACAGCTTCTCAATCTATGCGCCACACGTGGCATTTGTATTAGGTTTGCGAAGCCAATGCAAACACCTGTTGACGTGGCTCGGCCCAAACACATGTGCGTTTCCATTGTGTGCGATCAGTAACCAGCACCCGTCGTCTTCCTTTTAAACAATGGTGCTGGTTACCGATCGCATACAATGGAAACGCACATGTGTTTGGGCCAAGCCCAGTCCCCACCCCCGGTATTTTCAGAAGCAATACAAACATGTCACATGTGGCCGCACCCTTAGACAGAAATTCTGCCTGCCCCATCATAGCCCTATCAGTGCTATTTAAAGGGATCAGAATCTGTGTCGTAGATAGGGCCTAATTTTTGTTTGTGGGAAAACCGCATTAAGATGTAATTAGATCGACATTATGTTGTATTTTACCTGAAATTCATTGACAAACTGCGCCATGACAAACTCGTGCCTCTCGCTGGCGGCGGGCTCAGACAAGAGATCTGGTAAATTTTTTTGTACTTCAACTCTCCTCTCGTTGTTCAATCCATTCACATGAGCATCGAAGCCGACATTTCCAGGGAGTTGAAAGCGCTGGTCCTGGGGACCGAAAGGTCCCATTACTTCATCAGGCCAAACTGTCCGAGGTACTGGGGAGAGAGGAGAAGACACTTTACCACCATCCACAGGATTGGTGATGAGTTTATATTGGTGGGGGGTTCCCAAACAATCTTGACTGATATAGTCCCCCATCCCCCATATTTAATACAATAGCGGACAAACAAGCCCTCGACCATCTGATTCCCCTGTATGGGACTGCAGATTAGAAGCACAGGACACGTTTATCGGGCAGTCCGATAAAGATGAATGGAGCGGAACCACACATGCTGAATAGGTGACAAGTTTAAAGGGGTCGTCTCATGTTTAATTAATATCCCCTGCATTTAAAGGGGTTGTCCGGGATTGTGTTACATTCCTATGTATGGATTGTGGCTCCTCACATATGTCCGGTGGTGTAGCAGCTATGTAGGGTTCATCAGAGCCTGAAGATCCAGCAGCAGAGAACGCTCGGGCTCCCCTCACCCGTCGTATGAGAGAGCAGAAGCCGGGGAGGTAGGTGACCAGTCTGGCCCTGCTACAAAGAGCCTGGAAAACACAAAAGAAGTGGATTCATATTTGCAGTTTGATAGCGGTGGAGCATTAAGACAACTCAAGGTCGCCATAAAAGGGGTCCTGACATGTTCCCCCAGCAGTAAGACCACAGCCATGAAGTGAGGAACAGAGCGGGGGTCTCACTTAGGTTTTAGTGGGAATGTACTGCACATAATAGGGGAATGGTGGTCTGATCGCTGGCACCCCCACCAATCACATGAACGCAGGTCCTCTTCTCAATCATTCAATTCTATGGGAACATCAGAAATTGCCGAGACCAGCGCTCAGCTATCTCCAGTACTCAGATCCCCAGTCTATGAGAGTGCAGGAGACACCTGAGCGCTGTGTTCCTATAGTACTGAATATAGTGTAAGGAGGTGCCGGACCTGCCGCTTCATTGGTTCCCTGTTCGCTTTTACTCTTGATTTTCTATAATATGTCCTCATGTCTAGGCTTCCCCCTCTTATCTCTTTGCACCTATATTCCCTATGGCAGTGGTGGCGAACCTATGGCACGGGTGCCAGAGATGGCACTCGGAGCCCTTTCTGTGGGCACCCAGGCCTTCAACCCAACACAGAGTTTGCCAGCTAGGACTGTGATCGAATACAGCCCAGGATGTGCCATGCTCAGGGTTATTTGGCTGCCAGGAAGCAGCCAATCCAAAGCTACAATTCAAATTTCTACATCATCTTTCTGTATTGGTGAACTCAGGACGCCAATACAATAAAAACCCGTGATACAGCAGGAATCAATAAGTTACTGCTTAAATTGTCATGTTGGCACTTTGCGATATAAAAGAAGGTTTTGGTTGTAGCTTGGGCACTCTGTCTCCAAAAGGTTCGCCATCACTGCCCTATGGTTTTACCTTTTTTTTATCTCTCAGTCATCTCTAGTCCCCATCTATGGTGCCAATCACTTTTCATTTTAAAGGAAATCTACCCTCAAAATCCATCCTGATAAACCAGGGACATTACTCATAGATCCTTCCTTCTAACATCTCTCTCAGCACTTCCCCCTCCCTGCTGTAATCTGACACAGTTGGGGGGGGGGGGGGGGGGTCCTGCACAGTGTAATAGCATGTGAAGCTACAGCAAGGAGGGGCTCTAGAAACACTCCTGGAATCCATCGTTACAAGTAGATATTAGAAGGAAGGAGGCCATTGATAACAGATATAAGAAGATACCACAGTCCTGGTGCCTGGATCTATGAGTAATGTCCCTGGTTTATCAGGATGGATTCGCTCTATAAACTCCTCCCCCCCATGCCCCCAAAATTTTAGTTGATTTTAAGGTTCTAGCCTAAAGATATTCAGAAAGTGGTTTTGAGTCTAAATTCTCATCAATGTGAATTTTTGGGCAGAATCCATTAGAAAATAGTTCTGCGAGCCGAAAAAAAAAATATCTATCCCCTGTCTGAACTAGGTCGTACTCTTTCAGGATACTTTTCATTGCTCGGGTGAGTGTATGGGGAACCCGGCCTTCATAGCTGCCAGGCCCTCACTGCTATTGTTCCATATGACTGTTTGTACTCTAACGTAATATTTTATTTCTATATGTCGCCTATGATTTGTAAAGCTACGGAATATGATGAAGTTATATATATATATAAAGATTCTAATAAATATATACACGTATAAAGTAAGCCGCCTGCAAATAAACTCTCTTTAGCCTTTAGGTAGTGCCCCCTATAGGTATATAACCTGTACATCATTGTCCGACCCATTAAAGGACATCTACCTCCAGGATGAAAGATTGTAAACCAAGCACTGACATACTGGTGTGTGCCCCCTCTGGCAGCTTCTGCTCTTCTTTAAGCTTCCTATGCCATTGGTTTAAGAATGAAAGGCTTTAGATATTATGCAAATGAACCTGAGGGGTTCCGGTCTCTATAGGTGTTAAAAAGCCATGGAGGCCCTAAGGCTCATTTCCATAATTTTAAAAGCCTTTTTTTGTAAAAACCTGGGTATAAGAAACTAAGAGAAGAGCGGATCCTCTCAGAGGGGGTCACACATCAGTATGTCAGCGTGCTTGGTTTATAATCCTTCATCCTGGTGGTAGATTTCCTTTAGACAGTTTTGTAGCAGGACTATGTATATCAGCCCATAGACACTCATCTGTACAGAGCGCAGCCTCCTCATCAGTGCTCGGTCTATGAGGGTAAATGACGTGAATGACGAGTTACTCACAGAAGCCATACTACCCGCCGATTCCTGAATAGATTTCTTTACCTAAGTCAGGGAAAAATAGAAAGAAATCTAAGCGTAAGACATTGATCAGTGTAGGACGTACATACATATCACTGCTGCAGCAGCTATTACATGCAGGTAGCAGCCACTCCCCTGGACTCCTGTATACAGTATCATAGTAAATATTGATCGGATTTTACTATTATTTTTGGACACTGGGACCCGTGGTCACAACAATGAACACCTAATAGGAGCCGAGATCTGGAGGAAGACTTAAAAATACATAAACTGCGTATAAAAATGTTAATAACTTTTAAGGGGGAGAACAACTAACCACAGGGGTCCAACCGCTAGGACTGATCATACATCCCCCTGAGCTGTCCTGTAAGAAGTCCCAAGAGGCGGGATGAGACTATTGTAATGTATGGAAATATTCGCTCTTCTCCAGGAGTTCTCCCATGTGTCCAGGGCTGGAATAAGACCCCCATGTGCCCTGGGCTGTAGGAATATCATGGCCCCTATAAGTCTGGAGTCACTTCCTACATCTGGTACTAGAATCAGATTATTGGGGAATGGAGGATGTGTCCCTTCTGCTGCTTTTAATCTTCAGTTTCAGGACCTTTGGAGGACCTTCTAAGGTCCTGAAATGGCTGTTGTGTACATGTGTATTGAGAGCAGGAACTGATGTACAAGGATTTCATGGCTAAAGGTCCTACTCAGTATAATATTTGGTGGGTGGTTTGGGTGGCCATTGGCCCCCTAGAAGGCTTGCGCCCAGACCGCCTGTATTATAACCCACTGCTGCATGTTTCCCCCTGGAAGTATCATAGATGTTTATTATGTTGCCCCATATTCAGCCATCTAATCCATGTGCGGGTCTGCAGCCAAAATCTAAGGGTCAGCATTGGCCTCCTGCCCTGTGCTCTAAGGCTCTGTTCACACTGGGATACAGATCTACAGTGCCATTCTCCATCAGTCACATCATGACCGCTTCCGCTGCTCGATGGACCTTGCTGAGTGCGGCTCCTCTGGGATGAGGGGGAGCGCAATATGGGGGGGGGGGTACTATTAGAGTATTGTGCTCAGTCTTATATATGGCCAACCCCTTTAAGATTTATAAATGTCTGCACCAAACTGGTGCATGTGAACATAACGCAATTGTGAACAAAACCGAAAGCGCCCAAAAAAAACCCCAAATATCTCATACACAATGACATTATATTATCACTGATAACGAATGTATAACTCCTTAGATGTTGTGGTTTGTGCTGACGGTGGCATCGTAGGGGTTCCATGATGTAAAAGCACCAGCTCTGACCCTTTGTGTTGTGTTCGGGGGAGATGTTAACTACCAACCCCTTTAAATCAGATCATCCCTTTAAAAGAGATATATTATGACCCTGTTGACTTTCCTCCAGGTGTTGTCTTGCTTACAGGAAAGTGCTGGGTCTAACTTGGCCACTGATTGGTTGAGCACAACTTACTTCATGTCATGTGAGTCAGGGGGCGGGGCAGGAGTCATGGGGGCGGGGCAGGAGTCATTGTTTATGAATTTAAAACCAATATTTATTTTGTAAATTAAGTTTTTACGGTAACCTCGCTTCAGTGGACAATGCTCGGTGTTTTTCTGAACCAGAATTATTTTAATGAATTCTAAACCCCTAATTATAGACAATATGAAATAACATAATAACACAGGGAGGGACAGGACAGCAGGCGGTGGCGGAGCATGTACCCGGCCGCTATACCGGGGGTGACCAGGAGGAGGCTCCATGCTGGGCCCCGGCCTCTGTGTGGCCCCTGCGCCCCCCCGTACCTGTCCTCACACAACACGGGGCCCTCCAGGCGCGTCCTCTGTACACGGGATTTCCGAGCAAATGAAGGACCTTCGGTGACGTCAAAGCCACGTGACCGGAATCATCAAGAGGGTGTGACGTCAGGGTGAGGAAACTGGAGGAAAAATAATAACACAAGGGGGCGCAATAGGAGAACTGAGAGGAGGAGGAGGAGGAGGACATGGGGGTGCGGGCTGTGTGAGGAGGAGGAGGACATGGGGGTGCGGGCTGTGTGAGGAGGAGGAGGACATGGGGGTGCGGGCTGTGTGAGGAGGAGGAGGACATGGGGGTGCGGGCTGTGTGAGGAGGAGGACATGGGGGTGCGGGCTGTGTGAGGAGGAGGACATGGGGGTGCGGGCTGTGTGAGGAGGAGGACATGGGGGTGCGGGCTGTGTGAGGAGGAGGACATGGGGGTGCGGGCTGTGTGAGGAGGAGGACATGGGGGTGCGGGCTGTGTGAGGAGGAGGACATGGGGGTGCGGGCTGTGTGAGGAGGAGGAGGACATGGGGGTGCGGACTGTGTGAGGAGGAAGAGGACATGGGGGTGCGGGCTGTGTGAGGAGGAGGACATGGGGGTGCGGGCTGTGTGAGGAGGAGGACATGGGGGTGCGGGCTGTGTGAGGAGAAGGAGGACATGGGGGTGCGGGCTGTGTGAGGAGAAGGAGGACATGGGGGTGCGGGCTGTGTGAGGAGGAGGACATGGGGGTGCGGGCTGTGTGAGGAGGAGGACATGGGGGTGCGGGCTGTGTGAGGAGGAGGACATGGGGGTGCGGGCTGTGTGAGGAGGAGGACATGGGGGTGCGGGCTGTGTGAGGAGGAGGACATGGGGGTGCGGGCTGTGTGAGGAGGAGGACATGGGGGTGCGGGCTGTGTGAGGAGAAGGAGGACATGGGGGTGCGGGCTGTGTGAGGAGAAGGAGGACATGGGGGTGCGGGCTGTGTGAGGAGGAGGACATGGGGGTGCGGGCTGTGTGAGGAGGAGGACATGGGGGTGGGGGCTGTGTGAGGAGGAGGAGGACATGGGGTGCGGGCTGTGTGAGGAGGAGGACATGGGGTGCGGGCTGTGTGAGGAGGAGGACATGGGGGTGCGGGCTGTGTGAGGAGGAGGAGGACATGGGGGTGCGAGCTGTGTGAGGAGGAGGACATGGGGGTGCGGGCTGTGTGAGGAGGAGGAGGACATGGGGGTGCGGGCTGTGTGAGGAGGAGGACATGGGGGTGCGGGCTGTGTGAGGAGGAGGAGGACATGGGGGTGCGGGCTGTGTGAGGAGGAGGACATGGGGGTGCGGGCTGTGTGAGGAGGAGGAGGACATGGGGGTGCGGGCTGTGTGAGGAGGAGGAGGGCGACATGGGGGTGCGGGCTGTGTGAGGAGGAGGAGGGCGACATGGGGGTGCGGGCTGTGTGAGGAGGAAGACATGGGGGTGCAGGCTGTGTGAGGAGGAGGACATGGGGGTGCGGGCTGTGTGAGGAGGAGGAGGACATGGGGGTGCGGGCTGTGTGAGGAGGAGGAGGACATGGGGGTGCGGGCTGTGTGAGGAGGAGGAGGACATGGGGGTGCGGGCTGTGTGAGGAGGAGGAGGACATGGGGGTGCGGGCTGTGTGAGGAGGAGGAGGACATGGGGGTGCGGGCTGTGTGAGGAGGAGCACATGGGGGTGCGGGCTGTGTGAGGAGGAGGACATGGGGGTGCGGGCTGTGTGAGGAGGAGGACATGGGGGTGCGGGCTGTGTGAGGAGGAGGAGGGCGACATGGGGGTGCGGGCTGTGTGAGGAGGAAGACATGGGGGTGCAGGCTGTGTGAGGAGGAGGACATGGGGGTGCGGGCTGTGTGAGGAGGAGGAGGACATGGGGGTGCGGGCTGTGTGAGGAGGAGGACATGGGGGTGCGGGCTGTGTGAGGAGGAGGAGGACATGGGGGTGTGGGCTGTGTGAGGAGGAGGAGGACATGGGGGTGCGGGCTGTGTGAGGAGGAGGAAGACATGGGGGTGCGGGCTGTGTGGAGGAGGAGGAGGACATGGGGGTGCGGGCTGTGTGGAGGAGGAGGAGGACATGGGGGTGCGGGCTGTGTGAGGAGGAGGACATGGAGGTGCGGGCTGTGTGAGGAGGAGGACATGGGGGTGCGGGCTGTGTGAGGAGGAGGACATGGGGGTGCGGGCTGTGTGAGGAGGAGGAGGACATGGGGGTGCGGGCTGTGTGAGGAGAAGGAGGACATGGGGGTGCGGGCTGTGTGAGGAGAAGGAGGACATGGGGGTGCGGGCTGTGTGAGGAGGAGGAGGACATGGGGGTGCGGGCTGTGTGAGGAGGAGGAGGACATGGGGGTGCGGGCTGTGTGAGGAGAGGAGGACATGGGGGTGCGGGCTGTGTGAGGAGGAGGAGGACATGGGGGTGCGGGCTGTGTGAGGAGGTGGAGGACATGGGGGTGCGGGCTGTGTGGAGGAGGAGGGGGACATGGGGGTGCGGGCTGTGTGGAGGAGGAGGGGGACATGGGGGTGCGGGCTGTGTGAGGAGAAGGAGGACATGGGGGTGCGGGCTGTGTGAGGAGAAGGAGGACATGGGGGTGCGGGCTGTGTGAGGAGGAGGAGGAGGACATGGGGGTGCGGGCTGTGTGAGGAGGAGGAGGAGGACATGGGGGTGCGGGCTGTGTGTGGAGGAGGAGGACATGGGGGTGCGGGCTGTGTGGAGGAGGAGGACATGGGGGTGCGGGCTGTGTGGAGGAGGAGGACATGGGGGTACGGGCTGTGTGGAGGAGGAGGACATGGGGGTGCGGGCTGTGTGAGGAGGAGGGGTACATGGGGGTGCGGTCTGTGAGGGGGAGGGGTACATGGGGGTGCGGGCTGTGTGAGGAGGAGGACATGGGGGTGCGGGCTGTGTGAGGAGGAGGAGGACATGGGGGTGCGGGCTGTGTGGAGGAGGAGGAGGACATGGGGGTGCGGGCTGTGTGAGGAGGAGGACATGGAGGTGCGGGCTGTGTGAGGAGGAGGACATGGGGGTGCGGGCTGTGTGAGGAGGAGGAGGACATGGGGGTGCGGGCTGTGTGAGGAGAAGGAGGACATGGGGGTGCGGGCTGTGTGAGGAGAAGGAGGACATGGGGGTGCGGGCTGTGTGAGGAGAAGGAGGACATGGGGGTGCGGGCTGTGTGAGGAGGAGGAGGACATGGGGGTGCGGGCTGTGTGAGGAGGAGGAGGACATGGGGGTGCGGGCTGTGTGGAGGAGGAGGGGGACATGGGGGTGCGGGCTGTGTGGAGGAGGAGGGGGACATGGGGGTGCGGGCTGTGTGAGGAGAAGGAGGACATGGGGGTGCGGGCTGTGTGAGGAGAAGGAGGACATGGGGGTGCGGGCTGTGTGAGGAGGAGGAGGAGGACATGGGGGTGCGGGCTGTGTGTGGAGGAGGAGGACATGGGGGTGCGGGCTGTGTGGAGGAGGAGGACATGGGGGTGCGGGCTGTGTGGAGGAGGAGGACACGGGGGTGCGGGCTGTGTGAGGGGGAGGGGTACATGGGGGTGCGGGCTGTGTGAGGAGGAGGAGGACATGGGGGTGCGGGCTGTGTGGAGGAGGAGGACATGGGGGTGCGGGCTGTGTGAGGAGGAGGGGTACATGGGGGTGCGGGCTGTGTGAGGGGGAGGGGTACATGGGGGTGCGGGCTGTGTGAGGAGGAGGAGGACATGGGGGTGCGGGCTGTGTGGAGGAGGAGGACATGGGGGTGCGGGCTGTGTGAGGAGAAGGAGGACATGGGGGTGCGGGCTGTGTGAGGGGGAGGAGGACATGGGGGTGCGGGCTGTGTGAGGAGGAGGAGGACATGGGGGTGCGGGCTGTGTGAGGAGGAGGAGGACATGGGGGTGCGGGCTGTGTGAGGAGAAGGAGGACATGGGGGTGCGGGCTGTGTGAGGAGGAGGAGGACATGGGGGTGCGAGCTGTGTGAGGAGGAGGACATGGGGGTGCGGGCTGTGTGTGGAGGAGGAGGACATGGGGGTGCGGGCTGTGTGGAGGAGGAGGACATGGGGGTGCGGGCTGTGTGGAGGAGGAGGACATGGGGGTGCGGGCTGTGTGAAGAGGAGGGGTACATGGGGGTGCGGGCTGTGTGAGGAGGAGGGGTACATGGGGGTGCGGGCTGTGTGAGGAGGAGGAGGAGAACATGGGGGTGCGGGCTGTGTGAGGAGGAGGAGGAGAACATGGGGGTGCGGGCTGTGTGAGGAGGAGGAGGAGAACATGGGGGTGCGGGCTGTGTGAGGAGGAGGGGTACATGGGGGTGCGGGCTGTGAGGAGGAGGACATGGGGGTGCGGGCTGTGTGAGGAGGGGGAGGGGTACATGGGGGTGCGGGCTGTGTGAGGAGGAGGACATGGGGTGCGGGCTGTGTGAGGAGGAGGACATGGGGGTGGGGGCTGTGTGAGGAGGAGGAGGACATGGGGGTGCGGGCTGTGTGTGGAGGAGGAGGACATGGGGGTGCGGGCTGTGTGTGGAGGAGGAGGACATGGGGGTGGGGGCTGTGTGAGGAGGAGGAGGACATGGGGGTGCGGGCTGTGTGAGGAGGAAGAGGACATGGGGGTGCGGGCTGTGTGAGGAGGAGGAGGACATGGGGGTGCGGGCTGTGTGAGGAGGAGGAGGACATGGGGGTGCGGGCTGTGTGAGGAGGAGGAGGACATGGGGGTGCGGGCTGTGTGAGGAGGAGGAGGACATGGGGGTGCGGGCTGTGTGAGGAGGAAGAGGACATGAGGGTGCGGGCTGTGTGAGGAGGAAGAGGACATGGGGGTGCGGGCTGTGTGAGGAGGAAGAGGACATAGGGGTGCGGGCTGTGTGAGGAGGAAGAGGACATGGGGGTGCGGGCTGTGTGAGGAGGAAGAGGACATGGGGGTGCGGGCTGTGTGAGGAGGAGGAGGACATGGGGGTGCGAGCTGTGTGAGGAGGAGGAGGAGGACATGGGGGTGCGGGCTGTGTGAGGAGGAGGAGGACATGGGGGTGCGGGCTGTGTGAGGAGGAGGACATGGGGGTGCAGGCTGTGTGAGGAGGAGGACATGGGGGTGCGGGCTGTGTGTGGAGGAGGAGGACATGGGGGTGCGGGCTGTGTGGAGGAGGAGGACATGGGGGTGCGGGCTGTGTGGAGGAGGAGGACATGGGGGTGCGGGCTGTGTGAGGAGGAGGGGTACATGGGGGTGCGGGCTTTGTGAGGAGGAGGAGGAGAACATGGGGGTGCGGGCTGTGTGAGGAGGAGGGGTACATGGGGGTGCGGGCTGTGTGAGGAGGAGGAGGACATGGGGGCGCGGGCTGTGTGAGGAGGAGGAGGACATGGGGGTGCGGGCTGTGTGTGGAGGAGGAGGACATGGGGGTGCGGGCTGTGTGGAGGAGGAGGACATGGGGGTGCGGGCTGTGTGGAGGAGGAGGACATGGGGGTGCGGGCTGTGTGAGGAGGAGGGGTACATGGGGGTGCGGGCTGTGTGAGGAGGAGGAGGAGAACATGGGGGTGCGGGCTGTGTGTGGAGGAGGAGGACATGGGGGTGCGGGCTGTGTGAGGAGGAGGAGGACATGGGGGCGCGGGCTGTGTGAGGAGGGGGAGGGGTACATGGGGGTGCGGGCTGTGTGAGGAGGAGGGCATGGGGGTGGGGGCTGTGTGTGGAGGAGGAGGACATGGGGGTGCGGGCTGTGTGTGGAGGAGGAGGACATGGGGGTGGGGGCTGTGTGAGGAGGAGGACATGGGGGTGGGGGCTGTGTGAGGAGGAGGACATGGGGGTGGGGGCTGTGTGAGGAGGAGGAGGAGGACATGGGGGTGGGGGCTGTGTGAGGAGGAGGAGGACATGGGGGTGCGGGCTGTGTGAGGAGGAGGAGGACATGGGGTGCGGGCTGTGTGAGGAGGAAGAGGACATGGGGGTGCGGGCTGTGTGAGGAGGAGGACATGGGGGTGCGGGCTGTGTGAGGAGGAGGACATGGGGGTCTGGGCTGTGTGAGGAGGAAGAGGACATGGGGGTGCGGGCTGTGTGAGGAGGAAGAGGACATGGGGGTGCGGGCTGTGTGAGGAGGAAGAGGACATGGGGGTGCGGGCTGTGTGAGGAGGAAGAGGACATGGGGGTGCGGGCTGTGTGAGGAGGAAGAGGACATGGGGGTGCGGGCTGTGTGAGGAGGAAGAGGACATGGGGGTGCGGGCTGTGTGAGGAGGAGGAGGACATGGGGGTGCGAGCTGTGTGAGGAGGAGGACATGGGGGTGCGGGCTGTGTGTGGAGGAGGAGGACATGGGGGTGCGGGCTGTGTGGAGGAGGAGGACATGGGGGTGCGGGCTGTGTGGAGGAGGAGGAGGACATGGGGGTGCGGGCTGTGTGAGGAGGAGGGGTACATGGGGGTGCGGGCTGTGTGAGGAGGAGGAGGAGGAGAACATGGGGGTGCGGGCTGTGTGAGGAGGAGGAGGAGAACATGGGGGTGCGGGCTGTGTGAGGAGGAGGGGTACATGGGGGTGCGGGCTGTGTGAGGAGGAGGACATGGGGGTGCGGGCTGTGTGAGGAGGGGGAGGGGTACATGGGGGTGCGGGCTGTGTGAGGAGGAGGACATGGGGGTGGGGGCTGTGTGAGGAGGAGGAGGACATTGGGGTGCGGGCTGTGTGAGGAGGAAGAGGACATGGGGGTGCGGGCTGTGTGAGGAGGAAGAGGACATGGGGGTGCGGGCTGTGTGAGGAGGAAGAGGACATGGGGGTGCGGGCTGTGTGAGGAGGAAGAGGACATGGGGGTGCGGGCTGTGTGAGGAGGAAGAGGACATGGGGGTGCGGGCTGTGTGAGGAGGAGGAGGACATGGGGGTGCGGGCTGTGTGAGGAGGAGGACATGGGGGTGCGGGCTGTGTGAGGAGGAGGAGGACATGGGGGTGCGGGCTGTGTGAGGAGGAGGACATGGGGGTGCGGGCTGTGTGGGGAGGAGGACATGGGGGTGCGGGCTGTGTGAGGAGGAGGACATGGGGGTGCGGGCTGTGTGAGGAGGGGGACATGGGGGTGCGGGCTGTGTGGGGAGGAGGACATGGGGGTGCGGGCTGTGTGAGGAGGAGGACATGGGGGTGCGGGCTGTGTGAGGAGGAGGACATGGGGGCGCGGGCTGTGTGAGGAGGAGGACATGGGGGTGCGGGCTGTGTGAGGAGGAGGACATGGGGGTGCGGGCTGTGTGAGGAGGGGGACATGGGGGTGCGGGCTGTGTGGGGAGGAGGACATGGGGGTGCGGGCTGTGTGAGGAGGAGGACATGGGGGTGCGGGCTGTGTGAGGAGGAGGACATGGGGGTGCGGGCTGTGTGAGGAGGAGGACATGGGGGTGGGGGCTGTGTGAGGAGGAGGACATGGGGGTGCGGGCTGTGTGAGGAGGAGGACATGGGGGTGCGGGCTGTGTGAGGAGGAGGACATGGGGGTGCGGGCTGTGTGAGGAGGAGGACATGGGGGTGCGGGCTGTGTGAGGAGGAGGACATGGGGGTGCGGGCTGTGTGAGGAGGGGGACATGGGGGTGCGGGCTGTGTGAGGAGGGGGACATGGGGGTGCGGGCTGTGTGAGGAGGAGGACATGGGGGTGCGGGCTGTGTGAGGAGGAGGACATGGGGGTGCGGGCTGTGTGAGGAGGAGGAGTACATGGGGGTGCGGACTGTGTGAGGAGGAGGACATGGGGGTGCGGGCTGTGTGAGGAGGAGGACATGGGGGTTCGGGCTGTGTGAGGAGGAGCACATGGGGGTGCGGGCTGTGTGAGGAGGGGGACATGGGGGTGCGGGCTGTGTGAGGAGGGGGACATGGGGGTGCGGGCTGTGTGAGCAGGAGGAGGAGGACATGGGGGTGCGGGCTGTGTGAGGAGGAGGACATGGGGGTGCGGGCTGTGTGAGGAGGAGGACATGGGGGTGCGGGCTGTGTGAGGAGGAGGACATGGGGGTGCGGGCTGTGTGAGGAGGAGGACATGGGGGTGCGGGCTGTGTGAGGAGGAGGACATGGGGGTGCGGGCTGTGTGAGCAGGAGGAGGAGGACATGGGGGTGCGGGCTGTGTGAGGAGGAGGACATGGGGGTGCGGGCTGTGTGAGGAGGAGGACATGGGGGTGCGGGCTGTGTGAGGAGGAGGACATGGGGGTGCGGGCTGTGTGAGGAGGGGTACATGGGGGTGCGGGCTGTGTTTTGGGGGGATATGGATAGGAGACACCGGGCTCGTACCTGTGGATTATTCCAATGTGATTGTTAGGGGTTTTTCCGAATGGTTTTAGATTCACAATTTATATAAAACTAATTCCTTATTCATTGCAAAACTGGGATGTGATTTTCAAAAATATCACTAGGTGGCAGCATTTCCCTGCTCTTCCTTCCTGCCTTGTCCCATTGCTAACGCTGCACGGCATACATTTAGCTCACTATACGGGACACGGGTCACTATACAGGATACGGGTCACTATACGGGACACGGGTCACTATACGGGACACGGGTCACTATACGGGACACGGGTCACTATACGGGACACAGGTCACTATACAGGATACGGGTCACTATACGGGACACGGGTCACTACACGGGACACGGGTCACTATACAGGATACAGGTCACTATACGGGACATGGGTCACTACGGGTCACTATACGGGACACGGGTCACTATACAGGATACAGGTCACTATACGGGACACGGGTCACTATACGGGACACGGGTCACTATACGGGACACGGGTCACTATACGGGACACGGGTCACTATACGGGACACGGGTCACTATACAGGATACGGGTCACTATACGGGACACGGGTCACTACGGGTCACTATACAGGATACAGGTCACTATACGGGACATGGGTCACTACGGGTCACTATACGGGACACGGGTCACTATACGGGACACGGGTCACTATACAGGATACAGGTCACTATACGGGACATGGGTCACTACGGGTCACTATACGGGACACGGGTCACTATACAGGATACGGGTCACTATACGGGACACGGGTCACTATACGGGACACGGGTCACTATACAGGATACGGGTCACTATACGGGACACGGGTCACTACGGGTCACTATACGGGACACGGGTCACTATACAGGATACAGGTCACTATAGGGGACACGGGTCACGATACGGGACATGGGTCACTACACGGGACATGGGTCACTACGGGTCACTATACGGGACACGGGTCACTATACAGGATACAGGTCACTATAGGGGGCACGGGTCACTATACGGGACACGGGTCACTATACAGGATACGGGTCACTATACGGGACACGGGTCACTACGGGTCACTATACGGGACACGGGTCACTATACAGGATACAGGTCACTATAGGGGACACGGGTCACGATACGGGACATGGGTCACTACACGGGACATGGGTCACTACGGGTCACTATACGGGACACGGGTCACTATACAGGATACAGGTCACTATAGGGGGCGCCTCGGTTCCTATTCTCCACAATAGAGCAGAACTAAAAATCGATCATGTGGGGACCACCGCCTGCTAACTTATACAGCAGACACCCGCTGCTAGCATTGACTGCCATTTATGACCAGATTGGTGTAAAGTAAGGCCCCTTTCACACTGGCGATGTTTACCCGCATGTTCTGTGTGTGTGTTTGATGGGCAGAACTGGCATTGCCCTTTGTCCAACTGTTTTCAATGGGTTAAGTCGTCATTTTTCGTCATGCAGACGTGTGCATATTTTAAACACACAGCGGGTCACATGTATCATAGTTTTTTCGGCTGCCACTTTTTCAAGTTTCCTGAAGTTGGCTTCTTTAATCATTGCAATGTATCTTACGTTTTTCCCTTTTGTGATACATGTGAGTCGTACCTGAAATATGCCCCATACTAGTCTTTGGAGACGCCTCAAAAACGCACTGCACTCTGAGACTCGAGTGTGAGTGCAATTAGTGTGTCACTAATCAATTGCCATAGCAAAGATAGACCACAGTCATGAGTCTCCTCCGGGTGAAAAACACAAAACCCTTAATGGATTTATTTAAAGACTGATGGAAAAAAACAAGCCAAAACATCAGTTGTTACACATTGCTCTACAACGTGATCTGCAGTGCAAGAGTCAAAGGGAATCTGCCATCAGACTTTATCCCAATAATCTAGCAGCCCCTAATTCCATCTTTTGTGTAAAATCTCACCTGTTTACCTACAAAAAAAAATCCCCTCCAAAGTAGAGTCAAATTTTGCCTGCGATGAGTCAAGTTTAGAGGCTGCAGGTGGAGGGTCTCTTGAGATGCCTCTATAGTAGAACATACATTTGGTCATCTCCCCTTTCAGATCACATCAGGCTTATGATACAGTATTAGGGAGATAAAGGCATAAATACAATATAAAATACAATATAAAAGTAGATAAATACACAAAAATCCCCACCCCAGCTATTTATCTTTAGCTACAATTGTGCCACCATGTTGTTCGCCCCAGTTTCCAGAAACTGAAGATGGGGAACATTGGCTTCCACCCCATATAAGCCTCTAAGATCCCCCATCATGCACAGCGAATGTCTGGCTTTATATGTTGCAGCCTCTGTTCCATATAGAAGTTCTCTGATTCCCTAATGTATCAATTAGACTTGTAAGTAATAAGTAGGGAAAAGCTGCATTGTTACTGTGTGTGTGTTATGACAGTCTGTGGGTGCTAGGGGGCGCTCTGGAGCTGTGGAGCACATAGTATCTGCACCTCCTGATAATATTATGTATGGTGTTCGGGATGCCCTCTGGCTCATTCCTGCAGTAGTCGCACACACTGAGCCTTAACAAAGACAAATCTGTGGAACGAAAAACACAATCGAGGATTACGAGTGGAGACGCAACATTGTATTCTCAGTTTTTAGCTGTTGTGCCTCCCGGGTGTTCCCTAATGTTGTGAAATTCTAAACAATACATGTAAGGTGACCCAACAACCTACCTATACAGACCCCATGTAATGAGACCATCATTCAGGGATATACTGAACCGTGGGGTCAAGTGGGATTATTTTTAGGGGGGCGATTGTAGAGATTTTGTATTAGGACACAGCAGGTTCAAGTTGAAGGTCAATGGTGATGGGTGAAGGTCTAAGGGGTATTACTGGATGTAGTTTTACACTGGGGTAACCTAGGTCCAACTGTAGTGCTGGGGGCGCCCCATTTGTGTATACAGAATGTAGTGTCGGACTGTCCCACCGAAGGATCATAGAATACTTGGGTGGGCGCAGACTCTAACTTAAATGTTGGACCCCAGACAACATAATTTGGATTCTAGAAGGGTCTATTTCATAATGGATAATGGTTGATAAAGGTTGGGACCCCAGAATAATCCAAGGAACCACAGTCCGACACGGAGTATGTATCAAGTCCATTGTGTCAAGTGAACACTCTAATGGGGTTGGCTACAGCCGGACTTTATTATGAATCTGAGTATGACCTCACCGGTGGGCTCCATGATTCACTGGTGGTCCGGTCTCACCCACTACAAATGCCTTGAAGATACTGGTGATCGCCGTTCAATGGCTACAACGAAAAACAAGAGGAGTCTCTCCATTCCTTCTTGTGGAAGTTCCAAAATGAAGTGACCCTGCCTTGATGTTTTTGGTGGTCCCATCTGAGAAAATGGTGGGCACCAGGCATGTGTGACTACACATCCGCTATGGGGCAGAGTCCTCCACCAAAGTTCTCAGTGAAGTTGGTGGCTTCTGTACTTATGGGACAGTCATTACCTGGACATCTATGTGAAGACATCTCCTCATGGATCTGGTATCTCAAAAAGTTTTCATAAGGAGAGAAGAAACATCTGACTGCTCCTCACAGTCGTCTTTCTCACGAGCCGTTCATTGCAATATCCTTCCTTGTTGATGTCACCTTGAACCTTTGCCCATATGTGACACAGGCGCGGACTGGAGGTACCGGAGCTGTAGATGATCTTGGCGCGTGGCCATAGACTATATCTCCTGCCAATCCTCACACTCCTGATTCACCCTGTGGGATAGTCATGGCAGTGTCATCTTTCCTGTCATGGTGCGAGAGGCACAGATTGTACTAGGTGACCTCATCCCAATACCGGCCGGGCAAGCTGGACCTCCTCACCCATGGATGTGTCCTCAGAACTGCTGCCAGAGGAGGAACTAGCTGGACCTCCTCACCCATGGATGTGTCCTCATAGATTCTGCCATAGGAGGAACTAGCTGGACCTCCTCACCCATGGATGTGTCCTCATAGATTCTGCCATAGGAGGAACTAGCTGGACCTCCTCACCCATGGATGTGTCCTCATAACTTCTGATAGGAGGGACTAGCTGGACCTCCTCACCCATGGATGTGTCCTCATAGATTCTGCCATAGGAGGAACTAGCTGGACCTCCTCACCCATGGATGTGTCCTCATAGATTCTGCCATAGGAGGAACTAGCTGGACCTCCTCACCCATGGATGTGTCCTCATAAATTCTGCCATAGGAGGAACTAGCTGGACCTCCTCACCCATGGATGTCTCCTCAGAACTTCTGCCATAGGAGGAACTAGCTGGACCTCCTCACCCATGGATGTGTCCTCATAGATTCTGCCATAGGAGGAACTAGCTGGACCTCCTCACCCATGGATGTGTCCTCATAACTTCTGATAGGAGGGACTAGCTGGACCTCCTCACCCATGGATGTGTCCTCATAAATTCTGCCATAGGAGGAACTAGCTGGACCTCCTCACCCATGGATGTGTCCTCAGAACTTCTGCCATAGGAGGAACTAGCTGGACCTCCTCACCCATGGATGTGTCCTTAGAACTTCTGTCATAGGAGGAACTAGCTGGACCTCCTCACCCATGGATGTGTCCTCAGAACTTCTGCCATAGGAGGAACTAGCTGGACCTCCTCACCCATGGATGTGTCCTTAGAACTTCTGTCATAGGAGGAACTAGCTGGACCTCCTCACCCATGGATGTGTCCTCAGAACTTCTGCCATAGGAGGAACTAGCTGGACCTCCTCACCCATGGATGTGTCCATATAACTTCTGCTATAGGAGGAACTAGCTGGACCTCCTCACCCACGGATGTGTCCATATAACTTCTGCCATAGGAGGAACTAGCTGGACCTCCTCACCCACGGATGTGTCCTTAGAACTTCTGCCATAGGAGGAACTAGCTGGACCTCCTCACCCATGGATGTGTCCATATAACTTCTGCTATAGGAGGAACTAGCTGGACCTCCTCACCCACGGATGTGTCCATATAACTTCTGCCATAGGAGGAACTAGCTGGACCTCCTCATCCACGGATGTGTCCTTAGAACTTCTGCCATAGGAGGAACTAGCTGGACCTCCTCACCCATGGATGTGTCCTCATAACTTCTGCCATAGGAGGAACTAGCCGGACCTCCTCACCCATGGATGTGTCCTTAGAACTTCTGCCATAGGAGGAACTAGCTGGACCTCCTCACCCATGGATGTGTCCTCAGAACTACTGCCATAGGACGTACTAGCTGGACCTCCTCACCCATGGATGTGTCCTTAGAACCTCTGTCATAGGAGGAACTAGCTGGACCTCCTCACCCATGGATGTGTCCTCAGAACTACTGCCATAGGACGTACTTGCTGGACCTCCTCACCCATGGATGTGTCCTCAGAACTTCTGCCATAGGAGGAATTAGCTGGACCTCCTTACCCATGGATGTGTCCTCTGAACTTCTGCCATAGGAGGAACTAGCTGGACCTCCTCACCCATGGATGTGTCCTTATAACTTCTGTCATAGGAGGAACTAGCTGGACCTCCTCACCCATGGATGTGTCCTTAGAACTTCTGTCATAGGAGGAACTAGCTGGACCTCCTCACCCATGGATGTGTCCTTAGAACTTCTGTCATAGGAGGAACTAGCTGGACCTCCTCACCCATGGATGTGTCCTTAGAACTTCTGTCATAGGAGGAACTAGCTGGACCTCCTCACCCATGGATGTGTCCTTAGAACTTCTGTCATAGGAGGAACTAGCTGGACCTCCTCACCCATGGATGTGTCCTTAGAACTTCTGCCATAGGAGGAACTAGCTGGACCTCCTCACCCATGGATGTGTCCTCATAACTTCTGCCATAGGAGGAACTAGCTGGACCTCCTCACCCATGGATGTGTCCTCAGAACTTCTGCCATAGGAGGAATTAGCTGGACCTCCTCACCCATGGATGTGTCCTCTGAACTTCTGCCATAGGAGGAACTAGCTGGACCTCCTCACCCATGGATGTGTCCTCAGAACTTCTGCCATAGGAGGAATTAGCTGGACCTCCTCACCCATGGATGTGTCCTCTGAACTTCTGCCATAGGAGGAACTAGCTGGACCTCCTCACCCATGGATGTGTCCTTAGAACTTCTGTCATAGGAGGAACTAGCTGGACCTCCTCACCCATGGATGTGTCCATATAACTTCTGCCATAGGAGGAACTAGCCGGACCTCCTCACCCATGGATGTGTCCTTAGAACTTCTGTCATAGGAGGAACTAGCTGGACCTCCTCACCCATGGATGTGTCCATATAACTTCTGCTATAGGAGGAACTAGCTGGACCTCCTCACCCACGGATGTGTCCATATAACTTCTGCCATAGGAGGAACTAGCTGGACCTCCTCACCCACGGATGTGTCCTTAGAACTTCTGCCATAGGAGGAACTAGCTGGACCTCCTCACCCATGGATGTGTCCTCATAACTTCTGCCATAGGAGGAACTAGCTGGACCTCCTCACCCATGGATGTGTCCTCATAACTTCTGATAGGAGGGACTAGCTGGACCTCCTCACCCATGGATGTGTCCTCATAACTTCTGATAGGAGGGACTAGCTGGACCTCCTCACCCATGGATGTGTCCTCATAACTTCTGCCATAGGAGGAACTAGCCGGACCTCCTCACCCATGGATGTGTCCTTAGAACTTCTGCCATAGGAGGAACTAGCTGGACCTCCTCACCCATGGATGTGTCCTCAGAACTACTGCCATAGGACGTACTAGCTGGACCTCCTCACCCATGGATGTGTCCATATAACTTCTGCTATAGGAGGAACTAGCTGGACCTCCTCACCCACGGATGTGTCCTCAGAACTTCTGCCATAGGAGGAACTAGCTGGACCTCCTCACCCACGGATGTGTCCTTAGAACTTCTGCCATAGGAGGAACTAGCTGGACCTCCTCACCCATGGATGTGTCCTCATAACTTCTGCCATAGGAGGAACTAGCTGGACCTCCTCACCCATGGATGTGTCCTCATAACTTCTGCCATAGGAGAAACTAGCTGGACCTCCTCCCCCATGGATGTGTCCTCATAACTTCTGATAGGAGGGACTAGCTGGACCTCCTCACCCATGGATGTGTCCTCATAACTTCTGCCATAGGAGGAACTAGCCGGACCTCCTCACCCATGGATGTGTCCTTAGAACTTCTGTCATAGGAGGAACTAGCTGGACCTCCTCACCCATGGATGTGTCCATATAACTTCTGCTATAGGAGGAACTAGCTGGACCTCCTCACCCACGGATGTGTCCATATAACTTCTGCCATAGGAGGAACTAGCTGGACCTCCTCACCCACGGATGTGTCCTTAGAACTTCTGCCATAGGAGGAACTAGCTGGACCTCCTCACCCATGGATGTGTCCTCATAACTTCTGCCATAGGAGGAACTAGCTGGACCTCCTCACCCATGGATGTGTCCTCATAACTTCTGCCATAGGAGAAACTAGCTGGACCTCCTCCCCCATGGATGTGTCCTCATAACTTTTGATAGGAGGGACTAGCTGGACCTCCTCACCCATGGATGTGTCCTCATAACTTCTGCCATAGGAGGAACTAGCCGGACCTCCTCACCCATGGATGTGTCCTTAGAACTTCTGCCATAGGAGGAACTAGCTGGACCTCCTCACCCATGGATGTGTCCTCAGAACTACTGCCATAGGACGTACTAGCTGGACCTCCTCACCCATGGATGTGTCCTTAGAACTTCTGCCATAGGAGGAACTAGCTGGACCTCCTCACCCATGGATGTGTCCTCAGAACTACTGCCATAGGACGTACTAGCTGGACCTCCTCACCCATGGATGTGTCCTTAGAACTTCTGTCATAGGAGGAACTAGCTGGACCTCCTCACCCATGGATGTGTCCTCAGAACTACTGCCATAAGACGTACTAGCTGGACCTCCTCACCCATGGATGTGTCCTCAGAACTTCTGCCATAGGAGGAATTAGCTGGACCTCCTCACCCATGGATGTGTCCTTATAACTTCTGTCATAGGAGGAACTAGCTGGACCTCCTCACCCATGGATGTGTCCTCAGAACTTCTGCCATAGGAGGAACTAGCTGGACCTCCTCACCCATGGATGTGTCCTTAGAACTTCTGTCATAGGAGGAACTAGCTGGACCTCCTCACCCATGGATATGTCCTCAAAACTTCTGCCATAGGAGGAACTAGCTGGACCTCCTCACCCATGGATGTGTCCTCATAACTTCTGCCATAGGAGGAACTAGCTGGACCTCCTCACCCATGGATGTGTCCTCAGAACTACTGCCATAGGACGTACTAGCTGGACCTCCTCACCCATGGATGTGTCCTTAGAACTTCTGCCATAGGAGGAACTAGCTGGACCTCCTCACCCATGGATGTGTCCTCAGAACTACTGCCATAGGACCTACTAGCTGGACCTCCTCACCCATGGATGTGTCCTTAGAACTTCTGTCATAGGAGGAACTAGCTGGACCTCCTCACCCATGGATGTGTCCTCAGAACTACTGCCATAAGACGTACTAGCTGGACCTCCTCACCCATGGATGTGTCCTCAGAACTTCTGCCATAGGAGGAATTAGCTGGACCTCCTCACCCATGGATGTGTCCTCTGAACTTCTGCCATAGGAGGAACTAGCTGGACCTCCTCACCCATGGATGTGTCCTTATAACTTCTGTCATAGGAGGAACTAGCTGGACCTCCTCACCCATGGATGTGTCCTTAGAACTTCTGTCATAGGAGGAACTAGCTGGACCTCCTCACCCATGGATATGTCCTCAAAACTTCTGCCATAGGAGGAACTAGCTGGACCTCCTCACCCATGGATGTGTCCTCATAACTTCTGCCATAGGAGGAACTAGCTGGACCTCCTCACCCATGGATGTGTCCTCAGAACTTCTGCCATAGGAGGAATTAGCTGGACCTCCTCACCCATGGATGTGTCCTCTGAACTTCTGCCATAGGAGGAACTAGCTGGACCTCCTCACCCATGGATGTGTCCTCATAACTTCTGTCATAGGAGGAACTAGCTGGACCTCCTCACCCATGGATGTGTCCTCAGAACTTCTGCCATAGGAGGAACTAGCTGGACCTCCTCACCCATGGATGTGTCCTCAGAACTTCTGCCATAGGAGGAACTAGCTGGACCTCCTCACCCATGGATGTGTCCTCAGAACTTCTGCCATAGGAGGAACTAGGGTGGTTAAGAGGGAAACATAATACACTAATATCAGTGATCAATAGGTTTGGGGTATTCCGGGAGGTCGGACCACTACTAGTCATACACTGATGGCCGATCCCTATGATCAGCTGAACAAATGGGGATGAGTGGCGGTAAAAATCCACATTAGTCACAGGGGAAAACTTTTTGATTAAAGGGGGTTCTGATTCACAATCGTACAAGTTTCAAAACTGGTCACCCAGATGATCGAGAACTGGTCAGGAGGGGGTCCACTATCCAGAACGCTATTGGGAGCGGTGTGACCCTCCAGTGAGTGCCCCCTCCATTGTACAGACCAGTGACTCTGTGTCTATTGACCACTAAATACGTTCATTCAAGTGAATGGGGCTGAGTGCAATGCCAAATGCAGCCACTATACAATGTACGGCGCTGTGCCATGTACAAAATGGAGGTCCTTCACTCTACTTTTCCAGAAACCCCTTTAATTAAGTGAGATAATCATTTCCAAAAGTCCAACTCATAGAGGTCTTCAACTTATAAATATTTATGTGTTTCTATGGTAATTGACCCCAATACAAAACCTTTGTATTAGGATCCAGCTGTTTGTCTACCATCTAGTACCCCCCCCCCCCCCCGCACCCCCTTTAATTCCTGCCGTCTTTATGGTATGTATATAAGAATTAGGAGACAGCCAGCAAGACTGCAGGGTCAGACTACACAGTGCTTGTTTGTAGTCTGTTACTATGGAGACTTAACTGTAGAATCCGACTACACTGGGTTTTTGTAGTCTGTTACCATGTAAACATCTAGCTCACGTGTATGTTGGTAGGAATTAGTGGGTAGCTGGAAGAACTATTGGGTCAGACTACACTGGGCTTGTTTGTAGTCTGTTACCATGGAAACATCTAGCACTGCCAAGTATTACACATATTTTGCTTATTGTACGAGATGTTTTATTTATATTGTTTTAAAATGTTTTTAGTTTAAATTACAATGAGACAAATACCATGTAGTGAGGGACACCGACCGCCCCGTTCATAGAAACCCCCCAAATCTGCGGTCAGTCACCCCGTCTGTAGGTACTAGAGGGACGAGGCAGATTTCTCCTTTGTCCTGTTAATCTTTTGAACAAAAACTGAAAAAATCTATTTTGCAGACGCAATCCCGAGCTCCCGCTCCGCTGTCATGTCACATTCTCTGTGCCCGTATTTCCAGTGGGTCGGGGCGGATAATTAGAACCATAATGATTTTCAGGTGGTGCCTGGATGTCTGCGCCGTGTGATGTGATGTATACATGTAATGGAGACCAGACGCTTCCATGTAACGTGTTATATACCTGCACTGCACTGCCCCCCCCGCGTCACCACTGACTGCCCCCGCGTCACCACTGACTGCCCCCGCGTCACCACTGACTGCCCCCGCGTCACCACTGACTGCCCCCGCGTCACCACTGACTGCCCTCCCGTCACCACTGACTGCCCCCGCGTCACCACTGACTGCCCCCGCGTCACCACTGACTGCCCCCCGCGTCACCACTGACTGCCCCCCGCGTCACCACTGACTGCCCCCCGCGTCACCACTGACTGCCCCCCGCGTCACCACTGACTGCCCCCCGCGTCACCACTGACTGCCCTCCCGTCACCACTGACTGCCCCCGCGTCCCTCCCGTCACCACTGACTGCCCCCGCGTCACCACTGACTGCCCCCCGCGTCACCACTGACTGCCCCCCGCGTCACCACTGACTGCCCCCCGCGTCACCACTGACTGCCCCCCGCGTCACCACTGACTGCCCCCCGCGTCACCACTGACACACAGTGATGTCACAGTACAGGGGTAATACACACAGTGATGTCACAGTACAGGGGTAATACACACAGTGATGTCACAGTACAGGATAATACACACAGTGATGTCACAGTACAGGAATAATACACACAGTGATGTCACAGTACAGGGGTAATACACACAGTGATGTCACAGTACAGAGATAATACACACAGTGGTGTCACAGTACAGAGATAATACACACAGTGATGTCACAGTACAGAGATAATACACACAGTGATGTCACAGTACAGAGATAATACACACAGTTATGTCACAGTACATGGATAATACACACAGTGATGTCACAGTACATGGATAATACACACAGTGATGTCACAGTACAGGATAATACACACAGTGATGTGACAGTACAGGGATAATACACACAGTGATGTGACAGTACAGGGATAATACACACAGTGATGTCACAGTACAGGGATAATACACACAGTGATGTCACAGCACAGGGATAATACACACAGTGATGTCACAGCACAGGGATAATACACACAGTGATGTGACAGCACAGGGATAATACACACAGTGATGTCACAGCACAGGGATAATACACACAGTGATGTCACAGCACAGGGGTAATACACACAGTGATGTCACAGCACAGGGGTAATACACACAGTGATGTCACAGTACAGGGGTAATACACACAGTGATGTCACATTACCGGGGTAATACACACAGTGATGTCACAGTATAGGGATAATACACACAGTGATGTCACAGCACAGGGATAATACACACAGTGATGTCACAGTACAGGGATAATACACACAGTGATGTCACAGTACAGGGATAATACACACAGTGATGTCACAGCACAGGGGTAATACACACAGTGATGTCACAGCACAGGGGTAATACACACAGTGATGTCACAGTACAGGGGTAATACACACAGTGATGTCACAGTACAGGGGTAATACACACAGTGATGTCACAGTACCGGGGTAATACACACAGTGATGTCACAGCACAGGGATAATACACACAGTGATGTCACAGCACAGGGATAATACACACAGTGATGTCACAGTACAGGAATAATACACACAGTGATGTCACAGTACAGGGGTAATACACACAGTGATGTCACAGTACAGAGATAATACACACAGTGGTGTCACAGTACAGAGATAATACACACAGTGATGTCACAGTACAGAGATAATACACACAGTGATGTCACAGTACAGAGATAATACACACAGTTATGTCACAGTACATGGATAATACACACAGTGATGTCACAGTACATGGATAATACACACAGTGATGTCACAGTACAGGATAATACACACAGTGATGTGACAGTACAGGGATAATACACACAGTGATGTGACAGTACAGGGATAATACACACAGTGATGTCACAGTACAGGGATAATACACACAGTGATGTCACAGCACAGGGATAATACACACAGTGATGTCACAGCACAGGGATAATACACACAGTGATGTGACAGCACAGGGATAATACACACAGTGATGTCACAGCACAGGGATAATACACACAGTGATGTCACAGCACAGGGGTAATACACACAGTGATGTCACAGCACAGGGGTAATACACACAGTGATGTCACAGTACAGGGGTAATACACACAGTGATGTCACATTACCGGGGTAATACACACAGTGATGTCACAGTATAGGGATAATACACACAGTGATGTCACAGCACAGGGATAATACACACAGTGATGTCACAGTACAGGGATAATACACACAGTGATGTCACAGTACAGGGATAATACACACAGTGATGTCACAGCACAGGGGTAATACACACAGTGATGTCACAGCACAGGGGTAATACACACAGTGATGTCACAGTACAGGGGTAATACACACAGTGATGTCACAGTACAGGGGTAATACACACAGTGATGTCACAGTACCGGGGTAATACACACAGTGATGTCACAGCACAGGGATAATACACACAGTGATGTCACAGCACAGGGATAATACACACAGTGATGTCACAGTACAGGGATAATACACACAGTGATGTCACAGTACAGGGATAATACACACAGTGATGTCACAGTACAGGGATAATACACACAGTGATGTCACAGTACAGGGATAATACACACAGTGATGTCACAGTACAAGGATAATACACACAGTGATGTCACAGTACAGGGATAATACACACAGTGATGTCACAGTACAGAGATAATACACACAGTGATGTCACAGTACAGGGATAATACACACAGTGATGTCACAGTACAGTGATAATACACACAGTGATGTCACAGTACAGTGATAATATACACAGTGATGTCACAGTACAGTGATAATATACACAGTGATGTCACAGTACTGAGATAATATACACAGTGATGTCACAGTACAGGGATAATACACACAGTGATGTCACAGTACAGGGATAATACACACAGTGATGTCACAGTACAGGGGTAATACACACAGTGATGTCATAGTACAGGGAGAATACACACAGCGATGTCACAGTACAAGGATAATACACACAGTGCTGTCACAGTACAGGGGTAATACACACAGTGATGTCACAGTACAGGGGTAATACACACAGTGATGTCACAGTACAGGGATAATACACACAGTGATGTCACAGTACAGGGATAATACACACAGTGATGTCACAGTACAGGGATAATACACACAGTGATGTCACAGTACAGGGATAATACACACAGTGATGTCACAGTACAGGGATAATACACACAGTGATGTCACAGTACAGGGATAATATACACAGTGATGTCACAGTACAGAGATAATACACACAGTGATGTCACAGTACAGGGATAATACACACAGTGATATCACAGTACAGTGATAATATACACAGTGATGTCACAGTACAGGGATAATACACACAGTGATGTCACAGTACAGGGATAATACACACAGTGATGTCACAGTACAGGGATAATACACACAGTGATGTCACAGTACAGGGATAATACACACATTGATGTCACAGTACAGAGATAATACACACAGTGATGTCACAGTACAGGGATAATACACACAGCGATGTCACAGTACAGGGATAATGCACACAGTGATGTCACAGTACAGGGATAATACACACAGTGATGTCACAGTACAGGGATAATGCACACAGCGATGTCACACTACAGGGATAATACACACAGTGATGTCACAGTACAGGGGTAATACACACAGTGATGTCATAGTACAGGGAGAATACACACAGCGATGTCACAGTACAAGGATAATACACACAGTGCTGTCACAGTACAGGGGTAATACACACAGTGATGTCACAGTACAGGGGTAATACACACAGTGATGTCACAGTACAGGGATAATACACACAGTGATGTCACAGTACAGGGATAATACACACAGTGATGTCACAGTACAGGGATAATACACACAGTGATGTCACAGTACAGGGATAATACACACAGTGATGTCACAGTACAGGGATAATACACACAGTGATGTCACAGTACAGGGATAATACACACAGTGATGTCACAGTACAGGGATAATACACACAGCGATGTCACACTACAGGGATAATACACACAGTGATGTCACAGTACAGGGATAATACACACAATGTCACTTTCTGACATTGTATATTATTGTATGTGAGGTCGGTTCCATCTCTACCTGAGTCCTTACTAGTTACATCCTCATTATTGGCCGTGTCCTGTAACATTCTACTATTGGGGGAATCTTGTAACGAGCTAATCATGTGCAGCAGGTATATACAATATAACAATCCTAGTAATAATCCTCCCCTGGTGTTACTAGTGTCACCCAGTAATGGTGCAGTTATGAGGGGGGGGGGGGTGTCTCGTATTTCCAGCTCCCAGCAGTGGATACATATAAGACAAAGGCCGGGGGGGAGGAGGAGAGGTTTGCGCTATAATGAATTATACATCGTTGCTTCCTGAGAGATAAGTATCTTATCGCACCAGGAGGTCGGCGCTTTGTCTCTGGCCACACTGCGCAGTAATGTGAATATAAAGCAGGTTATTAAGATGGCGGAGCGGGGGGTGCGCAGGGGGTAACGCTCTGCCGCTGTTTTATGACACAAACAAATTGCCTGTAAACTATTTAAGAATCACATTATGCAAATGTAACGGCTCCTAAAAAAAAAAAAAATCCAAATCCCGGTCACTTGTTGCTAATGAATATGTTGACACATTGTATCCAATATTAATGTTGGTTTATAGGTTTGTGTTACAGGAAATTTACCTTCAGCCTAACATGACACTTATTGTTTCGTGTACACGTCACCCAACTTTCCCAGAATACGGATTTGCAATTAAGGGGATTTCTCTGACTTGAACCCTCTGTAGCTGATTTACGCTGTGTGCTCCACTTGTAGTGTAGTGGCCGTACTGGGTTACTGCAGAAGCCGCTCTGATTGAAGTGAATGACAACACTGTCCGAGGGGAGCTGGACTGCCGCTGATGGTGTAAATCAAGTGATCAGTGGGAGTGCTGGGTGTCGCACCCTCACCAATCACAATCACCTAGAGTATTAGTGACCCATATTATGTATAGGTTAATAGTTTGAGCCTAAAAAATCCCTTTAAGGGCCTTTCCCTAAATAGGTTCTTGCCATATGTTCCCTTTTTTTGTAAAGGAAATCTACCATCAAAATCCACCATGATAAACCAGGGACATAACTCCTAGATCCAGGCACCATGACTGTGCTCCTCTTCTTATATTTGTTATCCATGACCTCCTTCCCTATAAAATCAACTTAGAAAATTATGTTAATGGGCCAGAAGGTCTCCTGGGTGGTGAAACCAGAGCCCCTCTGTGTTGTAGCTTTACAGGCAGTTACACTGTCTCTCCCTCCCGCTGTGTGAGATTACAGCAGTTAGAGGGAGGGGGGAATGCAGGGGAAGGGGGATACAGTGTAACAGCCTGTGAAGCTACGGCACAGAAGGGCTCTGGTAACACCCTCCTGGAGCTCTTTTGACTCATTAGCATAATTTCAAATGTTGATTTTAGAAGGAAGGAGGCCATGGATAAGAAATATAAGATGATTACCACAATCCGGGTGCCTGGATCTATGAGTAATGTCCCTGGTTTATCAAGCCTCAGTTGGTGGTAGATTTCCATTAACAATAAATTAGAAAGTTACATATTTCTAGATTTGTGATCACTACAAAAAATGTCCCCCAAAAAAGGAAATAACAGCAAATAGATCAGCACCATTATCTATGAACATTCCTGAATGCTCATCAGGGTCCTGCTTATCCTATGGGGTTGTCGGAATATAAGAACATCTGATCAGCACTAACATAGGGACCTCGGGGACTAATCGATACTCGGGAAGATTAATCCTAATGTTTCCTCCATCACATGGATAATGACACAACATAAGCAGCGGAGGACAATTAGCATCACAGACTAAAACCTCATCAAGATATCAAGGTCAGCGGATGTCGTCCATCACTCCTGATGTTTTTAGGGAATGTGTTATTCCCTGTATAGGAATCTGTGACGGAATCACTTACAGGACGGACTTACCTCCTTCCAGGCTTCTCCATTATTCCATTTTGCTCTGCTGAACAGATGGGCCATTGGGGGCGATGGGTCGGTTTTGGCTCGGGGATTATGTTCTGCATCCACCCGGGGACTATTAGGATGATGGACTGAGCACCCACCACACATGGCTATAAGTCCCCTGCATCTATAATTCATGGTGGCTCTAATATTGTAGCCATTACACAGGATGGAGAGGAAATTGGGTTCTCAGACCCCTAGGAAGCCCCTCTCACTTCTCCGGAGATCAGCTGATCCTGGTTCAATCTTACATTGTATTGATCGGCCATTGATTACAAACAAAATCTTAGACCATAAGTCGGGAAACCCTGCAAGAGCAAAATATACAAAGATATGAGCAAATCTAATGAGACCGCATTATTTAACACGATTGCAAACTAGACAGTTTGTAAGTGCAGCAATGGCTGAGGCTGGGTGACGAATATGACATATTTTAAGACTATATTGGGGCACATTTACTGACCCGTCCGGAGGAGTTCACAGAAAGTGCATTGTCCGTGTATAATGCGCTGTGCGGGGAGTCACTAAGATCGTGCGTCCGATATCCTGCATGTGTCGCTTCCCCGCTCAGGTCCCCAGAGTTCACCTTCTTCTTCCTGGTGCATGTAAGTGCATTGTCCGTGTATAATGCGCTGTGCGGGGAGTCACTAAGATCGTGCGTCCGATATCCTGCATGTGTGGCTTCCCCACTGAGGTCCCCGGAGTTCACCTTCTTCTTCCTGGTGCATGTAAGTGCATTGTCCGTGTATAATGCGCTGTGCGGGGAGTCACTAAGATCGTGCGTCCGATATCCTGCATGTGTGGCTTCCCCACTCAGGTCCCTGGAGTTCACCTTCTTCTTCCTGGTGCATGTAAGTGCATTGTCCGTGTATAATACGCTGTGCGGGGAGTCACTAAGATCGTGCGTCCGATATCCTGCATGTGTGGCTTCCCCACTCAGGTCCCCGGAGTTCACCTTCTTCTTCCTGGTGCATGTAAGTGCATTGTCCGTGTATAATACGCTGTGCGGGGAGTCATTAAGATCGTGCGTCCGATATCCTGCATGTGTGGCTTCCCCACTCAGGTCCCCGGAGTTCACCTTCTTCTTCCTGGTGCATGTAAGTGCATTGTCCGTGTATAATACGCTGTGCGGGGAGTCATTAAGATCGTGTGTCCGATATCCTGCATGTGTGGCTTCCCCACTCAGGTCCCCGGAGTTCACCTTCTTCTTCCTGGTGCATGTAAGTGCATTGTCCGTGTATAATACGCTGTGCGGGGAGTCATTAAGATCGTGCGTCCGATATCCTGCATGTGTGGCTTCCCCACTCAGGTCCCCGGAGTTCACCTTCTTCTTCCTGGTGCATGTAAGTGCATTGTCCGTGTATAATACGCTGTGCGGGGAGTCATTAAGATCGTGCGTCCGATATCCTGCATGTGTGGCTTCCCCACTCAGGTCCCCGGAGTTCACCTTCTTCTTCCTGGTGCATGTAAGTGCATTGTCCGTGTATAATACGCTGTGCGGGGAGTCATTAAGATCGTGTGTCCGATATCCTGCATGTGTGGCTTCCCCACTCAGGTCCCCGGAGTTCACCTTCTTCTTCCTGGTGCATGTAAGTGCATTGTCCGTGTATAATACGCTGTGCGGGGAGTCATTAAGATCGTGCGTCCGATATCCTGCATGTGTGGCTTCCCCACTCAGGTCCCCGGAGTTCACCTTCTTCTTCCTGGTGCATGTAAGTGCTTGGTCTTGCAACAAAATTTGAAAGTTAAATCCCGCGCTTAGCCCGAATCAGTCGGATTGTCTGTCAATCGCGTGCGACATAATCCTCTGTTAAATATCTGTCTTTCATCGGAAAGTCCGATGAAAGTGTGTCCGCGGACCCTTAGTAAATAAGTCCCACTGTCTCAGACTAGACCTCAGTGTAACAAAATGTTTATTATTTATATAGCACACAGATTCCGCAGCGCTGCACTGAGCTTGTTATATCAGTCCCTGTCCGTAATGGGGCTCACAATCTAATCACCTACCAGTATGTTTTGGAGTGTGGGAGGAAACCGGAGGACCCAGAGGCAACCCACACAAACACGGAGAGAACATACAAACTCTTTACAGTGATCAGGGTTCTGCATGGGAATGGGGATCCTCTATATTGTCCTGACACTGTATAATGGCTCCTTAGTGTCCCCCAAATAGTATAATGATTCCCATCACATGACTATACAGTTCTCCCATCCTGTGGCCCCCACTTTTATTGCCCTATAACAGTGGTGGCGAACCTATGGCACTGGTGCCAGAGGCGGCACTCTGAGCCCTCTCTGTGGGCACCCAGGCCATCACCCCAGCATGAAGTTCACCAGACAGGCCTCAAAGAATCTTCCTAAATAATCTTCCTACAATGATAGAGGAATTTGCCCTCCTCCATTCAACTGCGTTGGTGTCTTTAGGAGGCTGAACGATTGAAAGTTGTCAAAGAACAAGGAGAAATACATTACTGCGCTGGCACTTTGCAATAAATAAGTGGCTTTTGGTTGAAGTTTGGGCACTCAGGCTCTAAAAGGTTCACCATCACTGCCCTATAATGTAATCCACCAACTACCCCTTCTTAAGCCTCCAACTAAAAATGTGCGTATTCTTTCCCACCCCCTTCACAATGCCCTCTTTCCTTTATCTACCCCTTTCTTTATCCCCATTTATTGTAGCTCCCGTCTTATAATTATAACTATAACCCACCTGGTTCTGGTTCCCCCACAGCAGCTCCATTTCCTCCTAAGTCCAGCAGGACAATGACATCATCACATTGCGCCCTCTGAGCCACAAACAGCAGTGGCGGAGGTGTAATGGGAGAGCGGGGAGCTGATGCCCCCCTGCTCTACCATCACAACCATATCAGCACAGTAGGGGAAACTCCAAAATCCAGGATGTTTAAGAGGAGAGGTATGATCAAGATTCTCAAGTAACTTCATTTTGCTCTGTATTAAGGGACTTAAAACTTTAAACTTGAATTGATACAATAATAATACAAATAAAACAATGCAAAGTCCTAGTCCTAATGTCCTATTATCGTCTTCTATATGACATAGGACGGCATGTAATCCTACTGCTCCATGTAACTCACAGCGGCTACATCTGTACATTTCCTATGGACAATGAAATATTTTGCCATACCCCCTGTGTAGCTACATGCCCCCTTTGGTGATGACTGATAAAAGGAAGCCCCCCACCTCAGTCAGCGCCACATGTGACCGGAGCTCCAGCCCTCGCTATGTGGTGGTGAAAGCCTCCGTCCTCTCGCTCCGGCAACGCGCTTTACTTCCACAACCTGAGCCTCCTAGGTGCATTGTTCTTGGAATCTTTCCCAAATTTCTCCTCCGTATTTTCTCTTCCCTCCCAGTCTCTTGGGCAGAGATGAAATATGTCAGGGTGGAAATATGCGGAGCGGCTGTACTGACTTGTGAAGTATCCTCCATAGACCCTGTGTATTTCATGTGTTGTCAGAGTGATTGAACATCATTGTGAGCGATTGTTCTCCGCGGTTTGGGAATGTCCATACAAGGCGAGTCTGTCCTGAACCTCACAATGCGCCTTTCATTGCGTAGAGTCAGAAAAAACGAACCTGATAACCCATTGGAGACAGGGGGTGTATATGGAAGAGGGGGCCCTGTATCAAACTCCAATCCACCTCCATGGGAGAGACCTTACAATGTATGGCTATGAACGTGGTGTGAACTAGTGATGGGAATTCCATAGTGATGGGAATTCCGGCTCTTCTTAGCGAGCTGGCTCATTAAGCTCACTAAGAAGAGCCGGGTCTTTTGCCACCTGAACGGCTCCCTATTACATGTCCACAGGCCAGTCAGTCACCCCACCACTTTTAACCTGATTTTATTGGGTTAAAGGGGGTGTGGTGAGCCGTTTAAGGGCGGGGTTTGGTGAGCCAACTCACATCGTTCACGCAAATGAGCCGCTTCTTTGTGCTGGCTTGTTCGCAAATGACCCATCACTAGTGTGAGCGCAGCCTTGCTTGGGATTTGTGTTTTACACTGGTTCCATGATTGCTTAAAGTCTTAGTCCCAATAATGGGTTGGATCAATCAATTGTGGAGGTTCTAGGAAACCTGGGTGTTCACATTGGCCCAAGCTTGGCATAAAAGAACAATCACGACATGATAAGGTTTCTCCTCTCCATGGATTTTATTGCCAGTACAATGGATTCTGAATCAATTTTTTTCCTTTAGTAGGGAGAAGAATATTTGGAAAGTTCAGCCTTTTTCTTAAAGGGGTTTTCCAGAAATCCTGGGAAACTACCTGGGTGCTGCGGCAGAAGTAACCAAAAAAGGGCACTAGTTTCAGCATTGCACTTGTCTCTTGGTCTTCGGCTCTGCTGCATCGGCTTGAAGTGTCAGGTTTTGGGAAGTGATGAAAACAAGGAAACCTCTTTGATGCTGAGACTAAGAGCGGGAGCAGAGGCAGTGCCCATTTTTTGGCCACCCCTGTCCTGGCCCCTTTAGGGCAACTTATGGTTGGCCAATTGCTCTCCCTATATCTCTGGCCATAACTCCTCCACATCTGTCATAATAACAGGCACAGCTTGAATGAAATTCTTTATATTGTGGTTTCAAATAAAATAGATGACATTTTAGAAATGGTAATGAACTGCAGACTGAGGTTTTCGCATCCTGGAAATTTTTTTGCCCGAGTCATGGAAATGGAGGAAACACAAATATCAGAAAGGGAGGACGGTGCTTATTCATGAAATGGATGAACTATGGAAGTCTGTTCCTGTAATGGCACAGAGAGCGTCGGGGCGTTTGGTGGGAAGATGAAGGCACAAAGTTTTTGGAAGCGAATATTCTCATCTGCTCACATCATAGTCATCGCAGCTGAGATGTAGAACTATACTGAGCCCCCGGAGCATTGCTCTGCCATATAGTCATATACGCCCCTGTGTGTGCTGCCTGCTGGACAAGAGACTGTGACAGCATGTAGGGTGGATTCACACTGTCATCCATTACTATTATCCATTATTATATAACATTGGTTAGAAAACACAACACCTCATTCTCCAGCCTCATCAGTGAAAAAATGGATCTATCTATCTCATATCTATCTATCTATCTATGTATCTATCTATCTCATATCTATCTATCTATCTATCTATCTATCTATCTACCTATCTATCTATCTATCTATCTATCTATCTATCTATCTATCTATCATTTATCTATCTATCTACCTATCTATCTCCTATCTATCTCCTATCTATCTATCTATCTATCTATCTATCTATCTATCTATCATTTATCTATCATTTATCTATCTATCTATCTATCTCTCTATCTCATATCTATCTACCTATCTATCTATCTATCTCATATCTATCTATCTCATATCTATCTATCTATCTATCTATCTATCTCATACGTATGTTCCTAGGCCCCCTGACTATAATGTATGGTGCATAGTAATAATCTCATATTGGAAAGTGACACCTTATGGGCCCCCTAAACCCCCTGGGCCCGGTTGCGATCGCATCCTCTGCACCCCCTAAAGTTACGCCCCTGTATCTATCTCATATCTATCTATCTATCTATCTATCTATCTATCTATTTCATATCTGTCTCATATCTACCTCTCTATCTGTTATCTATCTATCTCATATCTTTCTATCCACCTAGAAACCCGTTTACGCCTCACCAGAGATGTATCGTTGCTTGTTTCCCTGGCTCCTCAGTATGACACGGCTGTATCACATCCAGATGGATCAGTACATTGTGTCGGTTCTGTTTGCCCGGCGGCCATCACACAATGCTCCTTTGTCCGGGCAGCGGCTCAGGTCTGTTGTTACTGCTCTTACGTTCTGCTCTCTCTCTCTGGGTAAGGAATTCCGTCTTTGTTCCCATGTTTCATTTCCCCGCAGTCGTTGTATTGTCCCCCAGGAACAATGGATCGTGTTGCAGTGTATTGAGCACATGGCGGTCAGTCCTCGCTCTGTGCTGGGCGTGTCTCTCCCTTTTTAACTTTTTCCTCTTTCCTCTGTCCTGCTGCAAACACACAAAGCGCTAACGAGTTTTACTACTCAACAAAATCCCAATACTAGATGGCAGCTCGTGTTAGTAGCGGACCAGGTCACTGGGTCAGCCGGAGGATGTGATTCCTTGTCCTAACTTGTATTTTTCACGACCTATGACCTATGAGGTAGTTGCCCACAGTCCTTGCGATGTCCGACTTATGCAATTTTGTAGTCCTAGTGTCGTCCGAGTTGTGTGTGATTTTCACATCCGGTTTTTATAGCTCTGAGCTACTTCCGTGAAAACTGTACATGAAAAACTGTGAAAAACTGTGAAAAACATCTAACAGGTGAAAATCAACATTAGTCTATTAGTAAGGTCACTTTCAAACTAATCAATACTCACCCGGCCGTAGCCCTGGCCGCAGCGCTGTTGACCCCCAGAAGGTCTGTGTGAAAGTGGCCTAAGTCAGAGTTTGTCCATGCGCGGTCTGATGTAGACTCACATATGAGAAATTCATTTATGGGCAAGAGATCCAGGGGCTGATAATACTGCCATAGGTCCTGGGCTGTAGGAATATTATTGCCCCTACAAGTCTGGAGTCACTTCCTACATCTGGTACTAGAATCAGCTTCTTGGGGAATGGAGGATGTGCCCCTTCATTCTGCAGTTTCAGGACCTTCAAAGGTCCTGAAATTGCACTTCTGTACCTCTGTATTAAAAGCAGAAACATATGTATGAGGATTTCATAGCTAAAGACCTTCCCAAGTATAAAATTTGGTGGGTGTTTTGAGTGGCCAGGGGCTCCGGGCTACCACCCAAACCGCCCTTGTTATGATGCACTACTGAAGGACCTGTTTGCCTTTGGAAATGTGTGTCCGTGTAACAGTCCCTTTGAAAAACAGTGTTACTGTCCGACTTACAGGAGAGCCTCAGGCTGATTAAAGGACATCTACCACCAGGGTGAAAGACTGTATGCAAATGAGCCCGAGGGGCTCCAGGCTCCATTGGCACCTATGGCACGTCAACATCTGCAAAGAGTTTGTATGTTCTCTCCGTGTTTGCGTGGGTTTCTCCGGGTCCTCCGGTTTCCTCCCACATCCAAAACATACTAGTAGGTTGATTAGATTATGAGCCCCATGGGGACAGGGACCAATATGACAAGCTGTGTGCAGCGCTGCGTAATCTGTAGGTGCTATATAAATAAAGAATTATTATTATTATTATGGAGCCTGGAGCCCCTCAGGCTCATTTGCATACAGTCCTTCATCCTGAGGGTAGATGCCCTAGAAGTGCTGGTCGTGTTTCACAGACCAGATGCTGCCCTAGATGGGGTTTAAGCATTATAGTATATGTGATGCTAGGAGTCCCTGTGTTCCCTCTATACTGAAAACATCTTGACATCAGGGATGCAGGGACTCCCCAGGTCCAGGACTTGAATTTTTATCTATGGTTTGGCGTGTGAGGACGAGGCAGGACCTGGAGCCCCTGACTTCATCACATATTGTATAAGTAATATGGAGATTTCTCTGCATGCAGTCCTCAGATTTTCTCTAGGGCTCTTCACCTGCAAGGACATTTGATTAGATTATATGTGACCGGGAGCTGACAAATCGCATATCAAGTAGGTGAGAAGTGCAAGACAATTCAGATGACCTGCTACAATGTATCAGTCTGGATTCCATGCTGTTCACTGATTATTGCTTAGACTTGATACAACTTCTTTGTACCCGCTTCTCACAAATGAGAGGGCTGTGATTGGAAGTAACAGTGGGGGCAGATTTACTTACCCGGTCCTGTCGTGATCCCGCGGTGCGTTGTTCCGACGAGGATTTGGGTCTGGCGCGATTCACTAAGATCGTGCGCCCGAGTTCCTGCATCCGCCGGTTTTCATCTTCTTCCTGGTGCATGTGAGTGATTGATCTTGCGACACAATTCTTTTTTAAATTCCGCGGTTTGTCCGAATCCGGCGAGTTGTCCGACGGCCACACCCCCCGATTTCTGTCGCATGCAAGCCAACGCCAATGCACCACAATCCGTGCGCCAAAAACCCAGGGCAAGTCAGCGCAAAACAGAATTAATCACGAAACCCGACGAAAGTGCGGCGTTCGGACCCTTAGTAAATGAGCCCCAGTGTGTCCATTCATTGACAGCCAGCAGGTCCTTAAAGGGGTTGGTCCCATATAAGAAAGTTTACCAGGTAAGTACAATACCCCAATATACTCACCCATGTTGTACTTACCCTGGTAAACTTCGATCAGGACTCTGTGGGTCAGGGGGCCATGAGATCATTACTGAAAACATACCCCTCCAATTTATGACATGGAAATGGGGTTTTTAGAGGGTCACTTATATAATAATGAGCGCACATCCCCCTGACCCACTGCAAATCCACAGGACCCAGAACATTGCAGAAAGACCTGAAAGCGACTGCCAACAGGTCACATGACCCACGGATCCAATGAGCAGAAAGGTAAGTACAATATTGCTGTCTCTATAAAGGGATTGTACTCACCCTGGTAAACTAATACGTGGCCAATCCCTTTAAAAATGATGAGGAAATTGAAAAAAAAACACTGCCATCGTGATTTTTCTTTTGTGTGTTTGCACTTCCCGCCCGGTATCTATTGTTATCACGTCTCAGAGTGATTGTCGTCATTGCTGCTCTTTTTCGTGGACTGGTTTGTAGAGATCACTTTGTCAATTAGCCTCCGGCACAATCCATAGAAGTAAATCAAGGATCAATAAGACTCCTCCGAGGTCCGTATTACCATCTGCACTTCTTCATCTCCGCGAGAGCCGGAAAATTAGGAGACGTCGGCTGGTTAACCTGCATGTGGTTACAGTGAGGCTCTACCGCCATTATTGGATGAGAAGCTTCAATAGATTAATGGGAATTTTAGAATCGCTTATACGAGAATAACCTGCGGCTGCAAAGTGTTTCCAGTTTCTGACTGTTTTCTTGCAGACGTTGCGGCTATATATAGGCTGACATTTATGGCAACCACAAAACAACCCTGAGAATAACTCGGGAAAGTTATATCACTGGGAGAAATGTAGTGTATGATAACAATATGTTACTCTATTACCATACAATGGGGGTCATTTACTAAGGGTTTTTCCGACGTGTTACCCAAATATTTCCGATTTGCGCCGATTGTACCTGAATTGCCCCGGGATTTTGGCGCACGCAATCAAATTGTGGCGCATCGGCGCCGGCATGCACGCGACGGAAATCGGGGGGCGTGGCTGAACAAAAAACCCCACGGATTTGGAAAAACCGCCGCATTTAAAAAAAAAATTGTGTTGCGAAAATTTCACTCACCTTCATCCTGGATAGGCCGGTGTATTTCGAGGCATTCCAGCGGACTTCAGCGCAGCAGCGGAGGAACTACCATCATAAATCCCGGCCTGACCCGAATCCAGCGCAGAGAACGCGCCACTGGATCGCGAATGGGCCGGGTAAGTAAATCTGCCCCAATGTCTCCAGACTCCTCTACTGGATGTAATAATATGGAGTGAATGGTAAACGAGGGTCGGACCTACCAGATACAAGGATTCTTGAGGTCAACCCTACATCTAGCTGAAGGCATTCACCCTAGTAGCCAGTGCAGGAGCCGCTTCCTTGGACCCAATAGATATAATGATTCTTGAATTGTATCCTCCATTGATCCCTATGAAATAGACCCTATTAGTTTACGAATTAGGTTACCATCTACCAGCCAAACCTCTGCGGCACAATATTGTGTCAGAGCCTGGACCCACTAGTGGATTCTCCGAGACTCAGGGAGGCCAACCCAATGCTAGGCACACCGGTCTCTAATTTTATAGTCATGGATTGTACTATGCGGACCAAAATTTTAGGTTTGTCATCCTCAGTTCACCAGGTGGACAAGTTGCTTGATGGACTGTAGCCACTAGCAACTAGCCATGGCTGTGATTGGCCAGGCGTGTCCACCATTATACTCCAGCTGCCTGATTGGCTGCTCTGCAGCCCATCAAGAAACATCTCTGGGTTGGGCGGAGCTTCTGGACAGAGGATGCCGAACCAAAAGTTTAGGTATTCTCATCTCTAATCAAAAGTGACCTCTTGTAGCCCGATGAGGCCACTGATTGGCCAAAGTGGGACCTGTTAACCCTAGCACTTCCAGCCAAACTGTCCAAAGTACCAGTAGGACACAGGAACCGGAGAAGGCTAAGTACAGCTTCCTGTTTTTTGGAGCCTCTGCTCTGTAAAAACTCTTTAATCCAAGCTTGAAAATATTTCCCTCAAACCAAACCGTGCCAATAGCCCATACCCCACCATTTTTGTATGTGCTCCCCAATTTTAGTTCATATGGCTAAAAAAAAGTAATCCCTTTGTAGAAGTAAGCCTCTGCATAACACGTGGGTTGTAGCTTGGAAACTGCAGCAACTTCTGATTGACCAGTGCGATCATGCTGTGACTTCCCGCTCTGAGAGAGGCAGGAGGAGCTGTTACCATAGTGAATATAATCCCCATACACTTATACAGGGATTAATTTCTATTCTTTTGGTTAACAGTTTTGACATTAACAACCATTTTGAAGCCTGTGCTGATGATTTATGAAGCCGACTATAGAGCTGCCCCCTTAGTGGGTGGGCTGGGTGATCTTATGGTCCACGTGTGGCGATTTACAGGTCGTATGATGTATTTCCATACAATGCTTTATTCTGATCCTTCTTGAAAGTCACCTAAATGGTTGTAAACACGTCTGACTTATTAGGATAATTGCGGGTGAGTCATAATGGTACTCGGCCCCATCCGTATGAAATGTTTCAAGTAATTATCATTCCATTCTGTTGTAGGAGGCTGCAATTTAGCGGGGAGTAACCTGTCCGTGCACAGAGAACTTTCTTCAAGGCCAAAAATGTGAAAGTCACGTGTGTCATTAATTATAACGAGACATCTGGTATCACATATCCATCGCCCCGGACACTGATATCGGGCCTGGCCGGAGTCACATGCAGAGAATACGGGAATATTACGACATGTTCCAGTCGTAGATGATAATAATCCTACGAGTTATTGCAGGTCGGCTCACGTGGTCGGGTTGCGTGTTGTGGCTTGGCCTCTACCTGCGTGGCCCTGTGCCTGTAGACGTGTGTTATACTTATTATTGCTCTTATATTGTGTCTAAGCCTTTAACCTTTTCAATGGAGGAAGTATAACTGGGCATAGTACACAATGGTCCGTAATAATACTCCACACATAGGAGTATATATATATGTAATATAATCCATTGGATACCAAGTGTGGAGAGTTTGGGCTCTAAATCTAGGGCCCCCAACAAACAACTGAGCGGGGGTCTCATAAAACCACCTATTTATGGGATACATTTATCCAGTTGAAGAAGTTATCTGCATGTGAATGAGACTTATCCTTGTTGGGTTGACCGCTGCCCGATCCATGATATTTTTGCATGGTGGTTGTTCTTACCAACTGGGTAAGTGGTCTCCCATTGGGTGAACGCGCCAGTTTATTTTGATGGAGAACATTGAAGAAGTCACATGTGACACCAATGGGTTCCAGCACTTCCTTCCCTACTCTACGGAAAATTTCTGATTTTCTAGGAACACGTTACCCCTTTACAGGTCTCACCGGTTTGCATGGATGCAGTCACACCCCCTGAGTGTATGAGACTATATCTGACGAATCAGCATCCTAGTACCGTGCATAGTAACATTTTGGGAGACATCTAGGAGACTTCCAGGTGTATGAAGTTTTCCAGAGCCAGAGACAACATTCCGGAGCACAGGGGAAAACTGCACAGAAGTCTATGCAGACGAGAGGGAGCAGTGGGAGGTCAGGAGCTCCGAGCTAGTCTCCATCTACTAGCTCAGAGAAAACTATAAATTATAGATAGAAACTGCAGAAGAAACAACTGCACAGAAGTCTATGTAGAGGGGAGGGAGGAGTGGAGGTCAGGAGCTAGTCTCCATCCACCAGCTCAGGGAGGACAGTGAATTACATACAGAATATGCAGAATACAGATAGCACTGGCCCACATTTATCAAGAATAGCACAGTCTGTACTAGGTGCAGTTGCCTGTGTAGTGTGCAGGGGGCGCCAGAGTCATGATTTGTGGCGCCCATTCTTCATGAATCTGGTGCACCTTCACCATGGGGCGTGTGATACATTTCTGTCTGACTCTGCATGATAAATGTATCGAAGCCCATTTCCTAAATTTGTGTTGCGCGAAGAATAGCGCAGCCGCAACAAAAAATTAATCGTATGTGACACGTATGTGTAAATAGTTAGCAAAAAAAAATTCATGTACAAAGTCCGAAAAAAAACTGGCGCAAAGTCCTTAGAAAATGTGCCCCACACGAATCGGACGGTCTGACAAAGTCCTGCACGATTCATGAAGCTCGTGCGCCTGAGTTCTTGCATCCATCGCCTCCCCGGCAAGGTCCGGCGGAGTTCACCTTCGTCCTCCCGGTGCTTCCAAATGTTAAATCCCGCGCGTTGTCCCAATCCATCAGGTTGTCCAATGGCCCGCCCCCCCCCGATTTGTGTCACGTGCAAGCTGGTGCCGATGTGCCAAAATCCGATCACGTGCGCCAAAATCCCCTGTTGAATGCAGCGCAAAGCGGAAATTGTCGGGGAACCCGGCGAAAATGCGCTCCGCAGACCCTTAGTAAATGAGCCCCAGTATGCGTAACAAAAAACCTTAGTCATCATGTTACCCCTCTGGGCTACTAATTTATGCAAAGTTTGTTGAAAGGTTACATATGTATTAACTTGTGTCATAGCAGAAATGATGTTTATTGTCTTCGGATATGCGGGGAGGTGGCGGTATTATTTATTTCCGTATCTTTTCCCGTTCTCCTGAAGTTACTGGAGACATCTGCCAAGGAGGAGGAGGGAAGTTTCATCCTTTGTCTGTAAGGTGGGAGTATTACACGTAAGCGTCAGTAAACCAGGCTCCGCTCAGAGGATGGGACGGGGAGACCTGTCTGAGACACGACACAACGTTATGTAACCGATACAATTATCTCTCCGGGAGAAGCTCGTGTCATGATGTGGAACAGAAATTGCAATTATGTTCTCGGTGGGAAATCTGCTCACGACCTGACAGCGAGAAGAAAACTTCTTGTTTTTCTTTCAATTTACTTTCTTCTTTGGTGTTTGGCCTTTGTAAAATGTCGGATAATTGCTGGCGTTTCTCTCGTCATGTCTGGATCACAGGAAGTCGCCCGTTCGTGGCGGTTTTTTCGTATAGGACGTCTTTCTCCAGTCTCAGCTCAGGGGTCTTTAAAGGTCACGTCAATGTCAGAACTTAAAAGGAGCCTCACGAGAATCTCTGAGCCGCTCACTCCTTGAACAGAAATGTTTTATGTTAGCATAAAAGGAAATGTAAAGGGGATGTCATGTCTGCCATCACGGCGCACCGCTACGTCTTTTTCTGCTATCTTGACGGTTCTCATAGTTTAACCTTCATATCAGTCTCCTCTTCCTAACCCCCGGCCCCAAAGGTGCAGCCAGGCTCCGGTGTGGAAAATCTATAATCTTCTGAAGTGTATATATAACTAGGGATAAGCGAACCCCTTCTAGTCTAAAATTTGGGTTCGGGTCCGAGTACCAAACCCCCATTGGTAACACCAATAATCTCTGCTGGCACTGATCGTGAATGTTACCTTTTATATGTTGCCAGTGCCGCCCGCCATTTTCCTAAAGTTTGTTGCTCCCTGTAACGTTATCTGGGAAGTTGGTAGAGTATATTGGGGCGCATACTGGCGGTTATCACTGGCGAATGTTACCAGCATAGGTCATGGGTGTTACCGCCGGGAAAGGGGACTCAACTTCTGGCTGAAATCTGGTTTGAGGACCCAAAACTGCAATGTTTGGCTTGGACCTGAACATTGGGGTTCATTTACTAAGGGCCCGAATCGCAAATTTTCATCGGGTTTCCCGAAAATTACCTGTTTGCGCCGTTTTGCGCCGAATTGCCCCAGTTTTTTGCACGCGATCGGATTGTGTCCCATTCACCACCATCCACCAGGAAGAGGATGGTGAACTCCGGCGGACCTTGGCGCAGCAGCAACACCTAGTGGATATCGGGCGCTTGATCTTAGTGAATCCCAGCAAGCTCCGAATTAACGTAAATGAGCCCCAGTGAGTTTAGGGTCAGTTTCTCACTACTTAACTAATAGGATATAATTGAAAATGCCATACATTGGCCTAAATCTATTATGGTTTCTCTGCCTGTGAAACCATATAAATCTCTGGTCAGAGAAATCTCATTCCCACCACTTTTTGGGTTTCTCTTACCCGCACACCACTATGGGTGTGCCAGGACGTATAATGGGTGGGGAGCAGGGCAGGCGGAGGGCAGGCTGCCCACATTTGCGATAGTCTCCGACGGATTTCCGATCTACACTTGGCGGAGTTTGTGCTCATATTTACCAAGAGGCCGGAGCTTCTTTGTAGATACAGGCGCTGTAGAGCCACCAGGGGGAATTGTAACTCTGCTGTTATAAACGCCAGTCTTAATATATCCCCCCCATTGTGTCCCAAGAACAATACTATACTACAGTACTAGAGCCACCAACATACACTTTCACAATAAACTACCGGGCTTAAATAATGGTGCCACCAAATATTACCAGTATACGTTGACCAAATACATAATAAGCTACGTATATACTGTATGATATATAAATAATACTGCTATACAACTCATGTTAGCGTTCATAGTGGACACAAGCCTTTGGCCAGTGAGGCCCCCTATGGCACACCTCTAATGTATTCCTAGAAGCAGCACAAGGGGTACAATCATTATCCATTGTGAATGCTAAAGGGATTTTCTAAGATTTTGACATACCCCCAACATTGTAGAAAGTGGTGTTGGCAAAGTGGCCACCATGGTCATAGCTGCAACTGGATCCATAAGCCCAGGGCGATGGGAGAGAAAAGAAATCACAATCCACTCTCAGAAAACTGTGATATCACTTTATATCCGACAATTTAAGTATCCTAAATCTTATCCCCCTGCTCTAAGCACAGAGATTTATGATACACAAAATGCCAGGCATGCTGACCTTTATCAACCTTGTAATACCAGAAGTAGGAGGGAGTCAGTATATAATCATCAAAGGGGGACTGTGGAGGAAAGCAGCTGTAAGGATAAGAGTATTCTATCAGTAATTAGGTCTCACCCCTGGCTGTATTTGGTATCTTTGGATGGAAAAAGTCGTAAACAAATTAAGAGTCACGAGTCAAATCTAGTCCATGTCCCAAAAAGCAAAGTTCATGTTCCGATCACTATTCCTGTACTAACCACAATTGTGTATACAGTCTTTTGGTTCATGTCTAACTAATATACATATAGGCTCCCCCTACTGGTGGCTGAAGGTAGTTGGAATTTTATTACTTTTCTCTTTTTCTGTACAGAAGATCTGATCTACAAAGAAATATTGTATTACAAATTGAATATTTCCTTTTTGTTTGAGCCCTGTAACAATGGCTCGGAGGACGGTGCTCGGCAGGTGTGTGTCGGTAAACAAAGAGGAATCAGTCCTGGGAATCTGTGGCTGGAATGTGATGATACGATCAGACCTGGGAAGCGCTGGGTTCAGGGGCTTAGAGACAACACGGCTGAAAATATCCACCAGTCAGAGATACTCCGCATCCCTTGTGAAATGTGATCGGGAACCTGCAGGAATGTGGCTCTTGGAAGATGAACAGACCCATTTATGAGAGGACAAGACACCGAGAGCACAAAGCACAGACCCGGCAGAGGAATCCTCCCTGCGTATCCGTTACCATATTAATGGGATGGATCGTAACCTACACTTGTGAGAACGAGCCTATAAACTCCGAGCTCCTGGGATTCCTGCCCAACGTATATGTATCCATTATTACATCCAGGGAGTCGGGAAGTTCTATGGATTCCTAAGTTATTTTGTACAGTAATTATATTGAGGACAGGTTAGTGATAGAACTCAGTAGTGGGTTTTATTCCAAATTATGAAAAAGTTTTTGCAGCAGGATACCGGATGGCGGCAGCATTCACCCTGGTGGGAATCTCTGCGGCATAAGCTGATATGATGGAGATAGGAAACTCCATGCACAGGTTAATTTGCACAAGTTTGCACACACAGGATGCATGATACAGTAACATTAATATGAATAAGATTTTTGAAATCTCATGTTGAGATGCATTGACGTTGTGTCGGGATTATTTAGGTTTTTAGGGATATGCGAATACGTTTTTCTTGGGTTCGAAATGGAAAATGATGCCTCCAGTGCTACTTTAATAAGGAAGCTTCCTGTACAACAATGGGGCACATTTACTAAGGGTCTGAACGCCACATTTTCGGCGGGTTTCGCCTTTTTTCTCCGATTTGCCATGAATTGCCCCGGGTTATTGGCACACACGATCGGATTGTGGTGCATCGCCGCCGGCTTTCATGTGACACAATTCTGGGGCCTTGGAGGTCGGACAAACCGACTAATTCGGACAAACCACAGAATTTAAAAAGCAAATTGTGTTGTAAGATCAAGCACTCACATGCACCAGGAAGGAGAAGGTGAACTCCGGCGGATCTCAGCGGGGGAGCGACACATGCAGGAAATTGGACGCACGACTTTAGTGAATCGCGGTAGCTCTGAATCCTCATCGGACAACGCGCGGCGGGGATCGCAATGGGACGGGTAAGTAAGTGTGCCCCAATGTCTGACTTACAAGAAGCCTGGTGACATGGTGTGGAATAATATCTAAACCAGTACATCTTTTCCAAAAAAAAGAATTGACACCTGACAACTGTAATTCCTTACCCAGATTCCCCTGGAGAAAGAATTCCTTCGTGACCTGTGTCTATGGCTTAACAAGATATAATGACATTGGGACATTGACAACAGGTTCTGGTCCACCGAGTTTGGCCAAACCTGAACCTCAAAGTTTGGTCTGGGTACCCGAGCACTCATCCCCAACTGGTAACACCCTTGACCGATGCAAGCGTGTGCTGCCAATTTCCATACGGCGCCGGGTGGCGACGGTCCTAGGGAATTGAATGTGGCACAGCACAGCTATGCCGACGCCATTTAAAGGGTGAACATCTGGCAAGAGCGAGCCCAAATGCTGAACCTGAACTTCTGGCTGAAATTCTTGTTCGGGAGGATCAGGGACCCGAACATTGTGGGCTTGGGTCCGCTCCACCCTAAAATCAATTTTAAAGGGATTTTCGATGACCTATCCGTAAATTTTCAGTTAGTATAAAATTACAGCTCCAGTTTTTTAGGAAATGCCCCTATTTGACCAGATTTTTAACCCTTTATAAAAAAATAAAAGGCTAGACCGCGCATTTGATAAATTGACGAAGCGTTGCACGACAATTTACCCTTTCGGAATACATTATTGCATTATCACACGTGCCGAGAATTACCAGGCAACTGAGTAATTGCAAATCTCGCATCTCTGCCGCTTAAAAGGTCCTTTTTTAGATTTCAGTTGAATAGATTAGAGTGTAACATCTAATGGAATTAGATACAGTTTACGGGCGACAGGAGGTCACATTCCTTCCTGCCTCGCAGGTCGCGTCTAATTTCACAGGAGGGAAGGGTTCAGATCTGTTTATTATGGAGGTGAGACAGTGCGAGTTACCACCAGAGTAAAGGGGAACGCTTGACCTAATTTTGGATAATTCTGTTTATTTTTATACTGAAATGTGGATCTGGTGATTTGCACATATGGAAACATTCCCAGAATACGGCAAAATATCAGAGGATTGGGATTTGGGATAAGGGACAATTACAAGAGTGATGGTTTTTGGTTGGTGATGCAACAAAACAACGAAGCAATATTTAACCAAAGGACAAAAAATTATATTTATTGATTACAATAGTTGGAATGTGGAGACCATAAGTTTTAGGTCCACAAAGCTTTAAGAGGTTGTTTTTGCTTGATAGGTTGTACTTATTACTGTAAAAGTCTAAGTACATTAGAATATTGGAGAAACACTGTGCACACAGTATATGCCGATGGTGGGGAACCTTTTAGAGGCTGAGGTTCCAAACAACACTCGAAAACCCACTTATTTATCACAAATTGCCGACACAGCAACATATTGCTCCCTGCTCTTTCATAGATTGCAATCATATTGGTGTCTTGACGACACCAATACAGTCGAAGGAAGGAAGGGAAATTCGGAATATCATTGTAGTTTCCCTCCAGGGTTCCCTTGAACAGGAAATATCACAGGGAAGGAGGCTGCAACTCGCTAAACAGTTCAGTCGGAGTGACTTCACTAAGTCAACGGATCGTCCAAAGGAACACTTCTCCTTAACACGTTTCGAAAGTCAGGAACGTGAGGTATGTATCCGTCAGAGTAACGTCACTTGGTCGACGGATTGTCCTAAGTATATACCTCGCATTCCTGATGACGAAAGCCGTGACTTTCATAACACATTGAGGAGAAGTGTTCCTTTGGATGATCCGTAGACTGAATGACGACACTCCGATGGAACTGTTTAGCGGGCTGTATCTACCGGTCGGGGCTGCCTGCATTATTGCTGACTTGCTCCAAGTAGAAGGACCTCGTCTATATGCCATTTTTCTGGATGCTAAAATCCTTTCATATTATTCAGGTGAACAACAAGAACTAGGACTAGATACAGCTATTTTTAAGGAACCTTCATGCTCCGCTGCAGGCACTAGTGGTCTTCTTGCACACCCCAGAAATGGAAAATACAGGAGGCCAAGATCTAACAGACTGACAGCAACTGTATCCGTAGGATGGGTCATAAATAGGTCATTCTGAAGGTGACATATCTGGCAATCCACTGATTTGCTCTCTGACACTACAGAAGGACCAGGAAACAACTCCATCCATGGTGGCCACCCAGGCTCGATTCAGTGCTTGATACTCCACAGATTTGACTGTGAATCTCAGCAAAATTGCAAAATTACCTCAAATGGGTTGATTAACATCAGAATTCACATGGGAATTAATTACATATTAGTTAGTGGTTGCACCAGCGTTACATGTGGATGTACTAGAATTTTTAGAGATCTCATCCACGTGCAGTGACTGTACATCACAGTGTCTTACAGAATAGAGTTACAGACAGAGGACAGAGATAACACAAATTGTTTGGGACAGTAATTACCAACCTGGATCCTCTCATTAGCGTCCAAGTTCAGATAAACTGAGTGGACATGTTTCTCCTTGCCAAGAAGCGGGAAGTCACCAGACACCACCTGCTCCACGTAGCTCCGGCCTCATTATGTCATTTACTTACAAGGAGACACCTATGGGTGCCTGAAACCCGAGACTTCAATCTAATATCAGAGATTACTTCTCTCCCTGACGTGTGCAGGAACATTGCTCAGAGCAGATCAGGGCGCGACAACCCCAGGGGTGAAGCCGGACCTCATCCACTTACATTAAATCTAATACATGGATGCAGTACTGTACACCAGGCACACTTACACACTGTTGTGTCTCCCCTGAAACAGAATCGGTTCTTTCTTTATCTTGTATTTTATAGAAAATTGCCTTAGTTAATTGCCTCAGGGGCTCCTGTCTACGTCGCAGAGTTCCTTCTGGCTCTGTCGTCCACTAATTATTTACACCTCTGTGTAGTTTTACTGCCCCCTCCCCAAGCCAGAGAGTCAATGACGTCATAATTATCAGACGGTGGAGCCAGAAGGGGCCTCTGTGACTGAGACAGGAGCCAATTAATACAATGTGGAGCCATATAGTACCAAGAATATACTCCATATACTGCCCCAATAGTTGCCCCATAGCATTAGAATAATGCACCATAGAGAAATCCCAGACTACAAACATGAGGCACAAAACAGCCAAGAGGGAAGGGGAGGACTAACTCCCCCAGACCCTACTGTAAAACCTTCATAAAACCTGGCACCCATTGGTGGGTGCAGTAGTGGTGGGGGACGGCTTTGATGTACTTATGTAAGACCTTGTCTGTTATACTCTTCTATAGGTTTCCCTTGTGGGTGCTTTGGGCTTGTCGGGTGACACCGATCCGATGCCTTCTATATGGCAGCTGTGACTGCATTCTGCAAACCCGTATACAGGTATAAATCTACCATCCAAAGTACTGAAGGGGTCCGGCCAAGGGCACTAAAAGCAATGGACCCATAAATTGGACCCATGGTCACCCATAAATTCGGCACTAGGAGATGTTATTAAAGTAAACGCCGCAGTGTTAGAGTGATAGCGTTACCGGAAACAAAGCGGTCCAATGTATTCATGAGGGGGCGGGGTTAGGGGCGGTGACTGCCGCATGACTCGCAGCGGCCTATGGAGTGAGCAGGACGCACCATGGAAGAGGCAGCGCCTCGGACTGCCCCCTCATGAATACATTGGACCGCTTGGTGCGCAGTCCGGCGTTTACACTGTACTCCGCTGCAGTGTTAGATAGCGCTACCTGGAGGTTACTTTAGTAAGCAGCTCCTCGTGTCCAGTTTATGGGTGACAGGTCCTCTTTAAAGGAGCAAAGGTCATCATTCAGGGACTTCTGTAAAGCGCTGGGACCGCTTGTATAGATTAATGCAAGTCTACATTTGATGTAAAATAAAATACAAAGTGCTGAGTTCGTATAGGGGAAATATTCAAATGTCCAAAAATGTCCAAAGTTCAATGCTCCTCTGTTACAGGGCACTAGGTTTATATTTCTGTTTATTGAGCTGTACGGGGACTTGTTTTCTGTGGGATACATTGTGCTTTCTGATGGCAGCATTGATTTCAATGTACTGGGACGCTAGAAAAAAAATTCTATATGGGATATAGTTATCCAAAAAAACCTGAATCTCTGCCGGTTTCCCATTTATTGCTTGGGCCGATACAATCATAGAGAAATCGGGGTTGTCTCTACCAAATGGATATGGCAGCACTGATTGGATGGTATCACACTCGGGAGGGAAAAGCCCCCAGCTGGCAACACCCACTTATCCATTTATTAAAAAAAAAAATAAAAAAATTTCCGAGCAAGTGTCAAGGAATGCTAAGGAAATGCTGATTCAGTATTATCACTATAGAGGTGCCCATAACTATTACATTCATTATACCCGTTACTACAATTATTGATATTTTTACTACTCTATCATTACTCTTACTACTTCTAGCGTTCCACTATTTCTCGATATTTCTGGCATTGTAGCATCACCATGGAAACACGTATTTTATATACATTTTTTGCCTCTCGCCATCTAACATTAACTCCGCCGGGATTCATCCTCTCCAGCGCTACATTAGCTGAATGTACATATCCCCCGATGATTTCCGCCTCATTTACCCGCGGCTTCGCTCTTCCAGAGGTCACATTCAAGTTAATTGCAATTTGACACCAATTATACGTACAGTATGTGGAGTTCAGATTTCGGCGATGCTATCTACTGTATATCTGCCCCCCCCCCCCCCCCCCCTTAGCGTAGACTCAGGGACACCCTGAAGGAGAGGGGAGGTTATGTCTCATATTCTCATTAGAACTTGTAGTGGGACTGGAAAGTTTTGAGATGTTAGAGATTTATAGATACAGATATAAAGCAGATAGATCATTGGAGATAGATAGTAAATATTACTGTAGGAGACATACAGTCTCTGCTGTGTTATTTTAGCTTGTGCTTAGGGTCATTGTCTTGTTGGAAGGTTCGGCCCAGTCTGAGGTCCAGAGCCTCTGGAAGAGGTTCTGATCCAGGATATCTCTGTACTTGGCCGCATTCATCTTTCCTTCCATTACACTCTTTGGTCGTGTCCCCCCCTAGCCTGATGCTGCCCCCCCAGTATTGGGCACTGCCCCCCCCCCTATAGCCTGATGCTTCCCCCCCCCAGTATTGGGCACTGTCCTCCCCATAGCCTGATGCTGCCCCCCAGTATTGGGCACTGCCCCCCCCCCTATAGCCTGATGCTTCCCCCCCCCAGTATTGGGCACTGTCCTCCCCATAGCCTGATGCTGCCCCCCAGTATTGGGCACTGCCCCCCCCCCTATAGCCTGATGCTTCCCCCCCCCAGTATTGGGCACTGTCCTCCCCATAGCCTGATGCTGCCCACCTAGTATTGGGCACTGTTCCCCCCATAGCCTGATGCTGCCCCCCAGTATTGGGCACTGTACCCCCATAGCCTGATGCTGCCCCCCAGTATTGGGCACTGTACCCCCATAGCCTGATGCGGCCCCCCCAGTATTGGGCACTGTCCCCCCCCATAGCCTGATGCTGCCCCCCAGTATTGGGCACTGTCCCCCCCCCATAGCCTGATGCTGCCCCCCCAGTATTGAGCACTGTCCCCCCCCCATAGCCTGATGCTGCCCCCCCAGTATTGAGCACTGTTCCCCCCATAGCCTGATGCTGCCCCCCCAGTATTGAGCACTGTACCCCCATAGCCTGATGCTGCCCCCCAGTATTGGGCACTGTACCCCCATAGCCTGATGCGGCCCCCCCAGTATTGGGCACTGTCCCCCCCCATTGCCTGATGCTGCCCCCCAGTATTGGGCACTGTCCCCCCCCCCCCATAGCCTGATGCTGCCCCCCCAGTATTGGGCACTGCCCCTTCCCTCCATGTGTCACTGCTGGGATTGTATTTGGCAGGTGATGAGCGGCGCCGGGTTTTCTCCAGCGCTTAGAATTAACACTAAAAACTCCAATCTCCATCCCATCAGAGCAGAGAATCTTATTCCTCATAGTCTGGATCCTTCATGTGTTTTGCACACTGTATGCGGCTTTCATATGTCTTACACTGAGGAGAAGCTTCCAGACTCTGCCATAGAGCCCCGACTGCTGGAGGCTGCAGTGATAGGTGACTCCCATCTCCCTCCTGCATCTCTGGAGCTCAGCCACAGGGATCACGGGGTCTTATTTACTTCTCACAAAGGTTCTTCTCCCAGGATTGATTAGTTTGGCTGGACGGCAAGGGAGCGGATGAGTTGTGGTCGTCCCAAGCGTCGTCCCAACTCTGCCTTGCCACAATTCTGTCTCTGGGCTCCTCGGGCAGTTCTTTAGACCTAATGATTCTCATGTACTCTGACATGCACTGTGAGGTCTGTTAGGTGTGCGCCTTCCTTAATCAAGTCCAATCAGTTTAATTAAACACAGCTGGACTCCAATGAAGGAATAGAACCATCTCAAGGAGGATCAGAAGCAAATGGAGTTATACATCTGAGTTATATATGTGAGTCACAGCAAGGGGTCTGAATACTTACGACCATGTGATATTTAATTTTTTCTTGTTTAATAAATGAGAAGAAATATCTACATTTCATTTTTTTTGTGATGAAACAGGTAGTTATTACATAGATTGTTAAATACTTCACGAGAGAGAGATAGTGGAGACATGTACATGCCATGGAGAGAAAAAAAGACCAACAGATAGATAACAAGATGAATGAGATAGAGATAGAGGAGACAAATATCACCACTTATTATTGCAGGCAGTCCCCGGGTTACATACAAGATGGGTTCTGTAGGTTTGTTCTTAAGTAGAATTTGTATTTAACTCGAAACTGTATAGTTGTAACCCAAGGAAGATTTATTTTGGATTGGATTTTAAAAATGTTGGGTTGTCATAAGAACCAGGATTAACCATAAAGCTTCATTACAGACGCCTGTGATAACTGTTACAGCTGTTTATAGTAGCCTAGGACTAAAGACCAGAGGTCCGTTTGTAACTAGGAGTCGTCTGTAAGTCCGGTGTAAGTTGGAGGCTGCCTGTATTATTAAAACATAGATACATCTGAGCTTGAGAGATACATAGAGGAGAAAGACACTCAGACCATTGCACGTCTTGTAAGGAAGCCTGGTGTGTTACTACTTAAGAACACCCGACTTACATACGACCCCTAGTTACAAACAGACCTCTGGATATTGGTAATTACTGTACTTTAGCCTTAGGCTACAATAAACAGTTATAAAAGTTATCACAGGCGTCTACAATGAAGCTTTATTCTTAATCCTGGTTCTTCACAGAGACCAAAAAAAATTTGGCTGGGGGTTACAATGATAAAGTATACAGTTCCGACTTACATATAAATTCAACTTAAGAACAAATCTTCAGACCCTATCTTGTACGTAACCCATGGACTGCCTGTATGTATATTATGTATATCCCCCCCCCAGTAATAGTAAATTACATAGGAGATAATTAGTTGTGTCACAGCTTGTATATGCTCCATGTCATGGTGCGGGGCGATACTTGTGTCCTTTACACCCTGACGCTTCCTGAAGACATGAACGGAGATGACATTCTGCACGTCATGTAAAGTAGCCACCAGGAGAAGGAGACACGAGGTGACGGTCCGCGGGGCTGAAGTGTGAGGCTGACGTTCCCTCCTGTTCACACACGGCTCCTGGCTCCGTCCTGTGACAGGGGAAGACCTGGAGTAACATGTGAGGATGGAGGGGGATAATCGCTGGTGACAGGTAGTGTCCTGACTGCTGCGACTGCAACGTGACAAGACGCCAAATGTGATAGCGTCATGTGCGCTCCTCACCCCGCACCCTCTGCACCCTCATCCCGGGCCTCCTGGCTGATCCAGTTTGGCAGTGGGTGGTCGATTCTGTTGTATGTCATTCCTTCTCACTGTCACGCCGATGCAACATAAAGTGTAGATTTTATCCTCGTTTAGACATTTTTGGGCCAAGTTTTTCATACTTTGCATTGTTTTAAGTCGAAAGCAGAAGCAGAAGGAGGGCGCGGAATAGAGGGTGCATCATGGTCCAGGAGCCTTAGACACCCATAAGGTGTTTCTTTACAAAGGAAATAAAAGAGATGAGGCCCCAATCCTGGAAAAAACTAGGTGTTTATTCACCCAATGTGGAAGGTGCAACGTTTCAGCTATTTTTAGGTTTTAACACTTAATTAATCTTTATATCCGAAGTAGCTTTCCAGCACCATGGTCCGCGACCATTTCTTATTCAGGCGCACGCACAGTCGCACGCATGGTGCGCTGAGCACGGACCACGGTGCGGGGAAGCTACTTCGGATATAAAGATTAATTAAGTGTTAAAACGCTTTAAAACCGTTTCAAAACATAACGAAGATAAGCGCCGGCACCAGCTCACCCTGAGCTGGTGCACGGCATGTGCTGCTTAGAAGCCCTATCCGTTTCCTTTAAGAACAAACCTATGGAACCTAACTTGTACATAACCCAGGGACTGCCTGTAGTATTGGAACTACTAACCTGATGGGATTGTGCGATCGGGCACAACTCCGGATTCCGCTTCTATTTGTTAGTTGGCGTCTTCCTGCCGCCACGCTCCTAGAGCAATTCCTTCTCCAACCTGGAAAAATGGCTCCCAGAGTAGATAAACCAAAGTCGTACTATCTATATGTAATGAGCGTTAAGAGGCGCTGGGTGACTCCGATGATGAATTGGATATAATATATTTGCTTAAAACATATAATTATGTAAAAACATAAAATAAAAATTATTTTATAAGAACCACGGGTTTCACACTCGGACTGAGGGCTTCATCAGGTTCATCAGATGTTCTTATATAATAATTTTCATTTGAAGTTTTTACATAATTATATGTTTTAAGCAAATAAATGATATCCAATTCATCATCGGAGTCATCCAGCGCCGCGTAATGCTCATTACACATGGGCCTGTTCGAGGGCTTGGTGAAGACCAGGACATCGGTCTCAGCAGGGAGGTCCATGGGGCGTCAGGGGAATGTCACTTTAAATCCGTATAATATCACTTGAAGCCTTAGTTGTTGTGTTCATCATTTCATTCCCCGCATAGGCATCTACAGAGAACCCCCCGTCTAGATGCATCTCAGTCTGTATGTTGTGGGGGTAAGGCAGTACTTAGATAAGAAGAAGGCAGGAGGCCCCAGTCCAAAAGCCAAAGGTCACGATAAGAGGAATGTGGCAGAGACACAAGGGACATCAGCGAAGATCATAATCCAAAATTTAATCCTTTTGGAGTGGGGTTTAATCCCCGATAAGAAGTAGCTCCGATTTTTATCCACTAAAATTTAGTATATAACGAAAATTCTCAAGCTTCATGAAACAGGCAAGGGGGGCACATAGGTTCTCATTGGTAAAAGGAATAAATATATATATTTTCCTTTTTTGGTTTTAGTGGGTCTCAGTAAAAATAAAAATTTTCATGTAAATGTAACAATTGAGGTCGTTTTCAGCCCTACATGTTGATAAAAATCGGAGCATGCCTACTTCTTATCGGGGATTGAACCCCACTCCAAAAGGATTAAGATTTAAATTATGATCTCTGCTGATGTCCCTTGTGTCTCTGCCATATTCCACTTATCATGACCTGTGGTTTTTGGACTGGGGCCTCCTGCTTACTTCTTAGCCCCACAACTTACAGACTGAGATGACTCTAGAGAGGAGGAAAAGCAGGTGCTCATGAGCGCTCATTCCTCCAGCGGGAGCACCCGCTTTTCCTCCTTTCCACCTGTGCTCCAGCGGTCATAGCGCCGCATCTCATCTCCATTTCTACTTATACCTTGCAATCCGTGGTTGACGAAGGTCTGATTTTACAAGACCGAAACGTTGCAAAAAAATATTATTGTTGGATTGCTATACTGTTTATTCTGGACCAAATAAATTCTCAATTTTTGACCAATAAGGAGTGCCAAGTTATCTTTTCTCTATATAGTGACATGTATTTTTTCCACTACATGTGCTATAGAACTACAGTAATCCCTATATGTGCCATAGACCTACAGTAATCCCTACATGTGCCACAGACCTACAGTAATCCCTACATGAACCATAGACCTACAGTAAGTCCTACATGTGCCATAGGCCTACAGTAATCCCTACATGTGCTATAGAACTACAGTAATCCCTACATGTGCCACAGACCTACAGTAATCCCTATATGTGCCATAGACCTACAGTAATCCCTACATGTGCCACAGACCTACAGTAATCCCTACATGAACCATAGACCTACAGTAAGTCCTACATGTGCCATAGGCCTACAGTAATCCCTACATGTGCTATAGAACTACAGTAATCCCTATATGTGCCATAGACCTACAGTAATCCCTACATGTGCCACAGACCTACAGTAATCCCTACATGAACCATAGACCTACAGTAAGTCCTACCTGTGCCATAGACCTACAGTAATCCCTATATGTGCCATAGACCTACAGTAATCCCTACATGTGCCACAGACCTACAGTAATCCCTACATGTGCCACAGACCTACAGTAATCCCTACATGAACCATAGACCTACAGTAATCCCTACATGTGCCATAGACCTACAGTAATCCCTATATGTGCCATAGACCTACAGTAATCCCTACATGTGCCACAGACCTACAGTAATCCCTACATGAACCATAGACCTACAGTAAGTCCTACATGTGCCATAGGCCTACAGTAATCCCTACATGTGCTATAGAACTACAGTAATCCCTATATGTGCCATAGACCTACAGTAATCCCTACATGTGCCACAGACCTACAGTAATCCCTACATGAACCATAGACCTACAGTAAGTCCTACATGTGCCATAGACCTACAGTAATCCCTACATGTGCCATAGGCCTACAGTAATCCCTACATGTGCCATAGACCTACAGTGATCCCTACATGTGCCATAGGCCTACAGTAATCCCTACATGTGCCATAGACCTACAGTAATCCCTACATGAACCATAGACCTACAGTAAGTCCTACATGTGCCATAGACCTACAGTAATCCCTACATATGCCATAGGCCTACAGTAAGTCCTACATGTGCCAAAGACCTACAGTGATCCCTACATGTGCCATAGGCCTACAGTAATCCCTACATGTGCCATAGACCTACAGTAATCCCTACATGTATCATAGACCTACAGTAATCCCTACATGTGCCATAGACCTACAGTAATCCCTACATGTATCATAGACCTACAGTAATCCCTACAAGTGCCATAGACCTACAGTAATCCCTACATGTATCATAGACCTACAGTAATCCCTACATGTGCCACAGACCTACAGTAATCCCTACATGTGCCATAGACCTACAGTAATCCCTACATGTATCATAGACCTACAGTAATCCCTACATGTGCCGTAGACCTACAGTAATCCCTACATGTGGCTATGTGGATAGTATTCATTAGATCTCCCAGCCCTGCAGTCAGAGTCCCCACATACAGCCTGGGGACAATCCGAGCATTATTACATAAAGACGCTCTAATTATATGGAGTCGCCCCGGGCAAGTTACCAGCTGTCAGGAAATCTTTTCAAGCCGGTGTCAAAAAACTAGACACTGTTACCGGCAGATCAGAAGACGAAACAAAAACCGTGACAGGTGACCCTCAATTTACCCAAATCACGTACAATTAGTGGTAATCGCCCCGTACAGTGGAAATGTTTAGATCGGGATAATGTAATTGTCTTACGGTCTTGCTGGGAATTAGTCTTTACTGTAAATTGAGAAAGAAAGGGTTAAATATAGACTCTAGAACTGAGAGGCTTTGCCCCTATGTCAGCACCTCTTGTCATGGGGGGTATTTATGTCTATGTGTTATGGATGTTTATCCTGTCTGTACTGGAACTAATATATGGACAGAAGGGTAACGATGAGTCAACTGGAGCCGAACATTTTGGATTCAGGTGCCCAACCAGGACTTCAGCCAGAAGTTAGGATTTGGTGTTTGGGCTCACACCCCTAATACCGACGCTGGCACCAATCACGGGTGTTACCCCTTTAAAGGCCACCAGCAAAGCCTAGCAATGGCGGCGTGCATGCTGGTATTAGAGGGTTAACATCCGCAATCGGTGCCAACCCATTGTGGGTGTTTTTGGGTGCCCGAACTGAACTTTTGTCAAGATTCAGCCAAACTCGCAATATCTGACTGGCTCTGCTCATCCCTACAGAGGAGTCATGGTACTGAAATAGAAGTAGTGATGTATGGGAACCTATAGGGTGGAAATCATGGTGAATCATTGGGCCACTGGAAAATGGGGGTCCAGCTCTGGTTAGTTTTATCACCTCTGGGGGTTAGGGGGGTCAGTCCAGGACTCTCTTCTGGAAATGTCGATTTAAAGAAACATGTATATGGGGAACTGGTTGAAGGATCACAAAAAGGAGTTAGTAGAAAAACCCAAGACCAGTTCCAAAATTCAGGTTCTGGTTTGACCTTTCTTACTAATTGCCCAACAACACAACTGTACATTCCACAGGATTGAGGATAAGTTACATATTTACCAACTTTACAGTTGATATACAGTTGAAACCACCCAGAAACTAGCCCCTATACAACCTATAAACCCACCCATGAACAACCTATAAACCCGCCTCCAAACCACCCAGAAACCAGCACTGAACCACCTATAAACCCACTCCCGAACAACCTATAAACCGCCTCCAAACCACACATAAACAATCGCCCAAACCACCTATAAAACCACCCCTGAACAACCTATACACCCGCCTCCAAACCACTCAGAAACCTGCCCGAACCACCTACAAACCCACCCCTGAACAACTTATAAACCCGCCTCCAAACCACCCAGAAACCAGCCTGAACCACCTACAAACCCACCCCTGAACAACCTATACACCCACCTCCAAACCACTCAGAAACCAGCCCGAACCACCTACAAACCCACCCCTGAACAACCTATAAACCCGCCTCCAAACCACCCAGAAGCCACCCAGCTCCCAAAACATTTATAAACCCATCCCCATTTGTAAAGCCTGATTTTGAAATGGCCCTTTACAAATCCCATTCTTCTTTGGGCTAGCACTGCCAAATTTGTGATACTATAAACACATTGGGGGTCATTTACTAAGGGCCCGATTCGCGTTTTCCCGACGTGTTACCCGAATATTTCCGATTTGCGCCGCTTGTACATGAATTGCCCCGGGTTTTTGGCGCACGCGATCGGATTGTGGCGCATCGGGGCCGGCATGCGCGCGGCAGAAATCGGGGGGGCGTGGCCGAACGAAAACCCGACGTATTCGGAAAAACCGCCGCATTTAAAAACCGAAAATGTGTCGCTTGGGGAGCGCTCACCTTCACCTTCTATGGGATGGTGCATTCCGGGGCGTTAAGATTATTTTCGGCGCTGCAGCGCCACCTGGTGGACGGCGGAGGAACTACCATCTTAAATCCCAGCCGGACCCGAATCCTGTGCAGAGAACGCGCCGCTGGATCGCGAATGGGCCGGGTAAGTAAATGTGCCCCATTGTAGATTGGGGGTCTTTAGCAGTCACAAGAACAGGAGTCTCTTACCCATCAGTCTGAATGGAGTATTGGTTATGAGGACAAACTCTCAACTCCACAATAATGGGGGTCATTTACTAAGGGCCCGAAACGCGTTTTTTCGTGGGGTTGCCTGAAAATTACCGATTTGCGCCGAATTCTGCCGGGTTTGCGATCGGATTGTGTTGCATCGGCGCCGGCGTGCGCACGACGGAAATCGGGGGCGTGGGCGTCGGAAAACCCGACGGATTCTGAAAAACCGCCGTATTAAAAAAAATAATAAAATGTGTCGCATTGCACGCGCTTACCTGCACCCAGCAATGGATCATGAACTCCAGTGAACTCCGACGGACCTCGGTGCAGCAGCGACACCTAGTGGACATCGGGCGCACTACCTTAGTGAATCGCAGGAAGACCCGAATCCTCGACGGATAACCCTCCACTGGATCATGAATGGACCAGGTAAGTAAATGTGCCCCAAAAAGTGTTGCAGAATATAGTTCCACAGTATAGATAACCTGGAATAAGTATATATATATATATATATATAATATATAATACACCAACTTCCTATATTGCTCCTAAAATTTAGAAACATGCCTCTGCCTCTTAAGTGAAGCTGAACCTTTATACATGGGCTGACATTGTGCCATTTTCAGTGTCATCACAAGGCTCCACAGTGAATTTCAGTTGTCGCTGTTAATACTGTAATCTCGGCTCGGAGACGTGTCACAGCTAATTGTACTTGGGGCGGATAATTGGGCGCAGGTGTATGTGATGGATTTCCGTAGAGATTGCAATCATGAGAGTAGGTGAGCCTATTATGGAGAGCTAAGCCCGGCTCAGGTCACCACCAGGGGAGACCCAGCACAAGGCCGACTATGTGTGCATGGGTTATATGTAAGGGGGTCTGCTTCTAGGAAGAGGACATGTATACATGGGACTGCAGGAAAGGGGGTATTATAAGGGGGAGCTGCAGGAATAGGGCATCATAATGGTTAGCTGCAGGATTGGGGCATCATAAGCGGGAGCTGCAGGACAGGGGGTATTATAAGGCGGAGCTGCAGGAATAGGGCATCATAATGGGGAGCTGCAGGACAGGGGGTATTATAAGGGGGAGCTGCAGGAATAGGGCATCATAATGGGAAGCTGCAGGACAGGGGGTATTATAAGGGGGAGCTGCAGGAATAGGGCATCATAATGGGGAGCTGCAGGACAGGGGGTATTATAAGGGGGAGCTGCAGGAATAGGGCATCATAATGGGGAGCTGCAGGATTGGGGTATCATAAGGGGGAGCTGCAGGATTGGGGCATCATAAGGGGGAGCTGCAGGATTGTAGCATCATAAGGGGGAGCTGCAGGATTGGGGCATCATAAGGGGGAGCTGCAGGAAAGGGGGTATTATGGGGTGGAGGGTTGCAGGAATAGGAGCATTATAACGGATAGTAATAACCATCATATTCTCTCTGAAAGACCCCACACAGCTAAGCATTAATAGGACAGCCTAGTTTTTACTAGAACAATGTAATACCTAATGTGGCCATTGGAGGCACTGCAGGGAACTTCTGCCACCTCTGAGGTCCACTGCAGATGCAGGATAACCTCTGGTCAACCTCAATAGTATATATCAGTCTGGCCCAGGTCGTTGTCCATTTAAGCTTTGGTGCTTAATAAGACCCCACTTGCTGGAATGGTGTTACCATGATCATGCTTATAATCTGTGTTACACATTAAAAGAATAAAAGATTGATTGGATGACGGTATTGTATGTATGTGTGTATATGTGGTGTGTATATACTGTATTTGTATGTGTGTGTATATGCTGTATACGGTATTGTATGTATGTGTGTATATGTGGTGTGTATATACTGTATTTGTATGTGTGTGTATATGCTGTATACGGTATTGTATGCATGTGTGTATATGTAGTGTGTATATACTGTATTTGTATGTGTGTGTATATGCTGTATACGGTATTGTATGTATGTGTGTATATGTGGTGTGTATAAACTGTATTTGTATGTGTGTGTATATGCTGTATACGGTATTGTATGTATGTGTGTATATGTGGTGTGTACATACTGTATTTGTATGTGTGTGTATATGCTGTATACGGTATTGTATGTATGTGTGTATATGTGGTGTGTATATACTGTATTTGTATGTGTGTGTATATGCTGTATACGGTATTGTATGTATGTGTGTATATGTGGTGTGTATAAACTGTATTTGTATGTGTGTGTATAAGCTGTATACAGTATTGTATGTATGTGTGTACATGTGGTGTGTATATACTGTATTTGTATGTGTGTGTATATGCTGTATACGGTATTGTATGTATGTGTGTATATGTGATGTGTGTATACTGTATTTGTATGTGTATGTATATGCTGTATACGGTATTGTATGTATGTGTGTATATGTGGTGTGTATATACTGTATTTGTATGTGTGTGTATATGCTGTATACGGTGTTGTATGTATGTGTGTATATATGGTCTGTATATACTGTGTGATTATAACTCACGTGTAAGTATATAAATATTTATATTTTTTAAGGGGGAAAGAGGGCCCCATTCAAAAGTCTTTATGGGGCCCTGCCTCTCCTAGTTACGCCCCTGGGACAAACCCTGTTGGAGCTGTAATGGCGGCCATATTTGTCGTCACCAAATGCTTTCATATTCATCTCACATGCTTACCTCAACTTTTTTTTTTCCAAAAAGACTTCAAAATTTTAGTTATTCGTAAACATGTCACCGCTCCTAAACATGATTGATCTTCTAACATTAGTTTTTGGATAGACAGCCCTCATCAGTTACTCCTCTATAAGGAGGATTCAATGACCGGCTGCCGAGAAAACATGTGACGGTAATGATAAAATATTCGTACGCTCTCATTAGAAACACATTTATAAAATGGGATTCAGCTTTGCCTGCGAGAAACGGCCCTGACACTGATTAATTAACTTTCCGATTGCTCGCTGATTGCTCTACCTGAATGTTACTCTCCTTCTGTTACTCATTTCAGTCCAGGATGGGTAATGAGCACCACATGAGGGCACGGAGTGATTGATGACATACACGTCAGGGGAGATTTGGGTGGCCAATGCTTTTATAGGTCATTTTTTTGGTTGTTTTTTCTATATCGTGTAACATTCACTAAATCCGGTAGTGCCCGTGTCTCTATATACAGCTAGAGATGGGTCCCAAGACAATTATTGCAGTTTTCGAAGTCTATCCTCAGTAATTACTGAGGTCTGGGACACAATTTAGTGTAACGAAATACAATAGGAGGTCAACTCTAAATTAGGCCAAACCTTCCATCTACCGGATGAGACCAGCGGTTGCGTTTCACCCACAAACTTCAAAACCGCAAATCAAGGTATCTAAACCCTCTTGAGATACAATGTGGATATGTCTGAAGGTATAAATCTATTGGACAACCCTAGTAGTTGCACTTGACCCATAGCCTCCAAAACTGCAAATCAATGGGTCTAAACCCCCTCGAGAAACATTGTAAATTTGTTTGAAGCACCTCAAGCTTTCATCAAGTCTAAGAAGAGAAGGAGAGTCTACACTGGAGCTCTTTCGGGGCTTTCCACAGGCCAGATGGATGGTCAATGTGGTCTATGAAAGGGGGTAAGGCAATGGGGCACATTTACTTACCCGGTCCAGTCGGGATCCCGTGGCGCGTTGTCCAACGTTGATTCGGGTCTGCCGGGATTCACTGAGGTTGTGCGCCCGATATCCACCAGGTGTCGCTGCTGCGCCGAGGTCCACCGGAGTTCACCTGCTTCGTCCCAGTGCATCTAAGTGCTATTCTTGAGATACAAATTCTTATTTAAATTCTGCAGTTTTTCCGAATCCGTCGGGTTGTCCGAATGCCATGCCCCCCGGTTTCTGTCGATGAAAGCCGGCGACGATGCGCCAAAATCCGATCACGTGCGCCAAAATCCCGGGGCAATTCGGCGCAAATCGTCGGGAAACCCGACAAAAGTGCACGATTCGGACCCTTGGTAAATGAACCCCAATATGTTTAATAGTGGAAGCTTTGTTTCAGCCACCAAGTTGACACAATGGGGCAGATTTATCAAGCTGTCTGAAAGTCAGAATATTTCTAGTTACCCATGGTAACCAATCACAGCTCCCGTTTAAAATATTCATGAGCACAGGTAAAATGAAAGCTGAGCTGTGATTGGTTGCCGTGGGCAACTAGAAATATTCTGACTTTCAGACAGCTTGATAAATCTGCCCCATTGGGGTGAGATGGTAAATATGTCTACCTGATACCTAATCTATTAGGGTCCGGTCACTTGTTCTACTTGTAGGTTAACTTTAAATTAGGCATAAACTGTTCTTCTACGAGACCAGTGGTTGCATTTGACCCAAAAACTTTGAAACCACAAATCAAGGTGTCCAAACCCTCTTAAGATACAATGTTGACCTCTTTGAAGGTATAAATGTGGATCTATTAGACATTCCCAGTAGCCACACTTAACCCAAAGCCTCCAAAAGTGCAAATCAATGGTTCTACACCCCCTTGAGAAAGATTGTAGACTTGTTTAAAGCCTCTCTAGCTTATATTAAGTATAAGTAGAGGGTGAACGTCTACACTGGAGCCCTTTTGGTCCTTTGAGAGGCCAGATTGGGACATTTGATGGGCAATGTGGTCTATGAAAGGTGCAAGGCAGTGGGGCAGATTTACTTACCCGGTCCATTCACGATCCAGCGGCGTTTCACTAAGACGTCCACCAGGTGTTGCTGCTGCGCTGAAGTCCGCCGAGGTCCGCCGAAGTCCGCCGGAGTTTATGATCCATTGCTGGGTGCAGGTAAGCGCGTGTCCAGCGACACTTTTTTTTTAAAAAAAGCAGCAGTTTCTCCGAATCCGTCAGGTTTCCGTTCGGCCACGCCCCCGATTTCCGTTGCGTGCACGCCAGAGATGATGTGCCACAATCCGATCGCGTGCGTCAAAAACCCGGGGCAATTCAGGGAAAATCGTCGCAAATCGGAAATATTCGGGTAACCCGCCGTAATAGCGCGATTCGGGCCCTTAGTAAATGACCCCCACTGTGTTAAGTAGTGGAAGCTTGCTTTGAGCCATCAAGTTGACACGTTGGGGGTGAGATGGTCAATAGGTCTGCCTAGTACCTGAACTTTTGGGGTGCAATCACACGTTCCTCTTGTATTGCAATTCAAAAGGCGAGACAATCTGAACGTGTGACCGCACCCTTACAATTTATCCACTTTTTCTGTGCCTTTGGATGAAATTATCCAACATGTGTGAGCAGTTTCATCATACGGGTCATGCTTTCCACAAGGTGACCTTGAAGCTTTCTGAACTACATGGAACCTTTCAATACAGCAGATCCTGAGTTTAATTAGGTCTCTCGCAAACTTATGACTTGGTGAGCCCCCACATTGCATGACATCCCCCGCTCTTTCTAAGCTGCTTATCTTTGTATGGCTTGTAATCGATGGAAGATGCTGATAATGATGGAGGCTTCTCAGGAGATGCTGGCTGTGTGTGCAAACACAAGACGAGGCATGATGAAAGGAGAAAGTCTATCTTGTAAGGATCTGGTTGTGTCATATATTTTGACAGACATTAGATTGAGTTCTACATGGAGCTGCTCATCGTGATAATCACTAACACGGCAGAAGATGGAAAATTGTCAATTCTTTGGATTAAATGGGACTAGAAGAAAGATGACTGTTCTATGGGCTACGTTGTTGTGTTGTAGCTTGGTCTACTTGACATATACTTTGAGGCATCTATAGACTTGGAAGAGATGGAGACATGTTGGTACCCATTGTAGTTCCTTTTTTATGAACTATAGTAAAAGGGTTATGTATGGAGAGTAAACACTTAGGTCCTTGACTTGATTTGCATACACTAGATAAGCCTTCAAGCCTCCATCTCAAATAACATCACTAGAAAATCAAGTCAGATCAATAAAAAGTTAGGCTTCTTTGGATTTTATCTGCTATTAAAGGGAACCTGTCACCCCCCCCCCCACACACACACACACACACACACAAATTACATACGGTACCCCTAAGATGTCTTCATAAATGTTTCCGTGAGAGATTAGAGCCACCATTCTTTGATCCACTCATGGAGCTGGGGGGAACTCCAGTATACAGTCAAGCTACCCTGCCTCCTGATACTGACACTGATAACTCAACCCACCTCGGGAAAGAGGGAGTTGAGGAAAGACGTTAAGGAGAGAAGTCGGCTGTGTGTGATTGGTTGAAGAGAATTCCGTAAGGAGGAGGAAAGGGTAGAGTTCAGAGAGGCGTTTGCTGTGTGTGACTGTCTGAAGAGAATTCTTGAGGGGGGAAAGGGGAAGTTTATTTCTCTTGCGGGTGTCATATAAAGTCAACTTCTCTTTCAACTCCCTCGTTCCCCCTCCTTCAGGAATTCTCTTCAGCCAGTCATACTCTAACGATCCAGTCATAGAGCTGGGGGGAACTCCAGTATACAGTCAAGCTACCCTGCCTCCTGATACTGACACTGATAACTCAACCCACCTCAGGAATGAGGGAGTTGAGGAAAGACATTAAGGAGAGAAGTCGGCTGTTGAAGAGAATTTCGTAAGGAGGAGGGAAGGATAGAGTTCAGAGAGGCGTTTTCTGTGTGTGACTGTCTGAAGAGAATTCTTGAGGGGGGAATGGGGAAGTTCATTTCATATAAAGTCAACTTCTCTCTCAACTCCCTTGTTCCCCCTCCTTCAGGAATTCTCTTCAGCAAGTCATACTCTAAAGATCCAGTCATGGAGCTGGGTGGAACTCCAGTATACAGTCAAGCAACCATTCCTCTTAACTGATACTGACACTGATAACTCAACCCCCCTCAGGAATGAGGGAGTTGAGGAAAGACGTTAAGGAGAGAAGTCGGCTGTGTGTGATTGGTTGAAGAGAAATCCGTAAGGAGGAGGAAAGGGTAGAGTTCAGAGAGGCGTTTGCTGTGTGTGACTGTCTGAAGAGAATTCTTGAGGGGGAAAGGGGAAGTTTATTTCTCTTGCGGGTGTCATATAAAGTCAACTTCTCTCTCAACTCCCTCGTTCCCCCTCCTTCAGGAATTCTCTTCAGCCAGTCATACTCTAAAGATCCAGTCATGGAGCTGGGGGGAACTCCAGTATACAGTCAAGCAACCATTCCTCTTAACTGATACTGACACTGATAACTCAACCCCCCTCAGGAATGAGGGAGTTGAGGAAATACGTTAAGGAGAGAACTCGGCTGTGTGTGACTGGTTGAAGAGAATTCCGTAAGGAGGAGGGAAGGGTAAAGTTCAGAGATGCGTTTGCTGTGTGTGACTGTCTGAAGAGAATTCTTGAAAGGGGAAAGGGGAAGTTCATTTTTCTTCAGGGTGTCATATAAAGTCAACTTCTCTCTCAACTCCCTCATTTCTCCTCCTTCATGAATTCTCTTTAGCCAGTCTTACTCAGTCAACGTCTCTCTCAACTCCATTGTTCCCCCTTCCCTTAGGAATTCTCTACAGTCAGTCACACAAAGCCAACTTATCTCTCATCTCTCTCATTCCTGAGGGGGGGGGGGGTCAGGTTAGAAATGTCAGTGTCAGATGGGAGGAGGGGTAGATTGATGTATGCTGGAGCTACCCTGCCTGCATGACTGAATCTTTAGTCACAGTGGGCACCACTAAAGTCTTTTTAGAAGACTGGTGGCTCTAATTCCATGGACAGAGCCATCATTGAAACATGTAAATACATATATATATATATATATATGGATGTTGCAGCACTACCACCTATGGTAGACAGGAAAAAAGGCCTAAGCTCCCGCCTCTATATCAACAGCGAGATCAAATTCATAATAAATGCTAAAAAATTGCCTAATGCACAGTATTATTACCTATTGTATTTTCTAATAACTATACTTTTACATTAACGATGACCAATGATATGCGATGTGTACACCAATATCAGGAGTATAGGATATATGATAATATATTGGACTCAAATATGAAGCCTACTATATTACTATATGTATCATAGACAATTGGTATCTCTCTTTCCTATAATAGAACACAGAGATATGTTGTGATTAGGACAGGCCGGGCTATAGGCTCGCTGGTAGTGAAGGGCCCTGGCCCCAGCTACGACAATATATATATACTGAGGATATGTAGATAAATAATTTAGTTATGACGTTACCATACATGTACAATGTGGAAAGCAGCATATATATTCTATAAAGGATGACCATAAATACTTTACACCTTCCAATTCATATATAGACTAGAGCATAATCCAAATTTTAACACATATAACTGGGAAAACTTTTGGTCGCAGCCTCCCCCAGTAATGTAATGCCCAATGCAGCAGCCTCCCCCAGTAACATAATGCCCAGCAGCCTCCCCCAGTAATGTAATGCCCAATGCAGCAGCCTCCCCCAGTAACATAATGCCCAGCAGCCTCCCCCAGTAATGTAATGCCCAATGCAGCAGCTTCCCCCAGTAATGCCCCATGCAGCAGCCCTACCCAGTAATCAGCCATGCAACAGCCTCCCCCTGTAATGTAATGCCCAATGCAGCAGCTTCCCCCAGTAATTACCCATGCAGGAGCCTCCCCCAGTAATGTAATGCCCAATGCAGCAGCTTCCCCCTGTAATGTAATGCCCAATGCAGCAGCCTCCCCCAGTAATGTAATGCCCAATGTAGCAGCTTCCCCCAGTAATTACCCATGCAGGAGCCTCCCCCAGTATTTACCCATGCAGCAGCCTCCCACAATAATCTCCAATGCAGCAGCAGCCATCCTGAGTAATCACCCATGCAGCAGCCTCCCCCAGTAATCCCCCATGCAGCAGCCTCCCACAATAATCTCCAATGCAGCAGCAGCCATCCCAAGTAATCACCCATGCAGCAGCCCCCCCCAGTAATCCCCCATGCAGCAGCCTCCCACAATAATCTCCAATGCAGCAGCAGCCTCCCCCAGAAATCCTCCATGCAGCAGCCTCCCCAGTAATCACCCATGCAGCAGCAACCTCCCTCAATAAACCCCCATGCATCAGATTCCCCCATTAATCCCTCATGCAGCTGCCTCCCCAGTAATCCCCCATGCAGCAGCCTCACCCAGTAATCCCCCATGCAGCAGCAGCCTCCACCCATACTGAAATGCCTTGCAGCCCCTCAATGTATATAACAATATTACATACTCACCTTCCGATGCTCCGAGCGGCTCCACTTCCTTCTCCTTTTTACAACAGAGAGGGCAGAGACGCGTCCATACGCATAGTCTAGATGATAATGTTGTTAATATTTAACGAACAAATATTTCTGCTGTACTAAGATATTAACAGACCAATGTCTCAACAAAATACAGTCTCGCAGAGTCTTTATCTACACAGAAAAGTGCTCGCTGTTAATCACCTTATTGTCGATTATTTGCTGTTAAAAGTTGGATACACTTGGAGTTGTTACTCTGTGCTAGGAGTTAGTTATTCTCAACGTGACCCCAAATCTGTGTGGATGTACAGCAAGTGGATGGTAGCCATAATGGAGAATTTCTGCAGAGTGTAATCGCTCATGCACACGCACACGCACATGCGCATGCGCAGCTCTAATGCTGACCCCGGCAGCCGCTCAATTATTCCCTAGCTTGAAATTCTTTATATGTTCACATCAAGTGACAACTTTATATATATAGTACGTACTCCGGAGGACAAGCAGATGATTTTCCTCCAATGATGTCTATTATATAGATGAATCATATGGGGGTCAAGTTATTTTGTCTTCCTCATTATAGAACAGCTGATGATCTCCAAAAACTTGTACAAAGATGTTTATAAATGAAGCCGCTGGTAATGCGGATAATGAGGATATTTTTCTAGACGCGTTTCGGAGCTATTTTCAGCTCTGTCCTCGGTAGCTAAATGAGTGTGGCCCATAATTCTTGTTTATATCTAAAAAGCTAAAAAAAAAATAAAACCCGTCCCGGCTTGTAGTTTAATCAACTCCATGCCACATACAACATATGGACTGACAGATTGTATGTTTTTCTTTCACACTTATGTCTATATGGTTAATGTAGTAGAAAATAACTTAATATCAGAGAACCGTATGGTACGATTTTTAAAGGAACAGGAAACACGCCAACATCAAGCCCCAGATGAAGTCGGAAGAAGCCGGAAGTCAGGAGAGGTGTTTGGCGTTCCTGGTATTTTGAGACTTTGATATTTGCACTTTTTTACTCCTTTTGTAAGTAGGTAAATAAAAATATATAGAATTTAATTCAAAAGGTTTTGCACTACACTTTGCATCCAACTACCATAAGGAATTGCTTCAACATGTCTGTGAGTCGACTTCAGCGTTGATACCGGAGCATTGGAGTTTGGAATGTTTCTATCAGTCCTAGTATACACAGGATCCGACCAAAAATCTTCTATATTCTATGGTCGAGCAGGAAAGATTCTTCTCATGAATTGATTATCCTGTACGCAGGATGCACTGTGATCTCTGCCCCTCCCCCTCCATTACAAGAGGAGCTCAGACACAGGCACTTCCTGCTGGCAAGCAGCAGCTTGCAGAGATTTACTCTACAAGCTACAGGCAAGATAAGGTCTTTATCCAGGTGAGGGAGGCATATAGCAGAGCAGACTTTATGTGTTGTAGCTCAGATGTAGCCAATGTGTGCCAATGTGTTATATCCATCTCATGCATCTCATCATCTCTCATCTGTCTCATCTCTCTTTCTGTGTGTCGAACAGGGGTGAACCAAACCTTTCTGCTGCCTGAGGAGAGCCAAAAACAGACGCCCTGCATGTATGTAATATATCAGGGAGTGCCAGGATCAGATCCATCATATTGGTTTGGTTTGAAAATATAGCAATTCAAAATGGATACATCATATCGCCATGTAGTATAAAATACATACAGCGTGCCATTATGTAGTATAAAATGCATACAACGTGCTGCCATGTTGTATAAAATGCATACAGCGTTCCCTGATGTAGTATAAAATGCATACAACATGCTGCTGTGTAGTATAAAATGTATACAGTGTACCGCCATGTAGTATAAGATGCATACAGCGTACCGCAATGTAGTATAAAATGCATACAGCATGCCGCTATGTAGTAAAAAAAATACATACAATGTGCCGTCATGTAGTTTAAACTGCATACAGCGTACCGCCATGTAGTATAAAATGCATATAGAATACCGCCAGGTAGTATAAAATGCATACAGCGTACCGCCATGTAGTATAAAATGTATACAGCGCACCCTCATGTAATATAAAATGGATACAGTGTACTGCCATGTAGTATAAAATGCATACAGTGTACTGCCATGTAGTATAAAATGCATACAGTGTACTGCCATGTAGTGTAAAATGCATACAGTTTACTGCCATGTAGTATAAAATGCATACAGCGTAACACCATGTAGTATAAAATGCATACGGCATGCCGTCATGTAGTATAAAAGGCATACAGCATACCGCCATGTAGTATAAAATGCATACAGCGTACCCTCATGTAATATAAAATGGATACAGTGTACTGCCATGTAGTATAAAATGGATACAGTGTACTGCCATGTAGTATAAAATGCATACAGTTTACCGTCACGTAGTATAAAATGCATACAGCGTAAAACCATGTAGTATAAAATGCATACGGCGTGTCGTCATGTAGTATAAAAGGCATACAGCGTGCCCTCATGTAGTATAAAATGCATACAGCATACTGCCATGTAGTATAAAATACATATAGGGTACCGCCATATAGTATAAAATGCATAGAGCGTACCACCATGTAATATAAAATGCATACAGCGTAACACCATGTAGTATAAAATGCATACAACGTGCCGCCACGTAGTATAAGATAGATACAGAGTACCTCCATTTAGTATATAATGAAAACAGTGTGTCTGACTCCCCATGTTAGAGGTGCACCAAAAAAAATGGCGCACTCTGTCGGAGCAGTGCAGGGGGTGCTAGATTCATGGAGAAGATGCACCAGAAATCCTGAATCTGGCGCCCCCGGCACTATACACAGGACACTGCACATAGTACACACTGCACATAGTACACACCCCACACAAAGTACAGAAGACACTGCACATAGTACACACTGCACATAGTACACACTGCACATAGTACACACCCCACACAAAGTACAGAGGACACTGCACATAGTACACACTGCACATAGTACTGTAAACACTGCACATAGTACTCACTGCACAGGACACACCCAACACAAAGTACAGAGGACACTGCACATAGTACACAATGTACATAGTACACACCCTGCACATAGTACACACTGCACATAGTACACACCCCACACATAGTACACAGGACACTGCACATAGCACACACTGCACAAAGTACACAGGACACTGCACATAGTACACACTACACATAGTACACACTACACATAGTACACACTACACATAGTACACCCCCTGCACATAGTACACACTTCACATAGTACACACTGCACATAGTACACACTTCACATAGTACACACTTCACATAGTACACACTTCACATAGTACACAACACACTTAGTACAAATGACACTGCACATAGTACACACTGCACATAGTACTCACTGCACAGGACACTGCACATAGTACACACTGCACATAGTACACACCCCACACAAAGTACAGAGGACACTGCACATAGTACACACTGCACATAGTACACACTGCACATAGTACACACCCCACACAAAGTACAGAGGACACTGCACATAGTACACACTGCACATAGTACTGTAAACACTGCACATAGTACTAACTGCACAGGACACTGCACATAGTACACACTGCACATAGTACACACCCAACACAAAGTACAGAGGACACTGCACATAGTACACAATGTACATAGTACACACCCTGCACATAGTACACAGGACACTGCAGATAGTACACACTGCACATAGTACACACCCCACACATAGTACACAGGACACTGCACATAGCACACACTGCACAAAGTACACAGGACACTGCACATAGTACACACTACACATAGTACACACTACACATAGTACACCCTTCACATAGTACACACTGCACATAGTACACACTTCACATAGTACACACTACACATAGTACACAACGCACATAGTACACACCCCGCACATAGTACACAGGACACTGCACATAGTACACACTATACTGTTTTTGATAAATGGGGGCCACTGTGTGTGGATTGTGTGGGAAGGAGCGTCGCTGGTGACAGGTTCCCAGTCACAGACACAGTTACGCTCCAGTCTATGGATTATATCTGTGATGCCCTTCAGACCCCGGTTATCCTTGGCAACTAAAACCAATTGAAACAATGTTTTGTGTCTTTGGAGAACTACATTTTTCAACTTTTTTTATTACATAAACTCGAGCATAAAAACAGAATGTGTTCCCGCAGGGTTTCATTATGCGGCTATAAATATTATCCCATATTTCACACATTCTCATTGGATTATTTCCCGACTCTTTGTAGTCTGCCGCGTGCCGGATTTCTTGGTGTAATATTTAGTAGGACGGATTATCTGGCCCTGGGTTAGCGTCTTATATGAAGTGGCGTGGCGGCGTGTCACTGTACGATAAGCTCATCCCTACATATGGCGCCGCGCTGGCGCTCAAGCCGGGTGACTGATAAACGGAGATTGTGTAGAAATGTCACCGCTTCACTTCCATCCGTGCCCGCAGACACTGCAGTGTAATTACTCTCATTGGAAGATTCCCTCATTAGGAAATTCATTGCCTTTGATGTAGCAAAAAAAAATCCAAACTGGTTATTAATAATAGGAAGACTAATAATATGATTAGAAGGAAATTGTTTTATCACAAGCTTCAAAAAGAAAGTTTAAATAAATCATATTATTATAATTCTTTTCATTTCTTTGGGTTAATTTGGGCTTTATATGGGATGTCCTATTAGGATAACCTCTGTCATTGGGGGTCAATTACTAAGGGCCCAATTCGCGGTTTCCTGACGTGTTACCCGAATATTTACGACTTGCGCCGATTTTCCCTGTATTGGGTTTTTGGCACACCGATTGTGGCGCATCGGCGCCGGCATGCACGCGACCGAAATTGGGGGGTGTGGCCGAACGATAACCCGACGGATTCAGAGAAACCGCCGCATTTAAAAAAAAAAGTGTCGTGTCGCGGAATATACGCTTACCTTCATGAATCTGGCGCCTCCTGCATACTAAACAGGCACCTTGCACATAGTACACACTGCACTGTCCTTAGTAAATGTGCCCACGAAAGTGCATTGTCCGTGTATAATGCGCTCTGCCGCGATTCACTAAGATCCTTCGCCCGATATCCTGCATGTGTCGCTTCCCCGCTCAGGTCCGCCGGAGTTCACCTTCTTCTTCCTGGTGCATGTAAGTGCATTGTCTGTGTATAATGCCCTGTGCCGCGATTCACTAAGATCCTTCGCCCGATATCCTGCATGTGTCGCTTCCCTGCTCAGGTCCCCGGAGTTCACCTTCTTCTTCCTGGTGCATGTAAGTGCATTGTCCTGCAACACAATTTGAATATTAAATCCTGCGCTCAGTCCGAATCCGTTGGATTGTGATACGGCACGCCCTCCCATTTCTGACGCATGGAAGCCAACACAGCCAATCTGATCGCGTGCGACACAATCCATGTGCAGACACCTGTTAAATACCTGTCCAAGCCGTGCAAATCCTGAAAACGTTGTAAAGTCTGACAAAAGTGCGCCATCGGACCTTTAATAAATAAGCCCCATTACCCTTTCAATAGACTCATTTCAGTTCAGTTTTGAAGACTATTCATTTAGCCAACAGCGGATTCTAGTATAATGTCTAGTGACTACTGATGAACACACCTAACATAGTACGGGTTCAGTGGAATTCAGACACGCGTTTGGGTAATTTAACCAGTTATTAAAATCGGTTATTAGAATTTAAAGGGTAAAACACGAGATCTGTGCCAGCACCAATCATGGGTGTTACCGGTAGGGTTAAGCAGTCAGTTTGGCTGAAACTGAACAGGTCCACTTATCCCTAATAATGGCAATTCAGCTACAACCAAACATATCAAAACTGCACTACGTGACCCTGACACCTATGTCGTTGGGCACAATTGTCCATTATGGCACAATCCCTTTGAGGCTGCGTTCACATGTTGCGTTTTGTTTATGTTAACGCGTGCGTTCTGTAAACGCAATGTAATGAGGCAAATCTCCTCTTCTCAGCTGCTCTGATGCGTTAACGGGACGTGTGACTGCAGCCTAAAGAGCCTACATGCCTCTGTGCCACATAAGAAGACATATAAATGCCTCCGTTTACCCCCTGAGCTCTACTGCTGCCTCCATTGTATGTAGAACATATGATTGTAGTGATATCACATCCATCTTCCCTCCGTCTGCTGCTAATAGTTTGTAGTAAAAAAAATATATATGTAAATGAGACGAGATGAATGGAAATTCTGATGCCTTTACATAAAACGGGTAAAACAATTACAGTAACAGTTTACAGACCAGAGTGATATGTAAATGAGATGTAAATTCATGTAAATAAACCAATGTCTTTAGTAACAATGTAGCGCAGAACAAAGAGTCTCTTACGTTCCTCTCGCCGTTTTGGCATTTCCTCTTAATTAGTTTTTTCGAGTCGGAACAAATATTTACCAACACGTTGTCAGTCGGCGAGAGGCTCAGCAATGAAACATAAGCTTCATTTTAGACTCTTATTTTGTCATAATAATTATGGAAGCTTTCTAGATTTCTCTGCTCAACACCGGAAAAAAATCTAACGCCTTCACGTAACATTTACCAGCGTTCAGGAAGCTGAGGTGATGTGTTCTCAATACCAATGGGCTGGTATTAGAGATAATAATTTAATAATAATAATTCTTTATGTATATAGTGTATACAGATTACACAGCGCTGCACAGATCTTGTTATATCAGTCCCTGTCCCATTGGGGCTCACAATCTAATCAACCTACCAGTATGTTTTGGAGTGTGGGAGGAAACCGGAGGACCCAAAGGAAACCCACACAAACACGGAGAGAACATACAAACTCTTTGCAGACATTGACCCTGGGACTTGAACCCAGGTCACCCGGCGCTGCAAGGCTGTAATGCTAACCTTTAAGTGTATCCGAACTTTCAGTTCATTTCCGGAAGTTTGCGTGATTCTCGCGCAACAAGGATGAATTGGTCCCCCTAGCTAATAGCCATAGCTGTTATTGGTCAGAGGGCAATCCTGTCCAATCACAGCCATAGCTAGTAGTTAGGGGTATCAATTTGCCAGATTAAATCCAGGAATATGTCCTGGTTGCACAAGAATCATCCGAACCCTGTACTTGCTGCCATATGTTTTTGTCTATGACATCTATATCCTCATAGTAAGTCATCATTGGCAACCATTTTAGGGACTCTCGGCCGGATCAGACTCTGAACCCTCACTGCCTTTCCTAACCTCCGACTTGTAACAACTTCCGCCCTTACCTACTCTTATCCCCTGTTGACTTGCACCATGTGTCCTAAGTTGCCCATCCAGATGTCTCTAGTAGAGGGACTACTCCAAGAGGTATCATTCTTGTGCTCCGGACAGAGTGAAGTCCAGGGCATGGATGACAACAACTAAATCAGTGGAGATCTGACCCTTACCAGGACGAGGGAAAATATTTGAGCAATGTGGATGACTTTGTTGTCTTAAACTTGAAATGGATCAGTTAGATGCTCTACTATCACTCCATACAAATTCTTCCTATTGACTAGATGGACCTCACTGATTCCCGATTCCTTCCTCTAGGGAGTCCACCACCCCCACCAAGTGTCCTGATATGCTGGCAGTGTGTAATAGAGAAATGCACTGGGATTTTATTATTTTTATCCATTGTACCATTTTCAGGATATTTCCTGTTTAATCCTCATGCTAATGAGACAGTTGGTGTACACGAGTGTGTCCTCAGCACCCGGAGCACTGATGTTCCTGCCTAAATCACTTCCCTCTTCTTCCAGAGTCACCCCCATGCTTCTTACATGTCATATCTCCTGCTTATGTGACAGAGAGGGGAGTATTTCTATGCTACGGGTGCTGAGGACTTGTTCTGTGTGCACCAACTGCCTCATTACCATACGGATTAAAATGAGAATTGCTTGAAAATTTCATTATGAACAGAAATAATAAATGTATCTGTGAAATATAAGACACTGTCAGGTACCAATGCTTGGGGAGATGCATTGGGGAGGTGAGTCACCATCTCTAAAATAATTATACTGCCCCAAATATCCCAATAATATGGCTCTAGTAGAGGTTTGGCTGGATTTAAAATTTGTTGCAGAATTTTGATGTGTAACTGTGATATCAAAAAGAAGAAATATGGAAAAAGCTTTTCCTTTGAACATTTTCTGTGTAGTATTGGGTCCAATAACATGTCTGTTCCAAGACCCCAATTACCACACATCTCCCAAACTCGTAAACTTTTCTAATTATTGATCTCCATCCGAACTTCTGCTTCACAGAGAACGAGCCGGACGCGGCGGCAGCAGGTGCCGACTTTAATAACAAACACAAAGGTGGCTGATCCGTATGAGACTTGCACTTTAATTAAAAGGGATCCCAGCGTGGATGAGAACCTCCATGTGCATATTAATGAATGTATTAACATCTTCTCAAGACTGAGGGAGGATTACGAGCCAGTTATTATATGTAGCGATGGGAAGTGATCGGCTGGTGTCACCACAGGGAGGATTAGGGGATCGCCGGTTGGTTTTCTGCACAAAAACCCCCAATCTTGGAGTTGCAGTTGTACTCCATGTCCCTGCCTCTATTTTCCCTCAGGGGGTAAAATGAGCAGGTAAAATGTATAATGGGGTGAGATATAAAGACCCCCAAAGAATAGCAGTCAGACGAATGAATAGTGCCGGATTACGGTAGGTGGAGGCCCCTAGGCTCAAAATCTGGTGCAGGTCCCCACTGAATGTAACCCAGACAGTAGTACACATTACAGTGGTGCGGTGCCAACGGTGCTGTGCAGCACTCCTAGAGACATTCAACTCACAGCTGTGAGCTCAGTGTCGGACATACAGTAGCTGGTTAGGACCCCCTTATGAGTAAAGTGGTGGTGGCTCTGGGGCACACACCCCTGGACCCCTCCCTATAATCAGGTCCTGCAAATGAATATTCATCCGATAGCAATATCTACTGACTCCCTCATTCACATGCATAATCGGCTCAGCAAAAAGGTTAGTTTGTTAAGAATGAGCAACTACCAAAGTCTCCTGGCAATGGCTGATCTCAGGCAGAACATAAAGATTGTGCAGCTGAATTACAATCTTGATCCTTACCTCTCCTGATATCTGATACTGAACGAAAGTGTGGTGGCCCAATGAGATGAGTGGTCAAAAATGGTGGATGCAACCATTTTATATCTAATTTATATGGCGGTTTTAAAGAGGTTGTTCACAACTTTTTTTGATGGTCTCTCCTCAGTAAAAGTGATTGGTGAGGGGTCATACCTGTCCACAGGCTGTGTGGAACATTGCATCTTATCTTATTGAATCTTATTGTCACTGGGGACCATATAACCACAGTCACTGGGGACCACATAACCTCAATCATTGGGCACCATATAACTACAGTCACTGGGGACCACATAACCTCAATCATTGGGCACCATATAACCACAGTCACTGGGGACCATATGACCACAGTCACTGGGGACCATATAACCACAGTCACTGGGGACCATATAACCACAGTCACTGGGGACCATATAACCACAGTCACTGGGGACCATATAACCTTCGTCTATTCTTCCAGGCCGCCTAGCATATATGCAGTGCATGAAATGCAAACCCCAATTAAATCCCTAACACCTCCCCGAAGAAAACAACTTCATTGTTGTCTTGTTCCAGGATGTTTATAGGAACGCATCATGAAATGAATTATAACTCCGGTGACAGAACGCCCCCCCCCCACCGCCCCCGCCACTTAATTATTAAAACTCAATCTAAAAGCAATAAAACGGTACAGATCCGTACAGCACGACATCTAATGGCCTTATCATTCACATCTAATTGTAAGGAATTGTCCGCTCCTCCCCGTAAATCTTAATGCAGAATTCATGAACACTACAATGGGGCTCATTGCTGCGAGGGAAACTTTTATCTAGCCGCGGTTTCACCCAGTGCACCGGGCACAGAAGGGGAAATTTTTCTGTATTGAAAGGGAAATATTTCTCCTCATAGACTGAACTAAGTGCTCGTTATTCATCCTGAAATCAGCTATTATTTGCGGCTGACTGCCTTCATTGTTGGGATTTATTTGTCTCGATGTGACGGTCGGTAATTCTGCAGACGCACGGATTTCTGACCTGCGGTTACCTAGCTCTTATACAATGAAAACACGGAATAGAAAGCTGAAAGCTCTCGGCCTACACACTACTCATCCCTTCCACGCATTATTTCATATGGCGACGACAAAGCCGGCATTGAATTAGAAGAATAGGAGGCACCTTGTGCCACTTTAGAGGAGATTCTATTGACGCAGAGAAAAAAGGGAATATTTCCTTGAAATGTTTTCTGTCATTAATTACAATAAAGGAACGATTGACCCCCCTGCAGGAGAACATCATTCTGCCTGCTACATGCAAGGAGAGGGCTCAGGCCTGGAAGGATAATAGGCCTGGAGAGACAGTCACACATTTTACTGTTTTGTACTGCAAGGTAGGCCTCAATTATTGTCACAGGCCTCGTTACCCATAGCAACAATCAGGCCTCAGCTTTCTTTTTTTAATCCACTCAGAGGGAATAAGAGCTGAACTGTGATTGGTTGCAGAAAGAGTTCTTAATAAATAAGGACTGATCTTCAAATACTTGTTCCACCTTTAACATTTTTAAACTGGTTTAGATATTTTAGTTTCCATATTGTGCAGCGATAACCAGAATTTCTAAGGTTTTAATAAACAGAATTGATGATCTGAGTTAAAGGGCTTGTCCACGGAAAAGTGGATATCTAGCTGACTGTTGAAGGTCCGATTGTTGTGACCGCTCTCCATAGTAAACACATCTCATTCTCACTAATGAGAGGAGCTGCAGGACAAGCCTGAGCCCCAGGGGCATGACTAGGGGCATTCAGACTTCTGAATGGGGAACCTCTTACCAGTTTGTTTTTATGCAATGTGAACCTAACATACCTTCAGACTACACTGATGCAGAAACATATCTTGTTTAATCAAGTGGTTTTGCCCATAAAACAATTATAAAATTAAGGACCTTGGGAAAGCTGGGTGCTGCTGGCTGCCTACATAAACACATTACACGGAGCTTCCTGAACTGTCCAGGCTGGACTAATCAACCTGAGCTGGATGACTCATACACAGCATGAGTGGGGGATGGTGCAGTGATCGTTTACTTCTGCCTGTCAGGGTAACACAGTGATGACGTATTCTCGGCTTATGCTGGGCAGGACAAGGCTGGAGAAGGGCATAATTAGGGTAAAAGGAGAAGCGCTGGAGCAGCCACAGGAGCCTTGTTATCATAATTTTACAATTGTTTTTTCAGCAAAACCACTCAGCTCAGGGATTAAACATGATATGTTTCTGCATCAGTGTAGCTACAGCATTCTCAAGGTATGTTTGGTGCATTAAAGCAAATGGTAGGTTTTCTTCAAGATAAATATACATATCTCTGCACTTACACATGTTTATACAATCACACACATTTATACACTCATACATACACACATACACAATATATACACATACAATATTATACCAGAGGCGTAACTTGAGGGGGTGCATAGGGTGCGGTCGCAACCGGGCCCAAGAGGTTTAGGGGGCCCAAAAGGTATCACTTTCCCATATGAGAAGACTAGTACTATATACCATACATTATAGTCAGGGGGGCCTGGCACAGACTTCGCACCAGGGCCCATCAGCTTCAAGTTACCCCACTGATATTAACACGCCATATACACACACCTATTTTATAATAGGCAAATGGGTTAGTTTTAACATAAAAAAGCAAAGCTAGAAAGGACAGTTAATACCTTACTTGATAACATAGAGACGTGGGGTTCGTCAGGTTCCCATCTAAGGTTCTCTGTGTAAATACCACAAGCTAAAGAGTTCTGTGTGTTGCAATTGGGGGTATTTTCCCTGACACTTAGTGTGTGAGACCCAAAACCCAGAACTAGCTATTAGTTTGGCCAGAAGCTCAATGCAAAATCTATGGGTCATCTTACAAATGGCAGGACCTGGATGTTACTTTATAGTACTACAGAGGATGCTATATCCTAGTAACTCCACTGCTATTCTAATAAATCCACTAGGGGCTGATTTTGGCAGAAAATGTCTATATTTGGGAGCTGCTTATAATAGCATAATTCCAGAATAGACAAATCACATCCTCAGAGCCTAATTGTAAACCAACTAAACTTTATCAAGCAAAAGATTGTACAGAAATCGCCTTTAATCTCCATATTAAGAAGCTGAATTGAGGTTGTAAATTCCTTGAAAGCGAATGCACAATGATGCCGAAAGACTTATCACTATAGGAATCTAAGCCGTAACTTCTCGGCTAATCTACTTAAACACTTGCTCGCTTGTGGGTGGTGTAACCTTGGGTCAAGTGCGTGGCTGGTGGGATTGTCTTCTCGCGGGTTAGTGGACTCTGGGGTCTCCATTTCATTCAGGCTATAACAAAACTCCTAGTCATCCTGGCCCGGGCACAGTCACAAGATGTTATGATTCATTGAATTCCCAGTAGTTGACGATGACTTTGCAAAGTAACCAGCTCCATAGATCCGCGCTCTCTCCGGAATTGTAGGGCGGAACTTCTGCAGATCCGAGAGAAATAAAGGTTTGTTTTCCATCTTTATAAGTTTAATATCCAGATTGAAAGAACGGAGTGGAGTTGAGCTGTAACACAACACCCAGAGGGGTAACACTTCTTCTAGAGAAGACTTTCCTGGTGATATATTTCTGTTTAGGGCACCATATGGCGGCACAATCAGTGCCATTTACTCCATAAAATGAACCTGTGCTCCTGGCCATAATTCTACCCTTCTTGCTTTTGGTGGCTATAACAAATGTAAGTGGCTCCTGTATTTTACTATAAGATTAATGTCCCACTATGGGAAACTTTGGAGAGAACCTTCCAGCTCCTCCTTCTCCTCTAATACGGTAGTTTAAACTGCTCTGAATTTTGTACATTTGTTATTTCATCTCTAGTAGTGATGAGCGGACACTTTATAATACAGGTTCGGCTGAACTTAGAAAGGAACTTTAAAGAAATGTTTGGGTCTGGATATCAAACCTGATCCCACACCAGTAACACCCGTGATCAGTTCTGGCACCCACCTCGGATGTTAACTGTTTAAATGGCGCTGGCAAAGTCACCAGCTGTATTTAAAGGAAATCAACCATTAGAAAAAAACAAAAAAAACCCTTGAAACACTCACCTCTGCTCCTCTTGTTGTTGATCCCGTCTGTTGCCAAGTTTGACACGTCAGGATCACCTAGAAAAGAAACTTAAAATTAGCAGCACGGAGCAAAAGGACAAGATGTCCGGTGCTCTGGGCTGCTTATTATGCACACTATCATCACCTCCCTCTGCTATGCGAGAGGCGTGCATAATTAGCAGCCTGGAGTCACTGACATCTTGTCCTTGTGCTCCGTGCTGCTAATTATGAGTTTCTTTTCTTGGTGATCCCAGTGTCAAGACTAGAGGAAGACAGCCCCGGGATCACGATGAAGAGAAGCAGGAGGTGAGTGTTTCTAGGTTTTTTTTTTAGTTTTTTTATTGGTTGACTTCCTTTAAATTGCTGTGGCCATGCACACTGCTATTTTAGGGAGGTTCGTCCCTCCCGATAATGTGATTGGGGAGAAACGATCCTCCCCAAAATGGCGTCCCCCACATTAAATGCTGCTGTTGACTTTCCTAGCTGCATTTAAAGAGTTAATACCCAAGATCGGTTCGGTTACCAAAGTTTGAGCCAAACCTAAACCCGAAATTCTAATAAAGTTTAGGGTCAGGTTCAGGGAACCAAAACCCACAAATTTCAATATGAACCTGAACTTTGCGGTTTGGGCTAGTTCAACTCTAGTCTCTCGTCCGACATTGTTCCTGAATGATCAGTGGCATTAGTTTTGGTATCCATTATGCTAATCAGACTCTATAGTGTCAGGGGCGTGGTCCTGAGATATCTGCTCCTGTCATGGACCACCCACCTGACAGTAGCCTGACTAATCTAATTGTGCTGAAAGCAGTACAGGCTCCAAGATACACAATGGGTGCACCAAGTGGCTGATTTGCATATTAAGTAAAATAAGTCTTAAAAACCATGAAATGCGCCAACAAACTAAAGGTTTGTTCATTTAAACAAAGAAAAGATATATCCTTCTACATCACCGTGAGATTTTGTAATGGCTGGAAATTTTCTGACATATCCTGTTCCTATGACAACATATGGACATTTGCGCTAACGTGATGTGTGATTGAGTTCCAGGCAGGTAATTCGTGTCAAGCGTCTTAGTTTTTCCAGGTCAGTCGGTAAGAGAGTTAATTTTAGGTGTATATTGGGAGTAGTTACCTCACGAGTTGCTAAGCTAATTTTATGCTCCATAACGAATAGGTACCGGGTGACCTGGAGGGAGAATTTCTCTTCTTATTTGCTGCATTCACAGTGATCAAACTATGATACATATTATCAGTGGTGGATAAGGCTCCCGGGGGCCCCAAACTCTATAGAGACTGTGGCCCCCAATAGTTTCGAGTTCAGTCCCAGTCCTATAACCCTCTGCTACATCAGGTCCAGTAACTTCACCAAACAAATCTTCAAAAACCACTAACAATTAGCGATGAGCCGAACCGAACTTGGACTTCAGCCAGAAGTTTGGGTTTTGGTTCAGTTTACACCCGTTTATAAACATGATTGGCACCGATCACGGGTGTAAACTCTTTTAATGCCACCCACAACCGAATAAAAATAGATGATAAGTATTTAGCGACCCCACTCAACACCTCCGATCCCCATGCAGAGTTGTATCACACAGTGGGGCAGATTTACTTACCCGGTCCGGTCGCAATCCCGCGGTGCGTTGTCCGACGAGGATTCGGGTCCAGCGTGATTCTTCAAGATCGTGCGTCCGAGTTCCTGCATGTGTCGCTGCTGCGCCGAGATCCGCCTGAGTTTATCTGCTTCTTCCTGGTGCATGTGAGTGCTTGATTTTGCGACACAAATCCTTTATTAAATTCTGTGGTTTTTCAGAATCCGTCAAATGCGCCAAAATCCGATCTAGTGCGCCAAAATCCTGGGGCAATTCATCGGAAAATGGAAATATTCAGGAAACCCGACGAAAGTGCGGCATTCGAACCCTAAGTAAATGAGCCCCGGTAGGGTAGTCAGCGACTAGTACTAATCACATACAAGTGGCACGTAGTAACTCACTGGTGACTATCTGGTCCAATAGGTACAGAACTACAGAACAACTTCTCCCATTGATGCTTTGTCCAAGCAGATTTTACTTCCTCGATGTCTTCAGCTCCATGCAGCACATATCCACACTGCGCCCCTCAGTCACTTAGAGTACAATGTCACTTGGAAAACAACTCCCACACTGTGATTCTAAATAATATATACCCCCTCACTACGTAACTGACCAAGCTGTGTATTCTACATGGCAAACATACACTGTGACCCCCATCAAAATATTAGAATGTACACTATACCCTAATTATAATATTCATGTATTCTATCAACCCCTGAATAAATATGTAATTATTCACTAAACAAATTAAATCCACAATCCCCCTGAATTGCTATATAACACATAATACAGTTCCCCCAATTTATTGTATAATATACGGTACATCTCCCCTGAGCTACAACACCTCCTAATTTAAATGTAGATTCTACATATTGATTTAATTGTATACTGCAAACAAATTAACATTTATACAGCAAAAAGCAACCACTAATATATATCCAGCACCTCATATTTATATGCAGCACCCCCTGACTAATGTACATGCTGAGACCCGTACACCCCTAACTTACAGTATAAGAACTTTATATGCTGCACACCCTGAAATGTAATACAGGGACTGCACATAATGGAACTGTATCTTAATTTATTTATATGAAGCACCTCCCTCTAATTTTACCCCAGCATTGTAGAGGGCCACCATTGTAGAGGGCCACCATTGTAGAGGGCCACCATTGTAGAGGGCTACCATTGTAGAGGACCACCATTGTACAGGACCACCATTGTACAGGGCCACCATTGTAGAGGGCCACCATTGTACAGGACCACCATTGTAGAGGGCCACCATTGTAGAGGGCCACCATTGTACAGGGCCACCATTGTAGAGGGCTACCATTGTAGAGGACCACCATTGTACAGTACCACCATTGTACAGGGCCACCATTGCAGAGGGCCACCATTGTACAGGGCCATTGTTGAGGACCACCATTGTGCAGGGCCACCATTGTACAGGGCCATTGTAGAGGGCCACCATTGTAGAGGGCTACCATTGTAGAGGACTACCATTGTAGAGGGCCACCATTGTAGAGGGCCACCATTGTACAGGACCACCATTGTACAGGGCCATTGTAGAGGACCACCATTGTACAGGGCCACCATTGTAGAGGGCTACCATTGTAGAGGACCACCATTGTACAAGGCCACCATTGCAGAGGGCCACCATTGTACAGGACCACCATTGTACAGGGCCATTGTAGAGGACCACCATTGTACAGGGCCATTGTACAGGGCCACCATTGTACAGGGCCATTGTAGAGGGCCACCATTGTAGAGGGCCACCATTGTAGAGGGCTACCATTGTAGAGGGCCACCATTGTAGAGGGCCACCATTGTAGAGGGCCACCATTGTAGAGGACCACCATTGTAGAAGGTCACCATTGTAGAGGGCCACCATTGTACAGGGCTACCATTGTACAGGACCACCATTGTAGAGGGCCACCATTGTAGAGGGCTACCATTGTGCAGGGCCACCATTGTAGAGGGCCACCACTGTAGAGGGCCACCATTGTAGAGGGCCACCATTGTAGAGGGCTACCATTGTAGAGGACCACCATTGTACAGGACCACCATTGTACAGGGCCACCATTGTAGAGGGCCACCATTGTACAGGACCACCATTGTACAGGACCACCATTGCAGAGGGCCACCATTGTACAGGACCACCATTGTACAGGGCCATTGTAGAGGACCACCATTGTACAGGGCCACCATTGTACAGGGCCACCATTGTACATGGCCATTGTAGAGGGCCCCCATTGTAGAGGGCCACCATTGTAGAGGGCTACCATTGTAGAGGACCACCATTGTAGAGGGCCACCATTGTAGAGGGCCACCATTGTACAGGACCACCATTGTACAGGGCCATTGTAGAGGACCACCATTGTACAGGGCCACCATTGTACAGGGCCACCATTGTAGAGGGCTACCATTGTAGAGGACCACCATTGTACAGTACCACCATTGTACAGGGCCACCATTGCAGAGGGCCACCATTGTACAGGACCACCATTGTACAGGGCCATTGTAGAGGACCACCATTGTACAGGGCCACCATTGTACAGGGCCACCATTGTACAGGGCCATTGTAGAGGGCCACCATTGTAGAGGGCCACCATTGTAGAGGGCTACCATTGTAGAGGACCACCATTGTAGAGGACCACCATTGTAGAGGGCCACCATTGTAGAGGACCACCATTGTAGAAGGTCACCATTGTAGAGGGCCACCATTGTACAGGGCTACCATTGTACAGGACCACTATTGTAGAGGGCCACCATTGTAGAGGGCTACCATTGTGCAGGGCCACCATTGTAGAGGGCCACCACTGTAGAGGGCCACCATTGTACAGGACCACCATTGTAGAGGGCCACCATTGTACAGGACCACCATTGTACATGGCCACCATTGTAGAGGGCCACCATTGTAGAGGGCCACCATTGTACAGGGCCACCATTGTGCCTTATATTGAATATGCCCATTTGTTCCTGTTTCTGGATCCAATGTTAGACCCACTCCTAATCACAGAACTAGATGTACTCACCAAACCATTCATCAGTTTTATGCTTGAAAAAAATCTCATAGACCAGTTATATGGATATGGCCTATAGGTCTATATCAGTGATGGCGAACCTTTTAAAGACCTAGTGCCCAAACTATAACCAAACTCCACTTATTTACCGCAAAGTGCCAACACTGCATTTTGAGCATTAACTTATTGCTACCTGCTCTTCAACATCTATGAATCGTATCGGCCCCTTGAGGCCACTAATACAGTTGAAAGAAGGAGGGCTAATTCAGACATTGTAGCTTTTCACCAGGGTCTCTCTGTACAGTAAGAATGTAGGGTCCAGTGGGATGACCTACAAACATACTGCAGTTCTATCAACACCTTCTCACTTTTACCGAAATTCCAAACAGCCAACGAAGTGTCCTTTTAAAATAACACTGATCTCAGCATCTCTTAAGTTGCCTGGGTCTGCAGGAAGATTTGGTGAATTTGGTCCTGTTTGGTGAACTCTGTCCTGGAGTGATGGTCTGAGTGCCCATAGAAAGGGCTCCGAGTGCCACCACTGGTCTATATTATGTTCCCAACCAAGTTTTTCAGGAGCCATATGTAGCATGTGGACACCATAAGTGAGTTTCTACTAGATAAGAACAGATTGAATCTTCAATGTTTGGGTCTGTGCTGAACAACAAGAAGTCCGGGTGCAGGTTATGGAATCACTCCTCCTCTCCGACGGTTACACCCGTAATTCGGCGCTGGCACCCAGCACAGGGGTTAACTCTTTAAATGCCTGTGGCGCATGTATGCCTCCATTTCCCTGACATTATTGCTTTTTAATGACATCATGGGGGCATCACCATAGTTAGTTTTCTGCAGTGCCACGCCTGTCCGCAGGTTGTATCGGGTATTGCAGCTCAGTCCCATTCACAGTAATAGCCATAGACAGCCATGGCACAAAAAAAAAAAAAGCAGCCATATTTTTCTAAACCTCTACAACCCCCTTTTTTTTTTTAAACCCTTTAAACCCACAGCGTATAGGATAAAAAATATACATTTAACAAAATTTTAGTCCTCCCTATGGGAGAATGTATTTTCCTTGGCTTTCAGATTCCGGAACCTTTTCCCACATTACAGACATTGAGGAGTGACAGTAATTGGGATGCACTCCAGATACGGCTTAATACAAACAGGAAAAAGTACCTCTTAGAAATGGTGGAAAAAAAAATCTGTAGCATTTTTTTGTCTCCTAATTACAAGCAATTTGAGATATTAATCTTCATTCAGCTTTCAGCGAGAGACTTCGAGGGAGGGTTCACGTAATGATCCTTTTTTTTTTTTTTTCTTTCAAAAATAATTTCATCTCCCGTCTAAGATGGAGAAACATTTCTGAAAGGCATCGGTACCCGACACTCATCATCTCCTGCAAGACGCGCTAATAATCACGTAGACTGATGGGTTCTGCTCCATGGACCCGGCGCTACCGGGGCATTAAACACGCCAAATGTCTACATTCTGCAAAGGAAAGCCTAAAGTGATACATACGCCATTATGTGCGCCGCTTGTCAGTCCTGACATCCCCAATCTATTATTCCACTCAAAGTAAATTATTCAAGGTGCTGGTTAAGTGTTCCGTCAAGATAGAGACGAGCAGCGAACGCCGTATAGAATCAATAAAGCAGGCTGTCATCTGGAAGCCATCACCGTGGATGAGACATTGGAACACAAAAATACAATTTTTCAGTATAGAATTATTGTCCTGGACCCTGCACCCAACAATTTGCATCTATGCCCCCTCCCCCCCCCCCCCCCGTCTAGATGTGTACGTGACAAATAGTATATAGCAATAAAACGCAAAACAATTCTCTTACCTACCAATGGATGTGTTTCCGTTTCTGGTTGGGGGTTACATGTCTATCACTGGTCTCATCAGTCGTGTGCATACAGACATTGAGGCCAATGACAATCTGAGGGGTGGAGTGAATGATCTATGTGTCTTCACATCTGGCCTGAAACTAACTGGGAGTATACCCTGTCGCCAAGCTCGGCTCCAGGTTTCAGTAGGCTCCTGGGCGACAGTGCCTGAGTAGTGAAGTCACGTGGTAGCATTGAAAATTCAGAAACTAAAACCGTCTCCTGTTGCCTAAAATGTTCCCTAGTTTATCATCCCAAACAGCAGATTCCTTATGTACTGCCTTATGTGGGCCCCTCAGCAGCCCTGGGCCCCTGCACTTGCCCAGGAAAGCCCAATCTGGGAGCATTGAAATAGAAGAACCTAAATAATTATACAGACCAATATAGTGAAGCTGTCAAGGTGTGAGGGGGCCCCACAAAAACTCCCTGCCCGACGCATATCGCCAGCTATCTGGCTTCCTCATGGATCACTCATACCCCACATATGTATGTATGTGATCACATGAAATCACAGTATGAAAGGAAGTCTGTGTTCCATGTGATCAGATACAAACATGGGGTAGATTTTGAAAATGTTAGCGGGAAAAGGACCTAATATGATATAACCCTGGTCAAATGACATGCAATGCTGAATGTTAAAAATGGGGCATGGGGAGGAGAAGTTGGCCGAACAGGACACATCCCCTCCGACTCTTGCTAGATCTGGCTATATAAGTCAGGCAAGATAACAAAGTTAATTTTATGGGGATGTGAGGGAAAATATTTTTTACTAAAAGAAGACATTTACTTAATAGGGCTCTATGCTGTATTTGTTAAAAATGGGGTGACAGATTCCCCTTTCTCATAATCTTATGTGGGTAAAAAAAATCGGTTTTGGATTGGTTAAAAAATCGGGATTCCGCCCATCGTTCCTGTTACTATACTTCCTGCCTAAACACTTTTAGGACGTCTTTAGTTTCTCCATTACAAAGTGTCTGATAAAGTTGAACAATTCTAGTTGTGGGAAGAAGTAACATGTGATTATAGAAGGACCGGGGACCTGATCATTATACTCCGTTCCCTGGATACCTCCCTATAAATAGCTCCGTGCCGCCCGCCATGTGTGCAGCCTGGTTATTACCTGCGATGATAATAATAATGAGTTTTATGTCATCTCATCCTCCTCGGCTCAACCTTACATTTTTATTAACGAGGAGCCCAATATGCCGCACAGAAAGGAGCCTAATTGAAATGATTTTCTATTTGCGCTTTTTTTTCCCTTTCATACGTGATGACATTTTTCCTTTTCTTTTTGTATGAAATGACTCAAGGCTGATCTTTACCGGAATATAAATATACATATCGGAGATTACATTACGCCGCGTTTCTTCGCGCTATCTTAATGGACTGTCAAATGCGCATCATTGGAGGCGCCGCGAAGCAAGTGGCTGCGACACGTCTCTTTGTAACTTACATGTTTTCTGTCGTCAACATAAAGTAACAAGAAGGAAAAGGTTTGTAAAAATCGTCTCTTTTGTCAACTGGGTTTTTTTTCTCCTTTAGTTTTTTCTTTGTTCTTTTAACACAATTGAATGTCTAATGTAGATTTTGTATTGAACACTTTGGGAGGGGGGGGGGGATTTACTAATTCTGGCGCAAGCACGACTGTCGGCATCGGAGATCAGTCTGCGGAAAGCACAGCCCGATGTTATAAAGTGGCGCACGACTGTAAGTAAATAATGGGTCGACGGTAATAATCAGTCGGGCACCATAAAAATGCCGACATCAATGAGATGTGCGCCAAAAATCTTACATGGACTGCGCCTTAATTTTGCTCTTTGATTATTTATTTCCTGGTCTATTGTGCACCAAAATTTGTGCCTAAAAATGCTGCAAAAATACACATAAATGTGACATAATGTGGAAAAGTGAGGCCACACCCACTTGCGCCAAAAAAAAAGACGGAGGAGTCGGGATAGTCGGAAACATCTGTTCTTTCTGGTGCAAACTCATAAATGATCCGCAACAATTCTGCGCCAAAAAAATCCAAAAGATCCCGGCATTTTTTAGGCGCAGAGACAATAATACATCTGCCCCTTTGTATTGTAGACTCAGGGGCTTATTTACTAAGGGTCCGCGGACGCAGTTTCATGGGATTTAACTCTGGTTTGTTTCGCACACGATCGAATTTTAATGCGGCTGCGCTGCTTTCAAGCGGCACAAATCAGGAGTGCGTGCCGTCAGATGATCCGACTGATTCGGACTGAGACTCAAAGGATGGAAAACTCCAGCATTGAGTATAAATGGCGCATCATGAGAGGAGATGCCTGGTACAGATTTCTCCATCCCTCGTTTTCACTGTCCAATCAGGCGGCTCCCGGCTCTTTAATAAATTCTGTAGTGGAAATATTTAAACTGGGAAACCCTTTCCCCGCCGGCAGCAGGTGCTATAAGTCACAATATTCTTCGCTGATATTTCATTGAAGTTTGGTGTAATAGAGAGTCGCGGGGAGAAAGCCGCGTATGAAAAGCTTCAAGAGCAATAGCGTTTGTGCGTTTAGACAATCTGGTTAAATGTAAAACTAAATGATGTAAATATCGGAGGAGTATATACTGTCATTGTGTTCCTGCCTCCGCACGGAGACTCCAGCCGGAGAGAATTGTAGGAGTTATCCCTGCTCCGATTTATGGTTTGGGACAGAGACGCGGAATTTTTCAAGATTTTTACACTGTGGAGAGAAGGACTATTTGGAATAGTAGGTAAGTCTCTGCAGGAGTGAACCTACACACTCTACTGCCTGACGCAAACTATAAAACGGTGCGTCCCTCCTTTCTATACTAATATATGTATTTTTTACTATGCGAGTTAATGCAGTCTCACACCCATCCTGACATCAGGTGTGAAGAGACACTATTAACCATTGTCGGATCCTGCTTTGTAGCAGGTGACTGCCCCTCCTGATGCTGCCCACCACCTTCCTGCAGTCAGTGCTGCCAGAGGCGAACGGCTCAACTCGCCGCTTGGGTGGTGCACCCTTCAGTCTTTTGCATAATGTAATTAGATACTCAGAATAATTAAAGGGTCATTATTAGTGATGAGCGAACCCATTCAGGTTTGGGTTCTCCAAGTAAAACTTGTGAACAAACGTTTGGTTCAGGTATCCGGGGATCTGTTTGCTTCTATCCCAGACTGCAAAGCTGGTAGGGGGGTTTCAATGCCAAAGGTATACGCGCCCCACCACTTTCCCTAGGATTGACCCTCCCTGTGTTGTCATGGGGGGAGTGACGATCCGAGGGAAAATAGTGAGGGCATTTAAAGCTTTACTGGGTGAACCTGGACAACAAACTTCTTTTAGATACGGTGAGATTCATGAAAAAATATCACTATATGCAGACGACATCCTGCTCTTTTGTGGTTCATATGAAACCATTTCAAGAGTCTTCACAGTTTTCTCTGAATTTGGGGAGCGATCTGGGCTTATGATAAACTAGCAGAAGTCGGCCTGTCTCCCAATAGACCCGCTAGGTGGCTTTATTCCCAGGGATATAGAGATTCTGGCACCGGATGGTTATATAGACTACTTGGGGATAAAAATTTCAGTGGATGTACTTAGATTTAATGAGCTAAATATCAGACCGCTACTAGGACACATCAGAAAGAAAATTAAAATTTGGAAAAAACTACCTCTCAATCTGTTGGGTAGAATTGCCTTGATTAAAACGCAACTATTGCCAAAAATTTTATACACACTCTCCGCATCCCCTATCTGGATCCCTCAGAGGACTTTCAAGATAATAGAGAGTCTTTTTAGGGAATTGGTATGGAGGGGAAGACAACCACGTATCAAGCTGGAGGTCCTGATGCTCCCAATGGAAAAGGGACTTCTGATATGGGACTCTTTACCATTGGCGGATTCACACCCTAGGATACGACGGACTGATGAGGGTATGATGAAGTTGAATATATTAGAGATACTGGAGACAGGTATACCGGATGGGCAAAACAAAAAGAAATCTCTTCCAACTCTTTTTCTTGTCGCAGGTGTGGAGAGAGATAAAATCTCTCTGGACATTGGTAGGCCTACTTCCATTTACCCCTACATGGAAGAACTTGAACCTGGGGGTCCCTGGGGTTTTTGCCCCACCTTGGATTGCAAGAGGGGTTATTTATATCCATCAAATTATCAGGAATGGTAGAATTAAGCCCTTTTCTGCAATTCAAGAAGAATTTGGGATTACCCAGGTCTGCTACTTCGCCTATTTACAATTGGCCCACTGGTGGTCCTTCTCTAATAAGGCAGTGATGGATTGGGATAGTTTGCCCCCGGTGATAAATATAATATGGGCCTCAATCAATAAAAAAATAAATAATAAAAAACTTTATAAAATGTTGCTGCTACAAAAACACCACAAATACGCTAATAGAGTGGCTGAAAAATGGGTGGAGGAAGTGGGAATTTTTGAGGATCAGGCGTGGTTCAAAACATTGTAGAGATATCTGCAAAATACTTAAAATCCCGTCTCATTGTCTGGCCCAACTGTCCATTCTTCAAAGAACACATTATACACCAAAAAAAATTTCAAAGTTCTCTGGAGAGACGGTTTGTTGTAAAAGATGTGGTAAAGAAAAAACTGATGATGTGCATACCCTCTGGTTTTGCCCCTCTATTGAAACCAGGCTGTAATGGTACCTTGTGAAATCTTGTATATGTACTTATGCTTTTAAGATCATATGTTGTACCATATATCTTTTTGTACAATACAATAAATAAAAAATAAAAAAAAGAGTAGATCTAAGCAATGATTCTTAAGTCTACTTAAGTTAGGTTAAGACTAGAGATGAGCGAACATACTCGCCCGCTCGAGAAAATGGCAGCTCCCGCCGTTTTGCTTTTTGGCGGCCAGAAACAGAGCCAATCACAAGCCAGGAGACTCTGCACTCCACCCAGCATGACGTGGTACCCTTACACGTCGATAGCAGTGGTTGGCTGGCCAGATCAGGTGACCCTGGGATAGACTAGCCGCTGCCCGCGCTGCTCGGATCATTCTGTGTCTGGATGCCGCTAGGGAGAGAGCTGCTGCTGCTCAGGGAAAGCGTTAGGGTGTTCTATTAGCTTACTGTTAGGCAGGAGTGATTCTCCAAGAACCCAACAGCCCTTCTTAGGGCTACAATAACGTTATACTTTTTTTTTTTATTTGCTTGTGGCTGGGCTTGCTGGCACTAGTAGTGCAGCTAGTACCATATTGTGAGGAATTTGCAGGGGGACTTGCTACCGTTGTGTTTAGCTCTTAGTGGCACACATATCCACCTCAAACACCAAAGTGGGAAAATTTATTAGCGGTTGGATTTCAATTAGGCACAGTCTGCCAGTTTCTTTTTATTTTACGTTTATTTTTTTAATAACTCAGCGTCATCTCATCTGGCATAGTAGTGTGCTTTAATACTTGGCTAGAAAATAGCCATAGGAGAATCCAAACGGCTTACTTACGCCTACAATAGCGTTATATATATTTGATTTCTGGTTGATCTGCTGGTGGCTGTACTTGCTGCAGTGCATCTACTAGCAAATTGTGAGCAATTTGGAGTGAGACTTGTGACCACTGTGTTTTGCGCTTAGTGACGCACATATCCATCGCAAAGACCGAAGTGGGAAAATTTATTAGGGCCCGGGGTTGGATTTCAATTAGGCACAGTCTGCCATTTCCTTTTTTATTTTACGTTTATTTTTTTAATAACTCAGCGTCATCTCATCTGGCATAGTAGTGTGCTTTCATACTTGGCTAGAAAATAGCCATAGCAATAGGATAGCATCGTTTGGTTTTAAAAACTAAAAAACACACAAAAAAAAAAAAAACACAAAAAAAAGTAAAAAAAAAAATTAAAGTTATAACTCTCATTTTCAAAATGTTTAACCCGAGGGCTAGGGGTAGAGGACGAGGGCGGGGACGTGGGTGTCCAACTACTGCAGGGGTCAGAGGCCGTGGTCCTGGGCGGGGTGAGACACCACCTGCTGATTAGGGAGCAGGGGAACGCCGCAGAGCTACACTCCCTAGGTTCATGTCTGAAGTTACTGGGACTCGTGGTAGAGCACTGTTGAGGCCAGAACAGTGCGAACAGGTGATGTCGTGGATTGCCGACAATGCTTCAAGCAATTTGTTCACCAGTCAGTCTTCCACGCAGTCCACCCATGTCACCGAAATCGGCACTCCTCCAGCTCCTGCACCTCAGCCTCCTCCCCCCCAGTCTGCCCCCTCCCAGGAAAATTTGGCATTTGAACCGGCATACTCTGAGGAACTGTTTTCTGGACCCTTCCCACAGTCACAAACCACTTGTCCGGTTGCTGATGAGCAATTTTCCGATGCCCAGGTTTTCCACCAGTCGCAGTCTGTGGGTGATGATGACCTTGTTGACGTACTGGAAGAAGTGTGTAAAGAGGTGTCCGACGATGAGGAGACACGGTTGTCAGACAGTGGGGAAGTTGTTGTCAGGGCAGGAAGTCCGAGGGGGGAGCAGACTGAGGGATCGGAGGATGATGAGGTGACAGACCCAAGCTGGGTTGAGAGGCCGGGTGAACACAGTGCTTCTGAGACGGAGGAGAGTCCTCGACCAGAACAGGTTGGAAGAGGCAGTGGTGGGGCCAGACGGAGAGGCAGGGCCAGAGCTGGTGCATCAGCGCCAAATGTGTCAACTAGTGAAGCTCCCGTGGCGAGGGCTCCTGCGGCGAGGGCTAGATTTTCAGAAGTCTGGAGGTTCTTTAAGGAAACACTGGATGACCGACGGACTGTGGTGTGCCACATTTGCCAAACCAGGCTCAGCAGGGGTTCCACCACTACTAGCTTAACTACCACCAGTATGCGCAGGCATATGAATGCTAAACACCCCACTCAGTGGCAACAAGCCCGTTCACCTCCGGCCGTGGACACCACTGCTCCTTCCCCTGTGTCAGCTGATAGTCAGCCCCCTGCCCAGGACCCTGCCACAAAAACCCCATTGTCGCCTCCACGATCCTCCACAGCATCCACCAGCGTTCAGCTCTCCATACCCCAGACGCTGGAGCGGAAACGCAAATATAGTGCAACCCACCCGCACGCCCAAGCCCTTAATGTGCACATCTCCAGATTGCTAAGCCTGGAGATGCTGCCCTATAGGCTAGTAGAGACCGAGGCCTTTTGCAGCCTCATGGTGGCGGCCGCCCCTCGGTATTCGGTCCCCAGCCGCCACTACTTTTCCCGATGTGCCGTCCCAGCCCTGCACCAGCACGTGTCAGACAACATAATCCGTGCCCTGACTAACGCCGTTTCTGACAAGGTCCACCTGACCACGGACACGTGGACGAGTGCTGCCGGGCAGGGCCACTATATATCGTTGACGGCACATTGGGTTAACTTGGTGGAGGCTGGGACCGAGTCTGACCCTGCGGCTGGTCATATACTGCCGACGCCGAGGATTGCGGGGCCTACCTCGGTCCAGGTGTTTCAGGCCTACTATGCCTCCTCCTCCTCCCACCCCTCCTCCACCTCCTCCTCCGAACGACCATCCGTGGGCATGGCGCCATCAGTCAGTAGCTCTAGGCACAGCAGCAGTGCCGTCGCTAAGCGACAGCAGGCGGTGCTCAAACTGCTGAGCCTAGGCGATAAAAGGCACACCGCCCAAGAACTATTACAGGGCATCACGGCGCAGACTGATCTGTGGCTGGCACCGCTGAACCTGAAGCCAGGCATGGTTGTGTGTGACAACGGCCGTAACCTGGTGGCGGCTCTGCAACTCGGCAGACTGACACATGTGCCATGCCTGGCCCATGTGTTAAATCTGATAGTTCAGCGTTTCCTCAAGACATACCCCAATCTGTCTGATTTGCTCACGAAGGTGCGCCGCATCTGTGCGCATTTCAGGAAGTCCAGCACAGATGCTGCCACTCTCAGGGCAGCGCAGCGCCGCCTCCAACTGCCCGCTCACCGACTGTTGTGCGACGTGCCCACGAGGTGGAATTCAACACTGACCATGTTATCCAGAGTTTACCAGCAGCGCCGAGCGATTGTAGACTGCCAGATGTCAACTTCCACCAGAACTGGTAGTCAGGTCAGTCAGCTTCCTCAAGTCTACAATGAGGAGTGGACGTGGATGTCTGATATCTGTCAGGTGCTGAGTAACTTTGAGGAGTCAACACAGATGGTCAGTGGCGATGCCGCCATCATCAGCCTCACCATCCCGCTGCTTGGCCTGTTGAAAAACTCTCTGGTCAGCATGAAGTCGGAAGCTTTGCGCTCCTCACAAGAGACGGGGGAAGAAGATTCCCTTGTTGATAGCCAAAGCACCCTCAGGTCTGTTTCTCAGCGCATATCGGAGGAGGTGGAGGTGGAGGAGGATGAGGAGGAAGAGGAGGAGAATGTTGGCGAGACACAAGAGGGGACCATTGTTGAGTCCTTCACTGTTCAGCGTGTATGGGCAGAAGAAGAGGAGTTGGAGGAGTTGGAGGAGGAGGAAATGGACAGTCAGGCCAGTGAGGGGAGTGAATTCTTACGCGTTGGTACTCTGGCGCATATGGCAGATTTCATGCTAGGCTGCCTATCCCGTGACCCTCGCGTTCAAAGAATTTATTCCAGCACCGATTACTGGGTGTTCACTCTCCTGGACCCACGGTACAAGCAAAATCTTTCCACTCTCATCCCTGGAGAGGAAAGGAGTGTGAGAATGCATGAATACCAGCAGGCCCTGGTGCACAAGCTGAAACAGTATTTCCCTTCTGACAGCGCTAGCGGCAGAGTGCGTAGTTCTGCGGGACAAGTAGCGAGGGAGAGTAGGCGAGCAGGCAGCTTGTCCAGCACTGGCAAGGGTACGCTTTACAAGGCTTTTGCCAGCTTTATGTCACCCCAGCAAGACACTGTCACCTGTCCCCAGTCTCGGCAGAGTAGGGCTGATCTTTACAGAAAGATGGTGAGGGAGTACGTAGCTGACCATACCATCGTCCTAAATGATCACACAGCTCCCTACAACTACTGGGTTTCAAAGCTGGACATGTGGCACGAACTGGCGCTGTACGCCTTGGAGGTTCTTGCCTGCCCTGCCGCTAGCGTCTTGTCCGAGCGGGTTTTCAGTGCAGCTGGTGGCATCATCACCGATAAGCGTACACGCCTGTCGACTGACAGCGCTGACAGGCTGACGCTTATCAAGATGAATAAAGCCTGGATTTCTCCTAATTTCCAATCTCCACCAGGTGAAGGAAGCTCAACCTGAATAATTTATCCACTCCTCCTCCTCCTCATTTTCCTCCTTCTCCTCCTCTTTGTACAGTAAAGCAGAGGAAACTGGCTATTTTTTGACAGGGCCCACTGGCTCTAGCTATAGTACTTTATGCATTTAATTTTTCTGGAGGGCCACCGACCCGGTCCTCTGTTTTAAACAATTTTTGGGAGTGCCACATACAGGCACTCAATCTATTCAATTTTTCTGGAGGGCCACCTACCTGCTCCTCTGGTTTGAAAACTTTTTTGGACTGCCACATACAGGCACTCAATCTATTCCATTTTTCTGGAGGGCCACCTACCTGCTCCTCTGGTTTGAAAACTTTTTTGGACTGCCACATACAGGCACTCAATCTATTCCATTTTTATGGAGGGCCACCTACCTGCTCCTCTGGTTTGAAAACTTTTTTGGACTGCCACATACAGGCACTCAATCTATTCCATTTCTATGGAGGGCCACCTACCTGCTCCTCTGGTTTGAAAACTTTTTTGGACTGCCACATACAGGCACTATCCAAATTGAATTGTCTCCATAGCAGCCTCCACACGTTGTCTCCATTGCTACCTCCAAAAGTCGTCCATATAGCTGCCTCCATACATCGTCCCTTTATCAAACGAGGTGTGTCAGGCCGAAATTTGGGTTGTTTTCATGGATTCCACATCAAAGTTGTTAACTTTGTTGCCACCCTGCTGTGTTATCCACAAAATACACTGGCAAACTTTTACCATTTAGGGATATTATTTCAGCGCTTCTTGCGCATCTGTTTACATTCCCCTCACCCGCCATATCCTAAACTTATAAGAACGCTACTACACTTGATCTTATACAAAAGGTTCTTAGAAGTGCTGTTTGGGGAGTAGCCTAGAGACAGGGGCTTGGATTGGCGAAAGCTCGCCTGGCAGCGGAGCGCCAGCTCCATGCCAAGATCCAACTAACATAGTTTTAACTGCAGCACCTTTAATCTACTACTAGTTCACTGCCTCCATACATGGCCGCCTTATCAAACGTGCTGTGTCAGGCAGAATTTTGGGTTGTTTTCATGGCTTCCACAACAAACTTGTTAACTTTGTCGCCACCCTGCTGTGTAATCCTCAAAATATACTGGCAAACTTTTACCATTTACGGATATTATTTCAGCGCTTCTTGCGCATCTGTTTACATTCCCCTCACCCGCCATATTCCAAACTTATAAGAACGCTACTACACTTAACTTGGTGCAGGCTGGGACCGAGTCTGACCCTGGGGCTGGTCATATACTGCCGACGCAGAGGATTGCGGGGCCTACCTCGGTCCAGGTGTTTCAGGCCTACTATGCCTCCTCCTCCTCCCACCCCTCCTCCACCTCCTCCTCCTCCGAATTACCATCCGTGGGCACGGCGCCATCAGTCGGTAGCTCTAGGCACAGCAGCAGTGCCGTCGCTAAGCGACAGCAGGCGGTGCTCAAACTGCTGAGCCTAGGTGATAAAAGGCACACCGCCCAAGAGCTATTACAGGGCATTCCACATCAAACTTGTTAACTTTGTCGCCACCGTGCTGTGTAAGCCACAAAATATACTGGAAAACTTTTTTCATTTACGGATATTATTTCAGCGCTTCTTGCGCAGATGTTTACATTCCCCTCACCCGCCATATCCCAAACTTATAAGAACGCTACTACACTTGATCTTATACAAAAGGTTCTTAGAAGTGCTGTTTGGGGAGTAGCCTAGAGACAGGGGCTTGGATTGGCGAAAGCTCGCCTGGCAGCGGAGCGCCAGCTCCATGCCAAGATCCAACTAACATAGTTTTAACTGCAGCACCTTTAATCTACTACTAGTTCACTGCCTCCATACATCGTCCCCTTATCAAACGAGCTGTGTCAGGCAGAATTTTGGATTGTTTTCATGGCTTCCATGTTAACTTTGTCGCCACCCTGCTGTGTAATCCACAAAATATACTGGCAAACTTTTATCATGTACCGATATTATTTGAGCGCTTCTTGCTCACCTCCTTTGGTTCCTCTCTGCCACCCATTGGTTTGAAGCCTGAGTCCATTTAGGGTATGTCGCCATGACACTCTCTAGCCTGCCGCTGCTGCCGCTGCCTCTGCATGCCGTCCCCTATAGTGTCAGGGTCAATTATTGGATGTTTTAGATGCTATCTAGCCTCATTCGGTCACTCTGTCATCGCCATGCTGTTGCCCATAATTTTGGCATAATGGTGCGATTAAGCAGCCTCAGAGGCATCCATGCATGCTGCCCCTGCTGTTTCCTGTCCATTTCCGTGGTGTTTCCATCCTTTTCTGAGGTTCCCAGGTGTTTGGCCAAGCTTCCCTGTGCAGAGCCTTGGTCCCCTTGAAAAATGCTCGAGTCTCCCATTGACTTCAATGGGGCTCGTTATTCGAGACGAGCACTCGAGCATCGGGAAAAGTTCGTCTCGAATAACGAGTACCCGAGCATTTTAGTGCTCGCTCATCTCTAGTTAAGACCCTTCCTATGCCTTTCATTCCCCCTCCATATGAAGGCAGCGTGCCGAAATGTGCGCCAGGGATTTGTCCATTCATTTGTTTGGATTTGTCCATTCATTGGCATGCACTCATTTCTGTAGTGTCTGTATCTCTACTTGGGACATTTAATAAAATTTATATTTTATATTTTAAAGAAAAAAAAAGAAATAAAAAAAGGGCAAAAGGGCAGGTACAGCCCAACCCGCATTATTTGGCACGGACCGAATAGTGCAGTTTGGGCGATATGCTCAACTCTAGTCATCATGGTTAAACGTACACAGATACTAGTTATAAAGTGTCTCTCATTGGAATCTGACCTATAAGATGCCCCATTCCTTCTCCCATTCCACCCACTACTACAGCAGCAGTAGAGTTCTGATCTCCTCAACTGTTCCACGTCATTAATCGATAACAGTCAGGATCCATAACGTGCAACACAGTCGAGCTGTTTCAGTACCAGTGGTGGGTTGCCACGGCCATAGTCCTGAGCAGAACTAGGCGTGTTGGTAAAGAAAGTAGGTCCCTACTTTTTGCTTTCAGTCTAGGTGCCTTAGTAGGACCTTCGAAGGTCCTGGAAGGGCTCTTGTATACCTGTGTGTCAGGAGCTGCCTGCAGATGAGGGTCTGGTTCACCTTACATACATAATATTGTTACAAAATCTGTTAAAGGGTCAAACAATGATGGGGTAGCGACCTTGGCTTTCTGTTTGTGAAATAGAGGCCACTATACATTGTTTCTCAGTTTAGAATCACATAAGGTTTTCCTCAGACACAGTCTCCGAGGACCCAGCAGTCTCTATAATTAATAACAATCCTTTATAGAATGTAATCAGACATGGGATTTCCAGCAGCAACAAGTGTAATTCAGCAAATGGGCAGATGCCCAACAATAATAATTCATGGGGCGGAAGGTCACAGTTACATGGGTGAATACTCGGAGCGTAACCCTTTACTATCACAATGCAGCATAGTGCAGCACTCGGCCTGTATATATTTATGGAAGTAGGGAATATAATGAGGGGGATATAGCGAGGGAATATATATATATGGAAGTGGGGATATATATATATATGTACAACATCTGCTAATAGTTTGTATATTCTCTCCGTGTTTGCGTGGGTTTCCTCCAGGTCCTCCGGTTTCCTCCCACACTCCAAAACATACTGTTAGGTTGTTTAGATTGTGAGCCCCTTTGGGGACAAGGACCAATCTGGCAAACTCTGTGCAACATTACGTAATCTGGTGTAACCCTTTACTATAGATGAGCAGCGGAGTGCAGCGCTCGGCCTGTATATAGTCACACTATAAGCACCGGCCTCACGTGTTTGCATTCCCTATAGTTGGAGGTTTCCCTGCGCCTCACTGGACCTTCGGTGCTGCTCATAGCACCATGACAGTAAGTCCCTGTCTCTGTCCCGGCCAGTAGTAACTTGTAGACGGACAGCATCTCCTTCAGTACCACTCATACAATGTCCAACAAGTTCAACGCGTTTAATCGCCAATTATCTTGGTCTTGATCCAATCAAACTTGATATAACCCATGATTTAGGTTTCCGCCATCGATTTTCTCAATGTTGCAATTTTTCTCGAGAGTAAGACCTAAGCTACTTATATATAGACTGCTTATTACTGTACAAGCTCAATGACATACCCCGTATATACTCTGGTACGCACCAGTTGTCCCAATTACATCATGTAGAGGTTTCTCTGACTGCTGAAGCTGCAGAAGTAAGAACAATACGACGACATCAGCAGATTCCCTACCACCCTGTTATATAATGAATGAGCTGTATATCGCTGGCTGTATACTTTTGGAATTCATATACATTGACTTTTCCTTGTTCCTGCTGTGCCGAGCATCAGGAAGCCAAATAATCCACGTCACGTGACCCTTGATCCGATGTCTAATGAAAGTGCTCACAGCAGAGTCCTACATGCAGATGTCACTGAAGACAAACTGTACAAGTAAATAACATTTTGTAAAGGTTAGAAAGCTGCACGAAAATTAAGAAAAAAAAAAATCAGCCAAAAATTGTTTTTCAGATCTGGATGACTGGACGCCAAGTGACTGTGCACTGCGAGCGTGACTCAGAGAGAAGACACGGGAGGGTCAGGCGAGGTGATGGTGGAATGAAGAACGTCTCTGCTCTGTATCACACAAGATGGAACAACCTCCAGATCATAAAAAACACGGAGAACTTTGCCAGGAGATTGCATGGAAAAAAAAAAGATTGCAAAACTCAAACCTCCTACAGTCAACCCCTGGATGTTCCGGATAAATATTCCCTTGTGGTCAAGTTGCCCCATAAAAAAAGATCAGTATAAGAGGTCATAAAGATAAGACTAATTTATCACTGTACAAAAACACACAACCTGGTCTGAGGTCTACAACGACAGGACTACATCCATGGACCCGGTCTCCTCCAGATTCTGATACTTGACTATGGAAGGGACGTAACTCAGTGGTTCCTGATGGAAGATCTGCCCACAACCCCCCACCTATGACGACCAGAGACGGATTGCAGGTGGGGCTCCCAGGGCATTAGCCCCTGGGCCCCCACCAGCTGAACATGGCTGACACTGTCAGTCAGACATTTCTATGTTGGTGTCTGTATGTTTGCTGCTCCCGCTCCCAGACTGCAAGCTGTCACTCTCGCAGCCCTGCCCCCGAAGTTGATGACGATGCCTACCATAGCTGTGGCCACGTCGATGGAAATTTTCCGACCTTCAGCCATGAGAGCATTAGTGAGATTACTAGATGATGATGGCCTTGCTCTCCATCAACCTTTCATTTCCGCTCCATAGGTCTCAATAGGGTTGAGGTCAGGTCAGTGCAGGTCAGTCAAGCTTCATAAACTCATATTTATAGGTATTACCTTTCACACGGAATATGAGATATTGTAAGTTTGCATGTGCTGTCCAGGGGAGGCTTTCAGCAGTGCTGCCCTGATACCTCCGCTCTGTGCCGGTCACTGTCATGGTAGGTTTACTGTATCCAAAAATCGAAAAAAAAATCGCTGAAAATCCAATTTCTTTACTCATCTCCACCTACCTGACTCCCCATCAATAATCCTAGGATAATATCCCTTTTGCTCCTGCCTCTAAGATTTTTCTCAAGCTGCACCAAATCTTTCGAATGTGCTACCCAGGAAGATCACAATAATATCCACAACTGAAAGAAATGGCAAACTTCTTTTCTCTACCAAATTTTATAATGATACAATAATAATAATTATTGTTCTATGATTTCCTGAGTGAATGGATCACTTATCCCCCTCCCATCACTTCTAGTGGAAGAAATTTAGCCAATAATCCTAGACTATTGTTTTCTGTCATTTGACCCATTTCCTTCTGTCTTGAAGACTTTTCTCAAGCTGCACCAAATCTCTAGAATGTGCTACCCAGGATGATCACAGTAATATCCAATATATTGAATAGAAATTCTATGGTGGCTTACAAGACTCCTGTCCTCCACCGAATTATATAATATTATTGTATGGTTTCCTCAGCGAATGAACCTCTTCTCTCCCTGCCAATTAGTGGGAGACTTCAGCCCCAAAATTATAGGTGCCTTTTAATACTTCTCTGGCACTGTAATTGGTAATTGCAGATTCTATATGACATAACCATCAATGTTATTTAGATGTAAAAAGCCATCTAGATCCCTCTTGAAGGTCTCTGCAGTGCCTGCTGTGCTCTGCTCCTGAGGCCTCTGCTTTCCTTGCTGTGCTCTGCTCCTGAGGTCTCTGCTGTGCTCTGCTCCTGAGCTCCCTGCTGTCCCTGCTGTGCTCTGCTCCTGAGCTCCCTGCTGTCCCTGCTCTGCTCTGCTTCTGAGGTCTCTGCTGTCCCTGCTGTGCTCTGCTCCAGAGGTCTCTGCTGTCCCTGCTGTGCTCTGCTCCAGAGGTCTCTGCTGTCCCTGCTGTGCTCTGCTCATGAGGTCTCTGCTGTCCCTGCTGTGACCAGCGACTGAGCTCTCTGCTGTCCCTACATACTGTGCTTGGCTCCTGAGCTCTCTGCTATCCCTGCTGTGTTCTGCTCCTGAGGTCTCTGCTGCCCTGCTGTGACCAGCGCCTGAGCTCTCTGCTGTCCCTGCTGTGCTGTGCTCCTGAGGTCTCTGTTGCCCCGCTGTAACCAGTGCCTGAGCTCTCTGCTGTCCTGCTGTGCTCTGCTCCTGAGCTCTCTGCTGCTCTGCTGTGCTCTGCTCCTGAGCTCTCTGCTGTCCTGCTGTGCTCTGCTCCTGAGGTCTCTGCTGTCCTGCTGTGACCAGCCGCTGAGCTCTCTGCTGTCCCTACGTACTGTGCTCTCCTCCTGAGCTCTCTGCTGTCCTGCTGTGACCAGCGGCTGAGCTCTCTGCTGTCCCTGCTGTGCTCTACTCCTGAGCTCTCTGCTGTCCCTGCTGTGCTCTGTTCCTGTACTCTATGCTGTCCCTGCTGTGAAGTTCCATGACTATCCATGTTCTCAAGGTATCAGACCATTTCAATGAGGATTTTGCCTTGTTTGGTGCTGGAGATGCTTGTCATGGCGACGGATACTACTAGCTTACACTGGGATACAATGAGTAGACTATCCGCACACCAGTGAAGCGAGACTCATGAACATCCATCTCCTGAATGTTTCTAGATGTCTCTCATCATCATTCTGTAAACATGTTTACCTGTCTACTATTAATTGTATTACCGGGAGCGACTTCCATCATTTTCTCTCTGAAATATCATCTGTGCCTCCACATTACTTAAGCACAATTGATTGCACATTCTGTAGCTAATGATTTCATGCTGAAAGCAATCAGGAGGATTCTCCGGTGAGCCGTCTCATCGCACGGGTCCTACAGCAGCCATTGTTTCATCCTCATACAACACAAGGACAGGACTATATAATGTGCGGAGGCGCAGTCAGACCACACCGCGATCCATATTACAATTATAGCATTAGAAACAGCAGACATGGGCTAATATGGCTATGACACATATCCCCTTCTGCTAGCACTGAAATTGGGAGGGGACTAGTATTAGTGGGAGGGGACTAGTATTAGTGGGAGGGGACTAGTATTAGTGGGAGGGGACTAATGGAGAAGAGAACCGGAGTGGGTTGTGCTATATTACACATTTAACATTTCTAGACCCCAATCCAGGGGTAAACCTGATCTTTCTGCTATAGAATGGAGCCCCCTACACCAATCCAGTAGTAAGATATGAGGTCAATTTTGTAACATTTTTTAAGCAGTAAGACCATTTGTAAGTATCAAGTTCTGCTTTGTAGCAGATGATAATGATGCTGCCCCCATCTTGCTGCTGATTGTGCTGTCTGAAGCAAGAGGCTCAATTCGCCTCATGGCTGCTACACCCCTGCCCCGAACCATAACTTTGCTTTGCCAGGTCCTTCCCCTGATGCCAAATAATACATTGTAAGGTTCCAATTAGAGGAGAAAGAAAAAATTTGGCACTCACCACATTGTTTCTGTAAAATCACATTCATTAAATAGTGCAACATTCGAGAGAATTTCTGCAGCTCGGGAGAAGTCCTGGCGAAGTGAGGGAGATGTTCGAATTACAATAGAGATTAATCTAATATCACTGGCAGATCCCAGAGCAGGGGTTGGGTGATATTTATGATATTGCAGGTCCGATGTATTGATCTGATGTGGACTGATCTGCAATACCTCACACGGCCTGTGCACAGGTGTGGCGCTGTATCTAGAGGAAAGTAGCCATTTCTTCTATCCCTTCAAAGATTTTAGTGCTTTTTATATTGTTGCTATTAATAAAACATAACCTTCTCCTATCCCAGTGATCCTTACACAAAACCTCTGTGTGTATCTTGGAAAATCTGCATATGACTGAAAAAGCAAAAAAAAATCCCACCCACAGATGACATCATTATTTTGCACCAAAGTTCGGTATAATTAATAGAAGTCTTGTAATTTAGTCTATCAAATAATTAAAAGACAACATATTTTTAGATTGCTAAATTAATTAGCGCTGTCCCATTGTTTTCTGGGAAATGGGATACCCAGGGAGCCGGGGCTCGGAATATGCCTATCTAATCAGCCGGCTGTAATCTAATTAGATGAATTCCCAGCTGTACTGTAATGTCTCCAGGCAATCACTTAACAAGCAAATTCATTTTCAAAAGTTTTTTAACAACTTAAGCCACTCCAGTAATCAGCGCCTGGTACCAGGGTACAGTAATCGCCCCATTATTTGCGTGACAGTTTTATAAATGTGAAAATCCCACATACTAAGCGAACCCAATTACTGAAATCAAGTGGATGCTTCTTAATTTTACTTCTTAAAATTAGAAATCAACTATCCAAATTATCAAGGCTGAAAATCAGCACAAAGTCATGGGACAGTCTAGATCCTGGGTGCAAACAATCTAGACTCATACTCAGGGCACATCCATAGTCACCAGCTACTGGTGTGTAAAAAATGAGGTGTTAGAAATCCCCCCTGAGGTCACCACAACACACTTTTGGTTTGAGTTTGCACCATCTATTAGGCAAGTTGAACCTCTCTCTCCTCAGGCGGCACCACCTGCAGCAAGATAAGGGGCGGCATCAGGGGTGAAGTCATTTGCTTCAAAGCAGGAACTATAATAATGATAATTCCTTTATTTATATAGTGCACACAGATTATGCAGCGCTGCACAGAGCTTGTCATATCAGTCCCTGTCCCTAATGGGACTCACAATCTAATCAACCTACCAGTATGTTTTGGAGTGTGGGAGGAAACAACACCCTCGAAACCGGAGGACCCGGAGGAAACTCACACAAACATACAAAGTCTTTGCAAATGTTGACCTGGATGGGATTTGAACTGAGGACCCCGGCGCTGCAAGACTAACCACTGAGCCACCATGCTGCAAGGCTGTAGTGCTAACCACTGAGCCACCGTGCTGCCCATACCATACCAGACACTTAAAAATATTGTGTTTTCAAACCCAATGTCAATACTTAGTACATGTAATACATTGTATGGATTGTTATTTGGGTCCAATCTGTATCCTCCTGCCTATTTCTCATCTCTGATAAGGGGGTCCTGTATCTTGCTGACCTTGTCTCTGTTTCTGTTATGGGTGACCTGTGAGTACCCTACTGCCTATCCCCTGTCATAGACAGTGTCCGTACTGGGGATCCAATCCGTATCCTGTTTCTGGACCTTGTATCTGACAGTCTCTGTTATGGGGTCCTGTCAGTAGTTTGCTGACCAGCTCTGATGTCGGATTAGGTCACCCAACAAGCAACAGCATTTTATTTCACAATTATGACATCATGAGTAACATGGAGGTGCGATGGTCAGCACTTTTGTCTTGCAGTACTGGAGCCCTGGTTCTGATACTGACCATGGGAGTTTGCATGCCCCCCCTTGCATGAGTTTTGCCCCTGATACTCTAATGGCATTCTGATAGAAATCGTGCCCGATTTTCCTGAAGTCAGTGTATATGGGTCGGCCGTGTATCTGGGCCCGATGATCCTGGTAGAAGGGAAACACAACAAATCACTGAGCGAAGAAGAATTACCAGTGATGAGACATCTGTTCAGGTCTGGGTACTGAACCCATATCCCAAAACCCCCACCAGTAACACCCTCTATCGGTGCTGGCACCAATTGGGGGTATTGACTGTTTAAAGCGAAACTGTCGCCAGAATTTGGATTTTTAGCTGGTAATAGCTGTAGCCTCTGCTACATTTTAAAAATGTCAGCATTTCAGTTCATTTTAGGTTACCGGGCTCCCTGCTAGCAGTGTGTGCTGAGTCCCCGGGGGAAGGTGAGGGTGCAGCTGCAGCCTGTGTATGTCGGTATCAGTCTCCTCCACACTCATCCTGCTCCTTCCCCACTTCCTGTCATGTGCATTGAGCATGGAGGGAGGGGGATGGTGTGGATTAGTGGTGGGAATTACGTCTCTTCTTAGTGAGTTGGCTCTTTACACTCCACTCACTAAAAAGAGCCGGCTCTTCTGGCTCCTGAATAATAATAAAAATTCTTTATTTATATAGTGCACACAGATTATGCAGCGCTGCACAAAGCAGGTCAAATTGGTCCCTGTCCCCATGGTGCTCACAATCTAATCAACCTACCAGTATGTTTTGGAGTGTGGGAGGAAACCGGAGGACCTGGAGGAAACCCTCGCAAACATGGAGAGAACATACAAACTCTTTGCAGATGTTAACCTGGTGGGATTTGCCAGCACTGCAAGGCAGAAGTGCTTCTCACTCAGCCACTGTACACGACTCCCTATAACACATATATTCAAGAACGACACATCAGTAGTGTGGAGGAGAAGAAGAATACATGAGGCAGCACAGACCTCCCACCTCAGGACAAACCACATGCTGCTGGCAGAGAGCCAGGTAATGTGAAATAAACTATTATAAACTACTGAAATAAGGCTATTGCAACTTGCCACCAGCTAAAATTCCTGGTGACAGGTTCCCTGGTCAATGATAGTCGCAATGAATAGCCGCAGCTTCCTTCATATTGTATCACTCCACATCTTCACTGTCTCTGTAGATGGAAGACACAATGAACAATGGGAATGACGACTCTTCCACGTAACGTCCTGAACTGCTCATTCATTAAGATTACGAGGTCGGTGTAATTATCCATCATTACTATACAATGTGGTAAGGGGCCATCACCTCGCACTGTATACTCCACATGGTTGCATCGCACGCTGATACATATGTAACAACATAAATAGAAGCCGCTGCCAGAGGTATCTTCACAGACAATTTTATTAGCGTCATCTTGGAAAACATTCCTGCGGTGTATCCGCTCCGGTGTATCCATCTGCTACCGGCTCAATTATTACAGTACAGCTACAAAATGAGTGGCTTGTGATATTGGGGTTGGGGACAGATGGAGAATTTCCCTTCTACATGCAAATGTTTGTTTTCTACTAGAATTTTATGAATATGGAATATTGATATTACTGGATATTTAAATTTCTGGTTGGGTCTAGCGAAATTTGACATCATATAGGGTGTTGGAGAGAAGTTTTAGATTATTGGATGTAGCAATCATTACATTTTATCATATTTTTATTTATATACAATTTTTATATATCTATTTATATAAAATATACTAATAATTCATATTAAGAATTTATATGAAGATAATTTATATTTTTATTTCTCCAATATATCTAAAAAAAACAAAACAAAACAAAAAAATATCCACAATGAAATATGCAATAATATTTCTATTTATAATTCCCATACAGGCCAAGGTGTCTCCATGGTAACAGACTACAGGCAAGCCTTATGTAGTCTGAAAAGCTACAGATTTGCAAAAAAAAATTCCAACTTTTTTTTGAGGAGAGGAGAATTACCTATTGGGGGTCATTTACTAAGGGCCCGATTTGCATTTTCCCGATGTGTTACCCGATTTTCCCTGAATTGCCCCGGGATTTTGGCGCACGCGATCGGTTTGTGGCGCATCGATGGAAATCGGGGGGCGTGGCCGAACGGTAATCCAACGGATTTGGAAAAACCACTGCATTTAAAAAAAAAAATTGGTCGCACGGGCCATACTCACATGCACCACGATGAAGACGATGAACTCCGGGGCACCTCGGCGGACTTCGGCACTGCAGCGCCACCTGGTGGACATCGGGCACAGGACCTTCATGAATCGCCGGAAGACCCGAACGCTCGTCAGAGAAGCCGCCGCTGGAACGCGAATGGACCGGGTAAGTAAATGTGCCCCATAGTGTTACTGAAGATATGACAATGACATATTGATGGACCTTTTCAGTTAATCTAATATATTTTTGCATGTTATTCTGGTGCTGCATTTAAAGGGGTTTCTCTAAGACTGAAAACTGAATGGCCTAATGACCTATGACCTGTACACAGCTGCAGTGGCGTGACTAGGAGAAGCAGGGCCCCATAGTAGGCTTCTGCATGGGGCCCCCCTTCTCACTTAATAAAAATATATATATACTCACACATACAAGTTACAATCACACATTTATACATATAGAGCATGTATACATCACATGTATGTTATATATATGTTATACTGTACAGTGTGCAGCATAATATGTACACTCACCGTCCACTTTATTAGGTACACCTGTCCAACTGCTCGTTAACACTTAATTTCTAATCAGCCAATCACATGGCGGCAAATTTAGGCATGTAGACATGGTCAAGACAATCTCCTGCAGTTCACACCGAGCATCAGTATGGGGAAGAAAGGTGATTTGAGGCCTTTGAACGTGGCATGGTTGTTGGTGCCAGAAGGGCTGGTCTGAGTATTTCAGAAACTGCTGATCTACTGGGATTTTCACGCACAACCATCTCTAGGGTTTACAGAGAATCGTCCGAAAAAGAAAAAACATCCAGTGAGCGGCAGTTCTGTGGGCGGAAATGCCTTGTTGATGCCAGAGGTCAGAGGAGAATGGGCAGACTGGTTCGAGCTGATAGAAAGGCAACAGTGACTCAAATCGCCACCCGTTACAACCAAGGTAGGCAGAAGAGCATCTCTGAACGCACAGTACGTCAAACTTTGAGGCAGATGGGCTACAGCAGCAGAAGACCACACCGGGTGCCACTCCTTTCAGCTAAGAACAGGAAACTGAGGCTCCTCAGAGACCAAAATCTCTGAGGAGCTTCCAGCACCTTGTTGAATCTATGCCATGAAGAATTGAGGCAGTTCTAAAGGCAAAAGGGGGTCCAACCCGTTACTAGCATGGTGTACCTAATAAAGTGGCCGGTGAGTGTATATAATGGTGCACATCCTCCACTCTTTAGTATGCCAGGTAGTATGAGGGGGCCCCCTGACACGGTGGGCCACATAGCGGCTGCTATGGCTGCTACCACTGTGGTTACGCCCCTGCACAGCTGAATACGCTCGGGTATTATCATACTGCTCCACATACTATGGAGTGGCTGATCCAGACTATTGCAGCTCAGAGCCCACTCAAGTGAATGGGATATGAGTTGCAAGGGCCCATCATGAAGGACCCAAGTTTCCCATCAATCTCAAATTAAAGACCTTTCATTTTTAGTTTTGGGGATGCGTTTTTAGATTTTATATCCATCTGTCTAAGAGACTATAAACCCTTTTGTTCATTGTCCCCTGGCCACTACTCAAAGCCAAAAGTCTCTATAATGTGGGGACTTAGTACAGATAAACGGACAAGACAGTTTCCCCTAAATCTGAACCCAACTATCTTGCCCCTACCTCCTTACTCCAACCACCCCATTTATTGGCCAGTAACTAGTGGACGATCCCTCCCTTCACCAAAACGCAAACTATGAAGACAAAACAGTCCAAACAGATGAGAATAGTTGCTAGAACCAGGTCACAACAAAGAGCAAATGAAGTACAAAATCACAAAACGGTGAAGTAGTCTGAACAAGAGTCAAAGGCCAGGAAAACAAAGAGCGGAGAAGCACGCAAAGTACGGGGCCAACTAGGAAGAACTCTATAGCCAGCAACTTAGGAAGAGTAGGCAGAACTCTTATCTGATTTCAGAGCGCTGGCCCGAATAGTGATTGAACTATCACTATTGATTGAAGCAACACAGGGAGCAGGTGAGTAGTGTGAGCTGCTGTCAATCACAATGGGTTAATTAATGATGAACCAGCACTAAGGCTGCAGGAAAGAGATGGTGTGGTTTTGTGTACATATTAGAACCCATAACCACAGGTTTGTCTGGATCCCACTTGTTAATTGTACCCTGATTACTATCCAAAGACCCTTTATAAGTCAATGGGGGTCATTTACTAAGGGCCCGATTCGCGTTTTCCCGATGTGTTACCCGAATATTTCCGATTTGCGGCGATTTCCCCTGAATTGCCCCGGGTTTTTGGCGCACGTGATCGGATTGTGGCGCATCGGCGCCAGGTTGCACGCAACGGAAATCGGGGGTGTGTGGCCGAACGAAAACCTGACGGATTCGGAAAAACCGCCGCATTTAAAACAAAAAAATGGTCGCACGGGCCATACTCACATGCACCAGGAAGAGATCAGTGAACTCCGACTCAACTCGGCGGACCTCGGCGCAGCAGCGACACCTGGTGGACATCGGGCGCAGGACCTTCATGAATCGCCGGAAGACCTGAACGCTCGTCCGAGAAGCCGCCGCTGGAACGCGAATGGACTGGGTAAGTAAATGTGCCCCAATGGATCCATTTGCAACCTTAAAAATTTGGTGTTCATCTTGAAACCTATAGGCACATATTTTCTGGATCCTAAGACACAACCCATCAAATAGGCAACACCTACAGTCTTTGTCTTCTTAATGAAGCAAAACATTGAGGTGTGGTCTTCACAACGTCTGGTGCCCTCCCGAGCCATACCCTTTCTTCTTGGAGTGTGTGTCTCCTCTCATGCTATTATCGGTGCTAAATTGGGATGAGAGGACCTAAACCCACACTGTTCGGGTCTGTGCTGAACATTGAAGGTTGAATTCTTGAACCCAGGCTTCAGGCAGAAGTCGATGTTGAGGATTACTCCCGGCGTTATCGTCCTATGTGTTAACCCATTTTCCCTAGGATCATAGTTCCCCAATGACATCACGGGAGTGAAGATCCTAAGGAAAATGGTTCTGCAAACACCCACCAGTGGCTTTTCCACCAACATTCGGAAGGAAACACCCGTGATCGTGCCAGAAGCTGGTACTGGATGTGCAAGTATTTGGTTTCGGGAAGGTGAAATCGATCTAAACTTTCATGATCGGCTTCGGTGAATCCGAACCAGAAGGACGTGCTCATCCCTAGTGGGGATATGGAATATTTGTATCTGGATCCTCCCAGTTTTTCAGCTTCTATGAGGATCTCGGCTCACCAGAAGGTTCCTACAGCCAAAGACCCACCGTGCCCGACCATCACGTCTCCATCACATCACAACATACGACCAGGAGAAATTCTAAACCTAATCCTAATAGTTTTCCAAGTTCTCTCAATTTTTTTGAATAAATATGAATGGGAAATAAATAAATAACTGGAGATAGAAATAAACATAAGGAGCTAATCCTACATGACCTATTCCAGCAGACGCTGATTGCTGCCGCGCTTGACATTTCGCTAAAGGTTACCTACACAGAATCCGGTGTGTAAGCACCAGAGAAAGGATTCCTTCACACCATCACATCTATCACATGGGAACTTGTCGGAAATGTAATTACCTCCCGTTTATCTAGAAAAGCCTTTGAAACAAATACGATGATGTGAATCCTAATCAACTCCAGCAAATGCTGTAAGAATATCCAATTACGTGACTGGCGGAGCAACCGGAATCAGAGAAGAGGTCTCAGAAATTCCTCCATTCGTGGTGAATAATCAGACGTTTTATAACTTTATTAAAGTTTATTATTAATGGGGAATCTAGAGCGTTTCTTATGTCATCGGATCCATAGGAAACCACCTGGGAAATAGAGGCGCTACCTTGTAGATATCCGGATGCCCTCGTGACCCAGTCACAATGGATATTGATTATTTGTTCATGGGCTATGGGATGGGGGGATCATTAATAAAACATGTAATGAGAGGTAGTAGATGGCGTTTTAGAGACACCACTAGTTACTTGTCATCTAGGCTGCATATTGTGAACAGTGAAGATCCGCTGTGGATACATTATTGACGCACCATATTCTTTGAAGACTTTCAAAGAATCCTGGATAGAATTTGTGGCCCGTCTTTGGTTTTGTCTCAGAGAAGCCGTCACATCCGCAGGATATTTACACCCACACTGTACTGTAATAGTGCTGACTGGTGCAAATAATTTTGTATGTATATATATATATATTGCTCCATGTAAATGGGGTATGAATTGCCCTGTTGAATGTAGAATGAAGAGCGAGGTGCATGACCTGTGCTTAGAACCTTATCAGATCCTCAGTGTAGCCTAAGGGTTCTGCACGTAGCATCAGGTGTGGATTCTCCTTAGGCCCATAATTCCAATACTGATACATTGTAACATCCTGCAGATGCATTGCCCTCCACCCATTTTTGGGCAAGAACTAATAATTGGGATGAGAAGATCACAAACAATTGCTTGCTCCTACCATTTTATTAGACCTTAAGGTATGATGCATTTTGGGGGGTTGGATGTCTACATGTTGCATCCCCAGATTTTTGATGCGAGGAAGAGGCCGATGTACCACCGAAACGCATCATGTTTCAAAGTCTAATTTTACGTTCTTGCCATTAATTACAACTGGATGATTAATGTCATACCAGGAAAGGACCCTGATAGCCCCACTGCCCCTCCGGTTGCATCAAGAGGCTCCGTCCTGTTGATGTATCCGGTGGGGGCCTGCAAAGCGTTCATTTTTTATGACCAGTTCTATCTGCCATAGAAATAAGCACAACAAGGCTGCAGCGAGTGTGCCGACACGGGGACAGGAACGCCCTGCACCGGCCAACTGCCTCATCGGCTGCATCCCCCCTGTAATGGAGGTGGTGGAAAGGGGAAAATAATCACGAGTGCTAGCAATAAGCTGCCGTTTGTGATTATTTCAGGGCTTCTGCCCCAGTGTCCTGGGTGGGCTGAGCTGATTTCATAGAGGTAAGTAGCTCAGATCACAAATATAGCGGAGTTGGGTCAGTAATATGTCAGTGTTGTTGACTTTGCCGGAAAGGAGACCTGATGGACCATCCTGTACGGATGAGTTGAGTAGTATAGCAGGGTGGAACAGCGCCATAGCAGAGTGGTCCACCATCAGTTTACACAATGAATGAGATCTACCACAGAAATAAGTATTAGGAAGAAACAAGGGTGTGCGTTAGTAGTCACAGCCACGCCCCTAATGTTCCAAGACACTCATTTGCATAAATAAACAAATTCAACAAAAATCAATTGCTGGAAAAGAAATGAAGGGTAGGCCTTGAAGACTTATGCTTCCTACACAATACTTGTTTGATTGTGAGATGATTTAGCAGCTGCCAGACTGAAGGTCCAGGTTAAGGCCTCATATACACTGCCCTATGCTCGCCCGGACGTAACCCGCATCACTGCTCACCCCTCCCCTCTCCGTAGCGAGACGTGGTGCCCAGGACCGGCACCAGCACTGGACATACTCCAGCAAGTGCTGGAGCCCAGAGCTGCTGGGGGGGCCCACATAAGGTTGTATATCCATGGGGGTGATGGGGGATTTATATAAAATAACCATACGGGGGCTGTTCAGTATGATTTTAGGGAATATTTTAGGGAACAGGAGACTGTTTTAGTTTCAGAATCTTTAATGCCGCCACATGAGTTCACTACAAAGGGGCCTCCTGAGGCTCTGTCGCCCAGGGGCCTACTGAAACCTGGAGCTGACCCTGATGGTACATATACGTCCCCACAACGTGAGCGTGAAAGGGACCTAAGAGAAACATGTCTGTGCCATATCTATCTACAGGGTACGTGTGGTATTATAGCTCAGCTCTATAGTATTGTACAGGAAGTAGTGGTGCAATTTTGGGAAGAAAGCGGCCATGTTTTTCCAGTGCTGGACTACCCCTTTAATATAGGATTCTCACTTTTGTCCTATACTCAGGATCTGTGTACTGTCTATAGATAATGTCCCTTCATTGTAGTATTTCTTACGGGACAGGAAGCAGAATGTTCTTGCTACAATTTCCCAATCTTGTCTATTTGCCTTTCATCCGGTAACAATAGGAGCCGCGGACTGTACTTATCCTGAGAAAGGGCCCATCATGCTCTGCCATGTTACATTACTTCAGGTCGGCAGGAGGCTTTGTGTGAAAATGTAAAATGCAATAACATGTCACTGGACCATTGAAATCATCCCGGCAATGGCTGAAAGACCCCGAAAAATGGCAGGAAATCATTTGTTTTGTAGTGAGAGATTTTCTCTTAAAATGACTGTGATGGAAAGGTTGGAGGAAGTCCCAGGGGTAATGTGCGGCCGTCACTGTGCTGGCAGCCGATCTGAGATAATGGCCCCCAGTGGACGGATGCTCATTTCATAGCGCTCCACCCTATGACTGGCAGGAACACCAGAGCAAATAAAAAGTTCATGAAATGAATGTGAAAAACACATAAACACACATACAAGGTGACCTGCAGGGGCCTGAAGGTGAAGTACCAAGTGTCCTGTAGCATGTCTGAACAGTAAGGTATCAAGTGTCCTGCATGGTGCCTGAGCAGTAAGGAGCCAAGTGTCCTGCAGCATGTCTGAACACTAAGGTATCAAGTGTCCTGCATGGTGCCTGAGCAGTAAGGTAACAAGTGTCCTGCATGGTACCTGAGCAGTAAGGTAACAAGTGTCCTGCATGGTGCCTGAGCAATAAGGTAACAAGTGTCCTGCATGGTGTCTGAACACTAAGGTATCAAGTGTCCTGCAGCATGTCTGAACACTAAGGTATCAAGTGTCCTGCATGGTGCCTGAGCAATAAGGTAACAAGTGTCCTGCATGGTGCCTAAGCAGTAAGGAGCCAAGTGTCCTGCAGCATGTCTGAACACTAAGGTATCAAGTGTCCTGCATGGTGCCTGAGCAGTAAGGTATCAAGTGTCCTGCATGGTGCCTGAGCAGTAAGGTATCAAGTGTCCTGCATGGTGCCTGAGCAGTAAGGTAACAAGTGTCCTGCATGGTGCGGTGCCTGAATGTAAAGTACCAAGTGTCCTACACAAAGACTGAACAGTAAGGTATCAAGTGTCCTGCATGGTGCCTGAGCAGTAAGGAGCCAAGTGTCCTGCAGCATGTCTGAACACTAAGGTATCAAGTGTCCTGCATGGTGCCTGAGCAGTAAGGTAACAAGTGTCCTGCATGGTGCCTGAGCAGTAAGGAGCCAAGTGTCCTGCAGCATGTCTGAACACTAAGGTATCAAGTGTCCTGCATGGTGCCTGAGCAGTAAGGTAACAAGTGTCCTGCATGGTGTGGTGCCTGAATGTAAAGTACCAAGTGTCCTACACAATGACTGAACAGTAAGGCATCAAGTGTCCTGCATGGTGCCTTAACAGTAAGGAGCCAAGTGTCCTGCAAGGTGTCTGAGCAATAAGGTACCTGGTGTCCTGCATGGTGCCTGAGCAGTAAGGTACCAAGTGTCCTGCATGGTGCCTTAACAGTAAGGTCTCAAGTGTCCTGCATGGTGCCTGAGCAGTAAGGAGCCAAGTGTCCTGCAGCATGTCTGAACAGTAAGGTATCAAGTGTCCTGCATGGTGCCTGAGCAGTAAGGTAACAAGTGTCCTGCATGGTTCGGGGCCTGAATGTAAAGTACCAAGTGTCCTACACAAAGACTGAACAGTAAGGTATCAAGTGTCCTGCATGGTGCCTGAGCAGTAAGGAGCCAAGTGTCCTGCAGCATGTCTGAACACTAAGGTATCAAGTGTCCTGCATGGTGCCTGCAGTCCGTTCTTACAAGATCTGGTCCCTAACTGGGAATGTGACTGTAATCTTTATATACCTTCTATTAGGAGGAGCAGTGGATACATTTAAGCACGAACAATGACATCGTGTTCTCTCATAGACTTACAACGAGTCAACTTAATATTCTATGGCGGTAAGTTTCTAAAGTGGTAAACAAGTTTCCAGATACCACCTGTCAGACTGTCTGCTTTTGTAGTAAGTGGAATCGTCTCTCAATGTTCATTAACTCTTTCTATAGGTCTAATACACCGAATGTATATCACAAAACATTATAGATTAATGTGGAATAAAGTAGGAATTCATACAAATGTGTAAAATTCAATTCCTGACACTACACTATACATTCATAAGGAGTCTTTATATCTGCGTATCGTGCCACAGTAAATGGATATGAATCTCTGGGCTGCACCTGCCCCTCCGTAGCCCCCCCCCCTCCCATTTTTTTAAGATTGTTAGATTTTATCAGTGCACTTAGTCCGGTGAATATAAATCCCCCCCCCTAATATATTCAGTGAAGCAGTCAAGCTGAACAGATAAATTCGTTGTAAATGAATTTTAAATGAAAAGCAATCAATCCCAATCCCTTTTAATTCTGCGCCGCTTTGATCCGTCTATTCTGGAACAGTCCGGCGCTGCAGCTCCGCTCTCTGATCTTCTGCTTGGAGTCTCCGCAGACCCCTCCCGGCTTTATGACCCCCCAGTATTTGTTGTCAGTGCAGGCCGGGCGGCTATCATTAGGGGGAGGTCGTCTGTGTATTTAGCAGAGCCCTGGATTTCTGCCCAATAAAACAAAAACCTGTGAGAAACCAAAAGAGCAAGAAGAAGAAACTGCTGCGGCCCTTGTGGAATGTGCAAGGAATGTTCATTCCCGGGATTAGAATCCAGGAAAATATTATGGGAGAATTCAGTTTCACGTTCTGAATTGAGTAATAACCTGCGCGGAAATTATGGAATTACTCTCATTAACCAGTTAGGGTGAGGCTACATTTTGTGGTTCATGTGAGGCCAAGATTTTTCTGAAAATTCTAATGATGGTGAACATTTACTTACCCGCCCCTTGCGCGAACCCCGATCCGGACTGTCTGATGAGGATGAACTCTGCCGCGATGATCGTGCCCCCGATATCCTGCATGTGTGGCTTCCCCGCTCAGGTCCCCGGAGTTCACCTTCTTCTTCCTGGTGCATGTAAGTGCATTGTCCGTGTATAATGCGCTGTGCAGGGAGTCACTAAGATCCTGCACCCGATATCCTGCATGTGTCGCTTCCCCGCTCAGGTCCGACAGAGTTCACCTTCTTCTTCTTGGTGCATGTAAGTGCATTGTCCGTGTATAATGCGCTGTGCAGGGAGTCACTAAGATCCTGCACCCGATATCCTGCATGTGTCGCTTCCCCGCTCAGGTCCCTGGAGTTCACCTTCTTCTTCTTGGTGCATGTAAGTGCATTGTCCGTGTATAATGTGCTGTGTGGGGAGTCACTAAGATCCTGCACCCGATATCCTGCATGTGTGGCTTCCCCGCTCAGGTCCCTGGAGTTCACCTTCTTCTTCCTGGTGCAGGTAAGTGCATTGTCCGTGTATAATGCGCTGTGCGGGGAGTCACTAAGATCGTGCGCCCGATATCCTGCATGTGTCGCTTCCCCGCTCAGGTCCGCCGGAGTTCACCTTCTTCTTCCTGGTGCATGTAAGTGCATTGTCCGTGTATAATGCGCTGTGCGGGGAGTCACTAAGATCGTGCGCCCGATATCCTGCATGTGTCGCTTCCCCGCTCAGGTCCCCGGAGTTCACCTTCTTCTTCCTGGTGCATGTAAGTGCATTGTCCGTGTATAATACGCTGTGCGGGGAGTCACTAAGATCCTGCGCCCGATATCCTGCATGTGTCGCTTCCCCGCTCAGGTCCCCGGAGTTCACCTTCCTCTTCCTGGTGCATGTAAGTGCATTGTCCGTGTATAATGCGCTGTGCGGGGAGTCACTAAGATCGTGTGTCTGATATCCTGCATGTGTCGCTTCCCCGCTCAGGTCCCCGGAGTTCACCTTCATCTTCCTGGTGCATGTAAGTGCTTGGCATGCGACACAAGTTAAATCCCGCGGTTTGTCCGAATCAGTCAGAGTTTTTCATTCGTCTGCATCTGTAGTTTAAAGATATAACAGGCTTAACACTGAAAAATTCTTTCACAACTAACTTGGCGAGCGGAAAAGGCGCAAATTTACAAATGGGCCAAAAAAGTTGCAAATATAAGAAAAAAAAAATTGAAAATCTCAAAATACATGACCCCCATACTCTTATTCTTAAAGGAAATCTATCATCAAAATCCATCATGATAAGCCAGGGGCACTTTCTCATAGATCCAGGTGGTGAAGGGCTATTGGTGCATTACCAGAGCCCCTCTGTACTGCACTTTCCCCTCCCACTGTGTGAGATCACAGCAGGCAGTGGGAGGGGGAAAGTGCTATGGGAGCAGTTGGGGGAAGACAATGGGGCAGATTTACTTACCCGGTCCATTCGCGATCCAGCGGCGCGCTCTCTGAACAGGATTCGGGTCCGGACGGGATTTATGAAGGTAGTTCCTCCGCCGTCCACCAGGTGGCGCTGCTGCGCTGAAATGCATCTGATCGCGCCGGAATACACCGAGCCGGACCAGGTGAAGGTAAGTGCTTCCCAAGCGACACATTTTCGGTTATTAAATGCAGCGTTTTTTCCGAATATGTCGGGTTTTCGTTCGGCCGTGCCCCCCGATTTCCGTCGCGTGCATGCCAGCGCCGATGCGCCACAATCCGATCGCGTGCGTCAAAATCCAGGGGCAATTCAGGTACAATCGGCGCAAATCGGAAATATTCGGGTAACACGTCGGGAAAACGCGAATCGGGCCCTTAGTAAATGACCCCCAATGTAACAGCATCTGTAGCTGCAGCATGGAGGGGCTCTGGTAACACCCCTGCTGGTTTTTAAGCATAATTTTAAAAGTTGATTTTAGAAAGAAGGAGGCCATGGATTACAAATATAAGTCGATTACCACAGCCCTGGTTCCTGGAGTAATGAGTACTGTCCCTGGTTTATCAGGATGGAGGTAGATTTTTTTTTTTTTACGGACTAAGATTTTCTTTTTGATCCCTCAGGACTAGACTCCTCTTTTTGAAATTGTGGTGGTCGCAGTGGTCGGGCTGCTACGACTTCGTTTCCAAGTGGTTGAAGGGCCGCAGACATTTCCATTTGTAAGGGGTTGTCTTTGATGAAGCAACATTTTAGCCCTGTCCCTTCCAATCTATAAGTTCGTAACCAAAATGGAAGCGAACGTTATATCCGGATTCCATTAACGAAATCTCAACAACAGATCTTGGTCGTCATGAATGGGCCTCTTCACTACACGGACCGTTTCCGGTTTTCGGATGAGACTGTTGTTGCAGTTGTGTAAATAGCGGCGCGGTCACACGGAGCAGGAGCCACACACACATCACAGGACAACATGCTGCTGCTTTTGGCTTCTCCTCCAGCCTCTGGAGATGCCAGGATAGTAGAAACCGGAGCGAAAGGAAAGAGTCAAACTTTTAACTCAAACTTTTTGAAGTCCAAATTCTTTGTCTAATTACATTTCCTGAAATCTTCCATTTCTGCGCCCAAATTGCAGAATATAATGTAGGGGGCTGCTATGTTCTCCCGTTAACGTCTCGGCCCCATGAAGTCTCGGCCGTGGCCGGGGGGGGGGGGGGTTCTATCATTTTCTTTTTACACATTTAATAGAAAACACGTTAGGAGCCGGCAGAATGCAATAACATGTAAATCAGAGGCAGATGTGGAACGAGAAGTAACATAATCTACATATTAGGAGTATCGCAGGGATTGTGACAATGGGGGCAGTCAGTCCTGTATAAAGAGGGGCAAGAGGGTTGTTAAGTTTTTATATAACAGGAAGGGGAGAGGGAAGAATGAGGGAGAAATGACTGTTTTTGGGTTTATCTCAAATGACCTCATTTAGGGAGAAATAAAAGATGAGAGAAATAAAAGCGAGAACCTCAGAAATCAGCATCAACGTCAGTAAATCTATAGGGCCCAAGTAAACGAGAGGCGCGTTCATTAGGGCTGAAATCTATGGGGGCTTCACCGCTCCTCCAGTATATTACCCCACGAGGTGTTCAGTCCCCACATTCATCTCACATAACAAATGAAGATCAAAATACAAACCTACAAACCACAGTACAGAAAGTAATGACGAAGCTCAGGTCTACATACAACATTGTAGATAATGGGGCTCATTTACTAAGGGTCCGAATGCCGCACTTTCGTCGTTTTTCCCGAATATTTCTGATTTGCGGCGAATAGCCCCAGTATTTCGGATTGTGTTGCATCGCCGCCGGCTTTCACGCAACAGAAATCGGGGAGTGTGGCCCGACGGATACGGAAAACCCGCAGAATTTATAAAAGAATTTGTGTCGCAATACCAAGCACTTACATGCACCAGGAAGAAGGTGAACTCTGGCGGATCTCGGCGCAGCAGCGACACATGCAGGATATCGGCACAGGGACCTTAGTGAATGCAAGCAGACACGAATCAGCGTCGGACAACGCGCCGCGGGAACGCGACTGGACCGGGTAAGTAAATGAGCCCCAGTGTCCTATCTGCAGGCAGCATGTTATAGAGCAGGAGGAGCTGAGCAGATTATACAAAGTGTCCTATCTGCAGGCAGCATGTTATAGAGCAGGAGGAGATAAGCAGATTGTACATAGTGTCCTATCTGCAGGCAGCATGTTATATAGCAGGAGGAGCTGAGCAGATTGTACATAGTGTCCGATCTGCAGGCAGCATGTTATAGAGCAGGCAGAGCTGAGCAGATTATACATTGTGTCCTATCTGCAGTCAGCATGTTATAGAGCAGGAGTAGCCGAGCAGATTGTACATAGTGTCCCATCTGCAGGCAGCATGTTATAGAGCAGGAGGAGCTGATCAGATTGTACATAGTGTCCTATCTGCAGGCAGCATGTTATAGAGCAGAAGGAGCTGAGCAGATTGTACATAATGTCCTATCTGCAGGCAGCATGTTATAGGGCAAACTAGCTGAGGATATTGTATATAGTGTCCTATCTACAGGCAGCATGTTATAGAGCAGGAGGAGCTGAGCAGATTGTACATAGTGTCCGATCTGCAGGCAGCATGTTATAGAGCAGGAGGAGCTGAGCAGATTGTACATTGTGTTCTATCTGCAGGCAGCATGTTATAGAGCAGGAGTAGCCGAGCAGATTGTACATAGTGTCCCATCTGCAGGCAGCATGTTATAGAGCAGGAGGAGCTGATCAGATTGTACATAGTGTCCTATCTGCAGGCAGCATGTTATAGAGCAGAAGGAGCTGAGCAGATTGTACATAATGTCCTATCTGCAGGCAGCATGTTATAGGGCAAACTAGCTGAGGATATTGTATATAGTGTCCTATCTACAGGCAGCATGTTATAGAGCAGGAGGAGCTGAGCAGATTGTACATAGTGTCCGATCTGCAGGCAGCATGTTATAGAGCAGGAGGAGCTGAGCAGATTGTACATTGTGTTCTATCTGCAGGCAGCATGTTATAGAGCAGGAGTAGCCGAGCAGATTGTACATAGTGTCCCATCTGCAGGCAGCATGTTATAGAGCAGGAGGAGCTGAGCAGATTGTACATTGTGTTCTATCTGCAGGCAGCATGTTATAGAGCAGGAGTAGCCGAGCAGATTGTACATAGTGTCCTATCTGCAGGCAGCATGTTATAGAGCAGAAGGAGCTGAGGAGATTGTACATAGTGTCCTATCTGCAGGCAACATGTTATAGAGCAAGAGGAGCTGAGCAGATTGTACATAGTGTCCAATCTGCAGGCAGTATGTTATAGAGCAGGAGGAGCTGAGCAGATTGTACATAGTGTCCAATGTGCAGGCAGCATGTTATAGAGCAGGAGAAGCTGAGCAGATTGTACATAGTGTCCTATCTGCAGGCAGCATGTTATAGAGCAGGATGTGCTGAGCAGATTGTACATAGTGTCCTATCTGCAGGCAGTACGTTATAGAGCAGGAGGAGCTGAGCAGATTGTGCATAGTGTCCTATCTGCAGGCAGCAGGTTATAGAGCAGGAGGAGATAAGCAGATTGTACATAGTGTCCTATCTGCAGGCAGCATGTTATATAGCAGGAGGAGCTGAGCAGATTGTACATAGTGTCCGATCTGCAGGCAGCATGTTATAGAGCAGGAGGAGCTGAGCAGATTGTACATTGTGTTCTATCTGCAGGCAGCATGTTATAGAGCAGGAGTAGCCGAGCAGATTGTACATAGTGTCCCATCTGCAGGCAGCATGTTATAGAGCAGGAGGAGCTGATCAGATTGTACATAGTGTCCTATCTGCAGGCAGCATGTTATAGAGCAGAAGGAGCTGAGGAGATTGTACATAGTGTCCTATCTGCAGGCAACATGTTATAGAGCAAGAGGAGCTGAGCAGATTGTACATAGTGTCCAATCTGCAGGCAGCATGTTATAGAGCAGGAGGAGCTGAGCAGATTGTGCATAGTGTCCTATCTGCAGGCAGCAGGTTATAGAGCTGGAGGAGCTGAGCAGATTGTGCATAGTGTCCTATCTGCAGGCAGCATGTTATAGAGCAAGAGGAGCTGAGCAGATTATACATAGTGTCCTATCTGCAGGCAGCATGTTATAGAGCAGGAGGAGCTGAGCAGATTTTACTTAGTGTCCTATCTGCAGGCAGCATGTTATAGAGCAGGAGGAGCTGAGCAGATTGTACATAGTGTCCTATCTGCAGGCAGTATGTTATAGAGCAGGAGGAGATGAGCAGATTGTACATAGTGTCCTATCTGCAGACAGCATGTTATAGAGCAGGAGGAGCTGAGCAGATTGTACATAGTGTCCTATCTGCAGGCAGCATGTTATAGAGCAGGATGAGCTGAGCAGATTGTACATAGTGTCCTATCTGCAGGCAGCATGTTATAGAGCAGGAAGAGCTGAGCAGATTTTACATAGTGTCCTATCTGCAGGCAGCATGTTATAGAGCAGGAGGAGCAGAGCAGATTGTACATAGTGTCCTATCTGCAGGCAGTATGTTATAGAGCAGGAGGAGATGAGCAGATTGTACTTAGTGTCCTATCTGCAGACAGCATGTTATAGAGCAGGAGGAGCTGAGCAGATTGTACATAGTGTCCTATCTGCAGGCAGCATGTTATAGAGCAGGATGAGCTGAGCAGATTGTACATAGTGTCCTATCTGCAGACAGCATGTTATAGAGCAGGATGAGCTGAGCAGATTGTACATAGTGTCCTATCTGCAGACAGCATGTTATAGAGCAGGATGAGCTGAGCAGATTGTACATAGTGTCCTATCTGCAGGCAGTATGTTATAGAGCAGGAGGAGCTGAGCAGATTGTACATAGTGTCCTATCTGCAGACAGCATGTTGTAAAGCAGGAGGAGCTGAATGTTTTTGGTGAATGTGCTATTATTGGGACACCATTCTTTATTCTGGTTATTATAAGGCTTGTATTGTACAGATATTGAGGGGGAAGCAATAAGCGGTTAGTCACACAATACAAGTCTGGCTCTGCGGAGGATAAATTATGGCAGTAGCTAAGTAACATCTTGTAAGGAGACGTGGGGTCACATGAGATTAGAGAGACATTTCAGAGTTGATATTGATGTGAAAATGAAAATGCAGTCGCCTAAAAAATGTCAATAAGCAGCGAGGACCCGGCGAGGAGCAGCGAGGACCCAGCGAGGACCCGGCGAGGAGCAGCGAGGGCTCGGCGAGGAGTCCTTCATCTGCAGAACACGGGCTTCAAGTATTATCCACTTACTGCGCTCTGCAGACAAGACGCATCTGCCGGATGACAGGAGGAAAAATGATTCTGTATTTCACAATCTGAATATGGAAAAACTCGGAGAAATCCCTCTGCATTTCTATATGGAACAGGAGAGCGGAGCATGAAAGGAAGGATCGGGATTAATGGACTCGGGGGAGATCTTTATGGAAGCCAATTGCTGAAAATTAGTATGCGCCTCTTACCGGCGGCGGCCGATGGGGACTCGCTGTTATTGATTCACTCGGCTGCAACCGCTTTATCAAGATGGGTTATAAATAAAGCTTTAAAACAAGGGAGGGACGTGTCCAAGAAAAACACAAGGCAAAAAAATCCAGAAAACAAGTCAAGAATGCAATATCAACAAAAAGTCAAAAAGTGGGACACTTTTATCAGAAGATATACGGTATAAGGCGGTTTAGCCTTAAAGGGAACTCACCCACACTGACAAAACAATATGTATATACCTACATATTTATATACATAATCCTGTCACTCCCAGCACTGCAGGGGCAGGTAGGTAGCCCCCTGACTCAGGGGCCTGGGTCCTTGTGTTACAGATATCTATTACTCGCCATCTCCCTTTAAATGTCAAACGCCAAACAAATGAACTTTAAGAGTCGGTCAGTGACACAAAGCAGAGACATGAAAACATGAAAACAGTCGGCTGTAAAATGTAACAGAAATGTTACATGAGGAATTCCCAGCTGCCTCCATAAATATCCGAGCCTTGGCAAGGAATTCCGGCTGCAGAACTTGTTAAAATATTGTATGGGGGGGGGGGGAACCTAGCGAGGAGGCGGAGCTGACTATTAACTGTTTCCTATCCATTGTGTAGATAGACTTAAAGTGCAGCTCCATCCTTCCTTAGCTCGGTCTCTCTCTCCCTGACGTGTCTGCTTAGTACTCACAGTATATATTTACTACCTATGTAATCACAACTTCCGATTCTATATTCATTCATTCCCCTGTTATTCCTCCATTCATCTTGTTAAAGGGGCGTGTCTATAGAGTCTGGCAAAGACGGGACCGATTGCACAATATCAAGCTGTATAGGTATTACCTAGTTGTCAAGTTATTAAGAATTTAATAATAACAGTAGTCATAGTGACTGGTGACCGCACCTCACACCAAGGACTGAGTGGTCCACAAGATGATACACGAAAAATAGTTCTACATTTTCGGAACTTGCTGACCCGTGTGTGTAAGAAATGTTCTCATAAACATTACTGGTGTAAAATACTCCAGGAAAAATTGTTTAGAATATGTGCAGGTTCCGCAAGGGGCGGAAAATGAGAATAAAATTCCTTTTCTGATGCTCCGCCCCCGAGGAACAGCAAAACACATACAAGCTGCCATTTATGGGTCTGTTATTCAAACGTTGCGATTGACTTTGTTCTGTAGCTCTGCCGAGCATGCAAGTGTTGTTCACTGCTATGGGACTTCCAGGAGAGCCATGTCCCGAGCCCCACAGGGCACTGAGAGTAGAAATATTTAAGGGGTCTTTAGTTCATTGGTGTGTCTTCTTATAGCAGACCCCCTCCCATACGCCGTAAACTAACCCCATGGCCCCCATTCCAAAAACAGTCTCAGTTCTGCTACATATATACCTGGAGATGCATCATATGTTCCTTTTTAAAAAGTTTCATATCACATAAAAAAATTGATTTACATATTTTTTTATGGGGCCCTGAATATATCGGGGTCACCAGCAGTTAATCTCTTAGACGTAGGGTCTTATAATATTCAGTGTTGGATCAATGTCCAAATTCAGACTAAACATCATAGTAATAATGAAAAATGTCTCCGACCAGAGAGTTATCTGAATATCTAAAATTTTACAAGAAAATGTTCGGCTCACAGGAACAATCACATTTTGTTTGTATTTTGGCACAACCCTCCAATCTCTAGTTTTAGATTATTTCCCTGTCCCGCTGTATTATATATGGTTTCTCCCTTCGGGTCTATGATTTGGCGCCATGTCTAGAGCAGCAAATAAAAGGGGATTTTTAAAAATGATGTTTATAACACTCAAGGGAGGAGGATGAAGCATGTAAGGGGCAATGTTACTGCGGACCATGAATTCGGAGCTTTCCTAACGGCTGTATTGTGGATCGGGACTATAGGCCCCATGGAGATACCTGGTTATGGTTTGTCCACCCTAGCTCCTATTTTATATTAAGAGTGTTTATTTTCTCTTTTTTTCTTCTGTTTACAGAAGAATCAAGGCTTAGCAGTGGTGGCATATGGCGGCATACTGTAACTTTAGAGACTCTGGGGGTCATTTATTAAGGGCCCAAATCGCATTTTTTCTTCGGGTTGCCTGAAAATTTCCGGTTTGCACCAAATTCCGCGAGGTTTTTGGCGCACGCGATCGGATTGTGTTGCATTGGCCCACGGCATGCACATGATGGAAATCGGGGGGCGTGGCCATCGGAAAACCCAACGGATTCGGAAAAAACGCCAAAATTTAAAAAAAAATGTGTCGCATGATCGAACTTACCTGCACCCAGCATAGCTTCGTGAACTCCAGTGTACTCTGGCGGACTTCAGCGCAGCAGCGACACCTGGTGGACATCAGGCACACTGCCTTAGTGAATTCCCGAAAGACCCGAATCCTCGATGGAGAACGTACCGCTGAATCGTGAATGGACCAGGTAAGTAAATGTGCCCCTTTATGTACTGCCATATTTATATTTATACATTAAGAGTTACTGGGCCCTGCCCAGAACTCTCCAGGTCGCTTTCAAGCCCGTAACAATTTTAAGGCTGGATTACCCCTATAAGAGCTATCATCTCCCCTTTATCTATGTGTTCAGCTATTCTGTTGTAATACACTGGTGGTACCCACTGTCCACATAGAGTGTTAGTACATGAATTTTGTCTTGTTCCTAAATGTTTAAACATGTTTGATCTTTTGTATCTTCGCCTGAGGTAATGCAGGCTTTTCATTGGCTAGCTCCCTGGAACCTTCCAGCCTTTATAAATATAGGCTCAGCCTTGGTGATTGTTCTTCCGCTGACCTGTTTGCAAGACCTGCTTTAAAGGAACTCAGTTTGCACATGTGAGTCCCTGGCACAGCTGCTAACATCTCTCCACCCCCCTTTACCATCTGTTGAGGCCTGTAACCCATACTGGGAGTGGCCCAGGACAGACACTTTTATCAATTTGCCCTCTTCTGCTCCACCCTGTTGGGCCTGATGGGTGTTGATGAGGTCTATAATCAGACTCTTCTACTGTGACATCCAATGGGCCACAACCACGACAGCTACCCATCTCCTGGTATCCTTTTGCCCTCATACACTATCAGCCCCTGGTGGGGATATTTTATGTTTGGTCAGTGTGAATCTGCTTTATCTATAAACTAGTAAGAGGAGGGATAGATGGATGTAATATCACATGACAACTACACTGCCATACATTGTACAGTGGTTGTGCTTGGTATTGCAGCACAGCCCCATTAACTGTAATCGGACTTAGATGCAACATGCCCATGGACATGACATCAGTGGCCTGAGAAGCAGTGTGCATCAGACTACCGATTTTAAAGTGAACACCTATGCTAAATATGGGTGATCAAATTTTTAAACAAAACAGAATACCCCTTAAATGTCTTGCTATTTTGCCATCCACCTATCTAGGTATAGCTGTGATATATTGGTGCTATCTTATGTCATCCATAACATTATTTTTCCAGGTTTATGTTCTGTCACTCAACTTTACCACCTCAGATGTAGCGGCGCTGAGTGCCAGACACCCGTGTCTGGTCCCCGCCTATTCATGAAACCACAATATATGAGAACTTGAACTCTACAATAACAAGGGATTTGCTGCTACTTTGTAAAACATCTATCCTAAGGCCAACGCCTCGTAATTACCTACGTCCACAATCGTATCCGGTCTGTATTGACAAAAAAATTACACAGATTATCCTGAACAAGCAAAAGCAGGAAAAATAATATAACAGAGGGAAAAAACGCCTGCGATTTATTGACTCTCCGCAGTCATAGGAAGCCAGGAACTGTAGGACAAACATGACAATTGTGTAACTTTCGCTAATCCCTGTTCTTTGCTCGGGTTATTCTCATCGGCATCTATAGAACAAGGTGATGACATGGAGAATAATGGAACTTTCTGTAGGAGACAAAAGTCAGGAGAGAGCACAACCCCCTCTAGACGGATACAGTACGGGACGGGATTACATGAAGACAATCCCGTGTCTGGTTGTGACTGGTGGATGATCTGGTGTGTTCTTAGCGGGCGCTTTCCCCATTGTCCTCTCCTGTCACTGGACCAGTCAGGAAATGTCACATTGTGCCGTCTGTTCAGCGCTGGAGATGTTTTGTCACTTATCCATGTGAGATGATTATCCTGACGGGGTTAAATGGGGCGCGCGCTTGGTGGTTACAATTATATCTGATAAACTGTTAACACAGACGGGCGCTGATAATTATAGCCTTCTCCTAATTTAGGGGGTTTATCCTTAAAACACATGGTCACATAGTTTCTGCAAATAACCTATTGTGTTGGGTCTCTGAAATGTATGTTATATTAAAGGGGATGTCAAGTTACCTACTGACACGTCTTGCTGATCGGTTTGGGTATTAGTGGTGGGACCTCCATGGATCTATAGAATTTGTGTCTGTTGCGCCTTAAATTTACTATTACTATACCGCTCCATTTACTGACACTTTACTGCTCATTTATAGTCAATATACTGCTCCATTCACTGTCATTATACTGCTCCATTCACTGTCACTATACTGCTCCATTCACTGTCATTATACTGCTCCATTCACTGTTATTATACTGCTCCATTCACTGTCACTACACCGCTCCATTCACTGTCACTATACTGCTCCATTCACTGTCACTATACTGCTCCATTCACTGTCACTATACCGCTCCATTCACTGTCACTATACTGCTCCATTCACTGTCACTATACTGCTCCATTCACTGTCACTATACCGCTCCATTCACTGTTACTATACCGCTCCATTCACTGTTACTATACCGCTCCATTCACCGTCACTATACCGCTCCATTCACTGTTATTATACTGCTCCATTCACTGTTATTATACTGCTCCATTCACTGTTATTATACCGCTCCATTCACCGTTACTATACCGCTCCATTCACTGTTATTATACTGCTCCATTCACTGTCACTATTCTGCTCCATTCACTGTTATTATACTGCTCCATTCACTGTCACTATACTGCTCCATTCACTGTCACTATACCGCTCCATTCACTGTCACTATACCGCTCCATTCACTGTCACTATACTGCTCCATTCACTGTCACTATACTGCTCCATTCACTGTCACTATACCGCTCCATTCACTGTCACTATACCGCTCCATTCACTGTCACTATACCGCTCCATTCACTGTCGCTATACTGCTCCATTCACTGTCACTATACTGCTCCATTCACTGTCACTATACTGCTCCATTCACTGTCACTATACCGCTCCATTCACTGTTACTATACCGCTCCATTCACTGTCACTATACTGCTCCATTCACTGTTACTATACTGCTCCATTCACTGTCATTATACTGCTCCATTCACTGTCACTATACTGCTCCATTCACTGTCATTATACTGCTCCATTCACTGTCATTATACTGCTCCATTCACTGTTATTATACTGCTCCATTCACTGTCACTATACTGCTCCATTCACTGTCATTATACTGCTCCATTCACTGTCACTATACTGCTCCATTCACTGTCATTATACTGCTCCATTCACTGTCACTATACTGCTCCATTCACTGTCACTATACTGCTCCATTCACTGTCACTATACCGCTCCATTCACTGTTACTATACCGCTCCATTCACTGTCACTATACTGCTCCATTCAGTGTTACTATACCGCTCCATTCACTGTCACTATACCACTCCATTCACTGTTACTATACCACTCCATTCACTGTTACTATACCGCTCCATTCACTGTCACTATACTGCTCCATTCACTGTTACTATACCGCTTCATTCACCGTCACTATACCGCTCCATTCACTGTTACTATACTGCTCCATTCACTGTTATTATACTGCTCCATTCACTGTCACTATACTGCTCCATTCACTGTTATTATACTGCTCCATTCACTGTCACTATACTGCTCCATTCACTGTTACTATACCGCTCCATTCACTGTTACTATACCGCTCCATTCATTGTCACTATACCGCTCCATTCACTGTCACTATACCGCTCCATTCACTGTCACTATACCGCTCCATTCACCGTCACTATACCGCTCCATTCACTGTTATTATACTGCTCCATTCACTGTCACTATACCGCTCCATTCACTGTCACTATACTGCTCCATTCACTGTTACTTTACCGCTCCATTCACTGTTACTATACCGCTCCATTCACTGTACCTATACCGCTCCATTCACTGTCACTATACCGCTCCATTCACTGTTACTATACCGCTCCATTCACTGTTACTATACCGCTCCATTCACTGTCACTATACCGCTCCATTCACTGTTACTATACCGCTCCATTCACTGGTACTATACCGCTCCATTCACTATTACTATACCGCTCCATTCACTGTCACTATACCGCTCCATTCACTGGTACTATACCGCTCCATTCACTGGTACTATACCGCTCCATTCACTGTTATTATACTGCTCCATTCACTGTCACTATACCGCTCCATTCACTGTCACTATTCCGCTCCATTCACTGTTATTATACTGCTCCATTCACTGTCACTATACCGCTCCATTCACTGGTACTATACCGCTCCATTCACTGTTATTATACCGCTCCATTCACTGTCACTATACCGCTCCATTCACTGTCACTATTCCGCTCCATTCACTGTTATTATACTGCTCCATTCACTGTTACTATACCGCTCCATTCACTGTCACTATTCCGCTCCATTCACTGTCATTATACTGCTCCATTCACCATCACTATACCGCTCCATTCACTGTTATTATACCGCTCCATTCACTGTTATTATACTGCTCCATTCACTGTCACTATACTGCTCCATTCACTGTTATTATACTGCTCCATTCACTGTCACTATACTGCTCCATTCACTGTTACTATACCGCTCCATTCACTGTCACTATACTGCTCCATTCACTGTTACTATACCGCTCCATTCATTGTCACTATACCGCTCCATTCACTGTCACTATACCGCTCCATTCACTGTCACTATACCGCTCCATTCATTGTCACTATACCGCTCCATTCATTGTCACTATACCGCTCCATTCACCATCACTATACCGCTCCATTCACTGTTATTATACCGCTCCATTCACTGTTACTATACCGCTCCATTCACTGTTATTATACCGCTCCATTCACCATCACTATACCGCTCCATTCACTGTCATTATACTGCTCCATTCACTGTTATTATACCGCTCCATAACATAACATATGAAAATATTGGATATAAGTGGGTTTGATGATCATTCTCACATACATACTAGTGTGGGGGAGGTGATGGCAGTCCATGAGTAAAATGTTGCTGAGAGCCCCCTCCCTAGTGCAGCACCATGAATGACACATTAGATGAATATCGGTAGATTCTGCTGGATCTGACAATAACCTAATGGGGCACATTTACTTACCCTTACGACCGAGTTCACCTAAAGTGCATTGTCCGTGTATAATACACATCTGCCGCGATTCACAAAGATATCCTGCATGTGTCACTTCCCCGCTCAGGTCCCCGGAGTTCACCTTCTTCTTCCCGGTGTATGTAAGTGCATGTCTTGCAACACAATTTGAAAGTTAAATCTCGCGCTCAGTCCGAATCAGTCGGATCATCTGATGGCAGCCCCCCCCCCTGATTTCTTTTGCATGAAAGCAGAGCAACCGTGCCACAATCCGATCCCAGCGCAGACACCTTTTATATTCCTGTCAAATCTGCGCAAATCCTGAAACCGCCGAAAGTCAGACGAAAGTGAGCAGCGTGTTTCTTAGTAAATAAGCCCCAATGTGTTTGTGGCTGGACCCTTTGGTGGACATTGAAAAATGCTGGTCTTCATAGATCCTCATCCATGTGTAGCGTGCGCCTAATAAGACAAGGCACAGGCGGGGACCGGGGTCAATTGTAACGCGTTTTCACGCCCATTGGCACCGCCTTCTCCCCGTTTCTGCTTCGCCTTTCTTTCGGGTAGTGATGAGGGCGAAGATAAACTGCATTGGTGCAAAACATTTTGTGCAAATGGAGTCGAAATTATGCACCTTTTTCTATAAAAAGAGACCATGCATGACCCACCCCCCATTTTCAGCTAGTGTTTGTTATTTGGGAAAAGAGGGTTAAAGGGCATTGACAGCTAGAAAATATCTGAAATATCCACAACTGAAAAGTATAGCAGTGTTATATGGTGTCCCATAGGTGAATGGGTGACCGCGTCACTATATGGTTGAGCAATGTCTACCGAGAAAGAATACACAATGGGGAACCGTTACTTACCTTATATACTCGAGTATAAGCCTAGTTTTTCAGCACAAAATTTGTGCTCAAAAACCCTAACTCGGCTTATACTCGAGTCAACTAAAAAAATAAAGACAAAACTCACCTTTCTGACGTCACCCACAGGTCCTCTTCTGTCTGAGACAGTCTGAGACAGAAGAGGACCTATGGGGGACGTCGGAAAGATGAGTACAGTGTTATTTTTTTTCCTACTACAGGGGCTGGGCAGGCTGTATGCTACAGGGGCTGGCAGACTATATACTGGGAGGCTGTAACCAATGCATTTCCCACCCTCGGCTTATACTCGAGTCAATAGGTTTTCCCAGTTTTTTGTGTTGAAATTAGGGGTCTCGGCTTATACTTGGGTCGGCTTATACTCGAGTATATACGGTACCTGTATAATGCACTGTGCTGCGATTCACTAAGATTGTGCACCCGATATCCTGCATGTGTTGCTTCCCCGATTAGATCCCCGGAGTTCACCTTCTTCTTCCTGGTGCATGTAAGTGCATTGTCCGTGTATAATGCGCTGTGCAGGGAGTCACTAAGATCGTGCGCCCGATATCCTGCATGTGTCGCTTCCCCGCTCAGGTCCCTGGAGTTCACCTTCTTCTTCCTGGTGCATGTAAGTGCATTGTCCGTGTATAATGCGCTGTGCGGGGAGTCACTAAGATCCTGCGCCCGATATCCTGCATGTGTCTCTTCCCCGCTCAGGTCCCCGGAGTTCACCTTCTTCTTCCTGGTGCATGTAAGTGCATTGTCCGTGTATAATGCGCTGTGCGGGGAGTCACTAAGATCGTGCCCCCGATATCCTGCATGTGTCGCTTCCCCGCTCAGGTCCCCGGAGTTCACCTTCTTCTTCCTGGTGCATGTAAGTGCATTGTCCGTGTATAATGCGCTGTGCGGGGAGTCACTAAGATCGTGTGCCCGATATCCTGCATGTGTCGCCTCCCCGCTCAGGTCCCCGGAGTTCACCTTGTTCTTCCTGGTGCATGTAAGGGTGAAGACACACATGGCGTTTTTGGGCCGTTTTTGGGCCGTTTTTGGGCCGTTTTTACTAAGTGCGTTTTCAGATCGTTAAAAACGCATGCGTTAAAAAACGCATCCGTTTTTTAAAAACGCATCCGTTTTTTGAAAACGCATGCGTTTTTGTCAGTTTTTCTGAAATTGCGCAACGAAAAACGGACAAAAACGCATGCGTTTTCAAAAAACGGATGCGTTTTTAAAAAACGGATGCGTTTTTTAACGCATGCGTTTTTAACGATCTGAAAACGCACTTAGTAAAAACGGCCCAAAAACGGCCCAAAAACGCCATGTGTGTCTTCACCCTCAGTGCTTGGGTTTTTGATACAAATTTGAAAGTTAAATCCCGTGCTCAGTCCGAATCAGTCGGATCATCCAACGGCACAACCCCTGATTTCTGTTGCATGAAAGCAGCGGAGCTGCGCCAAGAACCGATCGCGAGCGACACAATCCCAGCGCAGACACCTGCTACATACCTGTCACAGCCGCACAATCCGACGAAAGTGCAATCCGTGACCCTAAGTGAGCACCATAGACTCTTCACAACAACTAAAAACATAAATTGAGCCAAGCAGAGTGTAACATTTCAGGTCTAAAATTTAATAAATACACCAGAAAAATACATTAAAAAAATGACAACACAACAGTCAGATGCCAATACGATTCCAGAAAGCCTCAATCAATATCTGGGGACATTCAGTTTCCGTGTCGTTAATCTCATGAGTTTATGCTCCAATGCGCGGGAACACAAGAACGTCTCTGTTTTCCGTGATTACATCTCAGCAACAGTGAAAAAGAAAATCAGAACCACATGGAACAACATTTCTAATAAACACACACGAGTCTGGACGGCACAGGGTGGTAACGTCGCAGCCACCACTGAGCCCCTAGAAATGCCATTTGTAGAGGTTTATGGTTCAGCTTAAAATTGGATGAATAAGGTCATATTTTTTTGGCTGCCTATTTAGTGTGTGTCCGAACTATCCGGATATGAGGATAAGGATTGGGTAGATTAGGATTCGGATCCTTTTGTTCTCAGGGAGGGGAAGCCGCTCCTGGAGATGTCATGCAACCCTTCATTCACTACACATGGACTGACGTGGAGCAGATCATGCAGATGCAGCTATCTCACCTGTATGTCTGGTATGGTGAAAGCTCGTCTTACCCAGCAGAAGGCAGAAGTGAGCTTATAGCCCCTGTTGTGTGTACAGGCAGTCCCCTACTTAAAGGCAACTTCTAGTTACAGACAGACCCCTCTGCCCCCTGTGACCTCTGGTGACCCCTCTGGATGTTACTATAGTCCCAGACTGCAATGATGAGCTGTAAGGTGTCTGTAATGAAGCTTTATTGATAATCCTTGGTCCCATTACAGCAAAAAATTTTGAAAATCCAATTGTCAGTGGGGCAAAAAAATTTTTTTGTCTGGATCTACAATAATAAAATATACAGTTCTGACTTACATACAAATTCAACTTGAGAACAATCCCAAGGAACCCATCTTGTACGTAACCCGGGGACTGCCTGTAATTCAGTTTTTCCTTAACATGGGAATCTATGGCAGATGTATTATACATACCCCAGGATTACACAGCAGCCTCTGTCAGAGCCTTCCCTTAGTTACAAAGCTTAAAGGTGATGTGAACAAAGTCCTACATGTGTAATTATAAGTCAGGTAAAACGGTATAATAATGAAAGAGGGTCTATCTGGTCCAAAATGCCTTCTAAATTAATAATAATTCCTTTATTTATATAACACACACAGATTCTGCAGAGCTTTCCAAATCAGTCCTTGGCTCACAATCTAATTAACCAACCAGTATGTTTTGGATTGTGGGAGGAAACTGGAGGACCCAGAGAAAACCCACGCAAACACTGAGAGAAGATACAAACTCTTTGCAGATGTTGACCTGGATGGGACCTGGATGGGAACCCAGGACCCCAGTGCTGCAAGGCTGTAGTGTTGACCACTGAGACGCCATGCTGGAAGGCTGTAGTTCTACCCATTGAGGCATCGCGCTGTCCAATAAAAGTGTAGGGGTTTTTACTGTGGCCTTGTGGCCACAAACTGATGAAGCAATGCAGAGATAATCATCTTTTTATAGTTACGCAAACCTTGCAGATCTGCAAGTGCACTGGGGGACGGGCTTAATGTGCCATATTTACTGACAGAAAGCGTCAGTGCTCCGTCTCTCCCCTGTACTCACTGCACATTTATGCCCCTTTAACTGTGTAGTCTAGTCTGGCTAATAAGCCCCGCCCCCAGGGCACTTGCTGACTGATTTACAGATATATTTGTACATACAAAGGTATGTACAATATTTGCTTCTGTGAATATCCTCTACTGGGGGGTCGGCGTTTTTGACCTCATAGAAAGTGTATAAATCTTTCCACTGATCCAGATCTATGGGTGCACATAAGTTTTTGGAGACTTACCCTCCCTTGTATTTGGTGCACTGTCCTCCCCATTGCGGGGCCATATATTATTTCGAGTGCCTGCACTAAAGATCTTTAAGATGGAGCTGATCTCCAGCAAAGATCAAGTGTTGCAGGTAATGCAGGACAGATGAGGGAGACGTCATCTGCTCCTTATTTGCCAGTTAGCGGATTTTACAGGCTTATCCATATGATAGTAATAACACATACAGTGATTTAGGGGAGGCCAAAACCTGCAGACCATGATTTACTTTGTGGTTTCGGAGTAAAATATTCACGAGCAGAAGAACAGGTGTGCAGCAGCCATCACTGGTTTGTAATTAGAGACATATTCAACATAGAAATGTCCCCTGAAGAGGGGCAACTAGAAGTATATTGGTGGTTGGGGAGGTGTATAATACAAAAATAAGGTGCTCTATTCCCGTGCTGCAGTCACTGCTCCCTCCACTTCCGCTCATGTTATTGGCCAACGGTGACACCAAAACTACCAAAAGCTACCAAAACATCACCGTTCTTGCACATGTGATCACATGGATCTGTGTTTGGATGCATCGGTCACCATTTCTGATCTGACTGTGATGGAAGAGTAGGGACCAGGAGCCACAGCAGTGGAATGGAGTGTAAGAGATAGGGGAGTATGTGGCCATTGGGTTTTTAGATTTGCTTGGAATGCTACTTCTTGCACTATTTACGGGATAGACTGTCAATGTCTGACTGGTGGAGGGACAACAATTCATCCTCTCACCGATCAGACGTTTGGGTCAGCATAATCACTGGTTGTGAAGCCAGCAAGAAGCAATGTCTGATGTAATGGCTGGGACCAATAATAATAGAAGCTTCAATGGACGCCATGGCTGTGGCTCCGACTTCTGTCCGCTACAGGGGGTATGGAGTAAGGTTCTTACAGCTTCATGATTTGTGTTCATGATGGTCCAAATAGTTGTTATATAGAGGAAGAGCCCAAGTGTCGACCCCCTACCAACCAGACATTGGTGGCCATCAATTAATATTCTCAGTCAACCACTCCAAAGAATCTTATAAGGATGAGATTTGACCCTGAGGTGTGTAAGTAGCAGAGTCATCCGGTTCCTGAGGTCCTAGTAGACTTTGAGCCATCACCAAGCCTCCATGTCCTTTCTTTGGCCTCAGTTGAGCGGAGGTTTGGTCTAGTGTTCCCGACCTATCATGACACTATAGGGGGGGGGGGGGAGAGTACAAACTAAGTACAAAGGTTTGTGATCCAGTCTAAAGCCTAAAACATCCATGAATCCTGATAAATCTGAGCTCAATGTTGAGGCTACATCTAAATATCAATATCATTATTTCCCTGTAGCCATCGAGACCACTAATGGAACAAGATGATCGTATCTGTGTCCTCGCCCACCATCGATCCTTCAGACTTATTGTGCCTCCTGTCATGTGTCATTATGTGAAGTGCAGCCATTTCATAAATAATAAATGAGTTAGTGGTGATGGATACAACTCAATACACCGACAAAACCAACACGATTCCCCCAGAGAGTGCCTGGAGGGGGGACATGGGAGGAGATGGTCAACCAACATGGAGGGCTAAGCAGTATGGTCCATCTATGTGTAACATTTCCTGTTGTGGTTGTGCCAGGTATTGTAGCTTGTTAAGGCTTAAAGGGTTCTTCTTATTAAAGAGAATTATCCAAAGAATGACTGCGTGACCCCCTGACCAGCAGAATGCAAGTCCTCCTCAGCTTCCCTGTATTTACCGACTTCTGGTATTGGATCGTCCTGGGAGTCGTCCCCCCAGCGATGTGAATGGGGGATAATTTCCTTATTTAAGTGAATTGGTCTTAACCAGAACTAAATGGACAATTTGGTAAACATTCAGCTTTGGTGTTGGGAGATGCCCCCCACCCTATTAATCAGATATTAGTAGCCTATGGTAAGGATAGGTCATCATCAATATTACAGTCTTAGATAAACCCTTTAAGGAAACTTTAGGAAACAATATGAACTTGTTATCTTTATTTAACAATTACTTTCCCTCATACTATTTATAAGAGACTTTATTGAGTCTGAAGGTCAAAGTCCTATATAAAGGCACTTTCCAGGCATTCTACCCTTGGGGCAGGGGTAGTAGAAAAACCCCAAGGCGTACAGACCGCTCTCTTCTGAATTCCAAGGCTTCAGATCTTTGGCACCTGCACATGGCTGGAAGAGCTAAGGTGGTGTCATGGGACCTGCTTTGGTCAATCCACTGATGTCGCTTCCTCTGTTGTCACCCTTGTTGACACATTATGGTCCGGGGAGGTAATAGATTGGGCAAAATGCGTCCTATGATTCCCGACACATCCAGAGACCAAGGGTATCAGAAACAGAGGAACTTAGGGAACTGGGAGTTGGGGCAGGCTACGTTCACTTTTTCTTGGTTCCTTGTGCTGTACAGTGGTAGTGCACTGTTATTACAGCTGCTGCTTTCACTCATTGATCTATTGTTTTAATAGCCAGGAGTCTATGGGAGACTCCCCAGCGTGGCATTCAGCACAATCTATAACAGTGTGCCAGAGGCAGACTGTAATAGATCAGTGAGAAAACCCCCATTAACTGTAATACAGTAGTATTTGGGTATATTTTAGGATCTGTTAGACCATCTAGGGTACAAGCACCTTGGGGAGGTCTAAAAATACTGTAGAAAAAATTTTTTAAATAAAATTTGCAACACAAAATAGGGCTGTGCCCTTAAGGATTAAGTGCCATTTACCTGAAAGAGTGGCACTCTTGACAGATTATTCCATACATCCAAAATGTCTATAAATCCTGATAACTCCATTTACCCAGGTGCAGAATTTGGGCAAATCTTGTAATTATCTTACACTGAGAAATATTCCTGCGAAAACAAATCAGGGCAGGCAAAAAAAAAAAAACCCCAATGTGTTCTCCCAAATCCTTCTTAATACTTTTGGGAACAATTACAGAGGCAGCAGCTAGAGCACCAGGTGGTAGCGCTAAATCCCCTCTAACCTAAAGGGATCCAACTGGATATTTACACTGGATGGAAAACCGCGACGTTGTGTTGCCAATGAGTCTGTTTTTGGAAAGAAAGTAGCAATTACCTCCTTAAAGACAACAACGAGGAGCGTAGAGGCTGAAGACGAGATCCTAAATTTGTATGGGGGGGGGGGGGGGGAGCGCTTTCTCAAAAGTTTAAGGCTAAAATACTTATGTTAAGTGAAAACATAGATGTAAATTTTTTCGCTTTTCTCGCTTACGAGCGAACATCTGGCCCGGGTTCTATAGATGAAGCTTTCATGGACTGAAACCAATTATGTCTTTCAGGAATTGCTCAATTAATCTCTTCCAGAGTGAGGGAAGGGAGCCCAGACATTGGCGCTTATAGAGCCGGCAGATGATGCGCTGGCATGCTGAGGTCCTGATGGATTTACGGAGCTCGGCAGCCATGGGGGGGCCCTCCCCAGACTACGGGAGCGCGGGAACATTAGCCAAATGATGTCTTTAATCAGCAGTTTAAGGGTAAAGAGGAGGTGAATATTCTGCGCTACAGACATTAAAGAGCAATTCCGTCGGATTGATGGTGAAATGTATTGACAACGTCCTAAGCTGAATATCAAAAAGACGGATCATTCCAGTCTGAACGTCCCTCCCGTAATGCGGTGGGTGCAGTACAGTTTAGGCCTAGGAAACCTACCGATAGGAATCTAAGGAGGATCTAATGTCCTCAGCCCTCATTAATAATTTGGATCTCTTTAGTGATTATTGTAGCACCCTATGGACGAGGAGTGATAGATGAAGACTGACAACTGATCTTTAATCCGGTTTGGAATTGGAAACAATTGGTTGATGATAGTAAGATGTGGATCAACTGTGTCACCAGTCCAGTAACCCTGATACTTTTCATCTGGATTTTGTTGTGCGGGGATCGCAGTCGCTTCTTCTTAGCAGGTTGGACCAGGCAGGTCAGGTGATGGTAGGGGTCAGGCAAGGAATAGTCAGACACAGGCTGAGGTCAGGGCACGAGGAAGTCAGTGGCCGAATCCAAGGTAGAAGCCAAAGGGCAGTGCACGGTCAGGGTGATCATGTCATTCGTTACACTGCAAGTGTATTCTCATGGCTGTACATATGAGACATAGATAGATAGATAGATAGATAGATAGATAGATAGATAGATAGATAGATAGATAGATAGATAGATAGATAGGAGATAGATAGATAGGAGATAGATAGATAGATATGAGATAGATAGATAGATATGAGATAGATAGATAGATAGATAGGAGATAGATAGATAGATAGATAGATAGATAGATAGATAGATAGATAGATAGATAGATAGATGGATAGATAGATAGATAGATAGATAGATAGATAGATAGATAGATAGATAGATAGATAGATAGATAGATCTCTAGGAGATATATGGATGGATAGATAGATATGAGATAGATAGCTATTGGATACATGGATAGATAAAATAGATAATAATCTTTATTTATATGGCACCATCTATAGATAGATAATAGATGAATAGATATTAGATAGAAGATAGGATGTAGATAGAGATGGATAGATATTAGATTATTGTTGTGTTGAGCTCAGTCTCAGGTAGAGATGAGAGGACACAATGGCCTCCCCTTGTTATACAAGATGCAGATCCTCCAATCACACAGGCGCCTCCATAGTCGCACAAGGTCAAGTGATTAAAATAAAATGGGATTTTTCGGCAGGCGAGGCCGGGGGGGTGTTTGTCTTGTGCTGGTGGAGACTCCGCTCCGAGCTCCGCACAATCACATTGTTTGCAAGCAGAGAAATTGAGGTCAGAGTGTTTTTGTTGCTGTAATGTCACCTCACATGGAGAGACAAGTCACTAGTCCTCGCTGTGATCAGGAACAAAAGCCGCCGAGATCTCCAGTCCAGCTACACGGCGGCGGAGAAGGCCAAGCCATTGCCAGCACTTTATTCCATTAACTCCTGAGATTCCGGCTTGTATGTGACATGACTCGGGGATACAGGGAGCATCATTTTCTATATCGTTCTCTACAAAACAACAGAATCTTTGTTACATCTGATCGGAAAGAAATCACATTGTTTCTTCTTATCCAATATTGGCTCATACAAATTCATGACATATTAGAATTCTGTTTGCATTGATTCAAATGTTTCGACCCAAACAAAATATTTGGTATCATTTTATTTTGCTTGTGTAAATTTTTTTCATGCAGTGACCACTTTTAACGACCAAATAAGGCAGATATTTTCCATTTATCTCTAATGCTACAGCGCCCCCATTTCTTTTATGTTTGCTCTGCTTAAAGGGAACCTGTCACCACTTTTTTCACAAATACAGCTAGTGACAGGTTCCCATTGACCCCTTTAAACTAAATGCCACCCTTCTTGTAGCTAAATTTTTTTCCTTCACATCCCCATAAAATCAACTTTATAATCCTAACTGGCATACAGCCAGATTCCAGCAGCGAGTTAGAGGGGTTGTGTCTTCCCATCTTCACTCATTTCTACTCTGGCCCATACCTACTTCTAACCATTTAACAGTTCGTGTCATGTGATCAGAGTGATGTTATTTAAGGTTCTTTACCCATTAACATTTGCAAAATCTGCCCCATGTATTTAGCTGATCACATGAAATCACAGCAGCCTCCGTGAACTTCTTCTACTCCCCATCCCCTATGGAGGCTGCTGTGATTTCATGTGATCAGGTACGTACCTGGGGTAGACGTTAGGGAGTTAGGGGTTAAAGGACCTTAGAGGATATCACTCTGGTCACATAGCATGATAGCATGATACGCTGAATAGTGAAGAGGAGCAGCTTGACTCGACTAAGCAGGACAAGCCCCTCTGACTCGTTGCTAGATCTGGCTGTATGCCAGGAAAGATGCCAAAGTTCATTTTGTGGGGATGTGAGGGAAACCATTTTTAGCCAAAAGGGTGTCAATTAGTTAATAGGGGTCTATGGGAAATTGTCACAAGTTGAATTTGTTAAACCTTGTTGACTGGTTCCCTCTAAATACAGATCAAAATAATATTTTAAAAAAATTAGCTGAGCCGCATTAGCTGAGATCCTTTTAACAGAGAAAAACCTTTCCTTTCTTGACCTTTCTACACTTCTCATACATTTTGAGTCAACAAATAAGGATACTTTGAAGTAATTCTAAAGCTATTCATACATTTTATCGTCATTACCATTCATATATTCTAGGCCCCGCCCCTGAGGAGCTGGTAATCTGCTTTGGTTACTTTAACTCAACTAGTCTGATGAAAAGTAGCATAAATTTTGGAGTGAAGCCACTGAATTACAATATTTACCTTACGCCCCAGTTCATGTCCTATAGGATAAGGAATAGAATATTCCGTCATATGGCGATTATGCAGTTAGTGAATTATTATAATACAGAATCAGGGCCCACACTCAATCCATTGTAACCTCTGTGGTGTTGAGCTTCTTCTACTGTATGTCATTATAATAATAGATTAGACATATCCTATAACGATCACACGGAGAGGCCTCCCCGCAGTATACATTGACGAGACAGGAGACCTTCATCGCTGTTTGTCATTTCCCCGATTCAGCCGCAGCTTGATCAAGTCATAAGATCGTCAGTGTCAGCCACTAATGAGCAGTAACTTGGTGACAAGGTCTGTCTGCTGGAGTTTGCTTGGCACATCCACCTGCAGACAGTGCGTTATAATACAAAGAGCTGGGTCGGGGTGGGGGGGGGGCTGTCATGTGTCTCCATGACCGGGAGACAGTAACGAGCCGTGGCAGCGCTCTCTCCCACAGTGCCATCGCTATAACGCCATCTGCACACTCAGCAAGTCTTGTTGTCTTCATATAATTTGCATGAGTTACATATTTGGGTCAAGAAAAAAAGGAAATGTCCAAAAGATAAAAATGAGGAAAGGAAATGCTGCCGTATGGTAAAGCGGGGGCGGAGCAGATGTGGGACCGGACACTAGTTCTCAGGACAGGTTTGCCTCATCTGTGTCCTAATGTATGTAGGGTTTGGTGTTACTCATGTGAAAGCCAAGTGGATTGGTCGACTGTACAATCCTGTGGTCCTTTTGTAAACCAATAGAACTCTCCAGGCCCTGGACCCGCCCATGAGGTACCGCATAAGACAAATTGAGCTGAAGCTGATGACTAACTGCTGAGGGTTGCCATAATTTTGCGTGTTCATTATCTATAAAAATGGATGGTCATGAATTCAGAATGAATTCTCATTATTAGTAAAATTAGTAAAACCTGTGAAATTTGCAGTATTACAGAGTCGATTTGTCGAAAGCCGTGACCATCCTTTTATGGAGTTTACCCACGGTTCTAGACATATAAGCCTAAAGACAGTGTCAGACATTGGCCCTGGAAATCTGTGTAATTAGACCTTAGTGTATGTTATTGTTAGCAGCAGGACTGTGGAAAAAGCACATGTGTATTCCAGGATTGTCGCTGGACTTGAAGCACTGGGAGAAGTGTCCTACCACTGTTGTGCTGTTTGATCTCTGCATTCAAGCTGCTACCCAGACCCTCCCCTCTTCTGTAATATCTAACCAAGAACCTCACACAGACGTTCACCAAGTTCAGCTACAATCCTTGAATAAAGAAAATTAAAATAACAGATATAAAGGTATAACTACACATCTCTCCAGGGACAATACCTAGCGGCTTTGTATGGTGAATTTTGCTAGTAAACTACCCTTTAACTACCCGCAGAGCGCCACCTTCAGTCCGATGTTGACATCACACATAATATCACCTATAAAGGCAGCTGAATATTGCTATGTCAGAGAATATTATGACCCCTCTTATGACTCCATAACATTAGATACGTATTATGAAAGCCGCCTCTGATGATGTCATAGAATGACGTAACCTTTGATAATGTCATAGAATCATCATAACACTTTGTAACCTTTTCCTGGATTTTATGACATCACATATAGGATAATATATAAGCAGATGGTTGTGATGTCATAGCGCCTGTGCCTGGCAGTTTATGTTGATTATGACATCACAGAATTATGTGACGCGATGATGTCATAGAATCGCCAATATAACTGAGCCTCCCTTATTCCCTATTGTAAAACGACATCTCCTTCCTACATTCCTCACGCGCTACAATCATCTGCGTCACGTTTTGTTGCAGGAATTACCATACAAATCGTCCTTTGTCTTTGTCTTTATGGAATCATAGAATTACTTACAATCCATAATATTGAGCGGCAGTAAAGGTGAATCTATGGATTCTATGGATTCTGTCCATGTTTGTCCAGGGGGTCTGTAAGTGTCTATAAAGTTGCCTTTTAAGGCGATTATTACGATATTCTCAGTAATTTCGCCATCCGCACATCTGGAACGTGTAACAATCCCAGATGGTGGCGGCGGTGGCTGCGGACGGTTATTGGTCTTCTTGTATCTTCTGGTGTGGCCCCCCCCCCCCTAACATGTAATTAGCGGCGTCTGTAATGAGGTTTTCTCAGCTCAATGAAAATGAGAGGAATGCGGGAGCGAGGTCGGGGAGACGCAGCCCTGTGTAATGAATACTGACGCGTCCGAAGATTACTATCCGACGAAAAATCCTTAAACAAACAGTGGGCGACATTTGTGAAAACTGACGCCTACCAAAAACTCTGCAGAACGAATTCTTTCCATTTCAAAACAATAACATTTTCACAAAAAAAAAAACCCACGAGCCCCAACGCCGGATCCTCACTATGAAAATTTTCACATCAGGTCATAACTGGAGATGAGAGGACCCGAATTTTAGTTTTGGCATCCTCCGTTCGTCAGCTCTGTCTAAGGTTACATTCACACTGCCCTATATGGGACGTATATACGGCCGACGTATATAAAGTGTATATAGGTCCCCAATACTCAGCAATGGGCGCACGGCGGCGCCGTACCGTTCCGTAGCCGGTAGAAGGTAGGACATGTCCTATCTCTCCCTGGAATACGGTGACGTGTGCAATGTTTCTCTATGGAGTGGGGCGCTCACTCCTTCTCTCCCCGGCACCGTGTGCCCACCATGCTATGGTAGGGAGGGCACACTTTAGTGCGAATGTAGCCTTACCTAGACATGACGTTTTATGCCCCAGGGAATTAGGCAAGATGTGCTCACTAGGTGTCCACCCGGCCAATCACAGCCGTGCTTAGATGCTAGTGGCGTGAAGCAGCATGATTGACTGCTCTGCCTTCCAATAAGCAACATGTCCGGGTTAGCCGGAGCTGCTGAACGGAGGACGCCGAACCTAGTTTGGGTCCGCCCATCTCTATTCATAATCATAACCACCAGCATGGCGTCAGGATAGGTGGTCATGAACAAAAAGCTACGACCCCCAACGCCAGATCTTCGGTTGAAGAAAATTTTCACATCGGTTCATAACTAGAGACGAGCGGTAGGTTAGGTTCGATATCCTTTGCCTAACCTGGACATGCAACTTTATTCCCCTAGTAACTAGGCCTGGCTGTGATTGCCCATGTGTGTCCACCAGGTGTCCACTATGCCAGGCCTAGTGGCTAGGGGTGTAGAGTTGCCTGTCCAGCAACATGGCCGGATAAGGCGGAGCTGGCAAACGGAGGTCCGCTCATCTATATTCATCAGCATTGACATCGCATCAGGACAACTTACCGTATTTTTCAGACTGTAAGGCGCACCGGATTATAAGGCGCACCTGATTGTAAGGATGAATGACCAGCAGGTGGCAGACCTGTGCACAGTACAAGGCAGCTGTTGTCTGTAAGTACGGTTCATATATAAGGAGCACCGGACTATAAGGCGCACCTGATTATAAGGATGAATGACCAGCAGGTGGCAGACCTGTGCACAGTACAAGGCAGCTGTTGTCTGTAAGTACGGTTCATATATAAGGCGCACGGATTATAAGGCGCACATGATTATAAGGTTGGATGACCAGCAGATGGCAGACCTGTGCACAGTACAAGGCAGCTGTAGTCTGTAAGTACGGTTCATATATAAGGCGCACGGATTATAAGGCGCACATGATTATAAGGTTGGATGACCAGCAGATGGCAGACCTGTGCACAGTACAAGGCAGCTGTTGTCTGTAAGTACGGTTCATATATAAGGCGCACTGGACTATAAGGCGCACCTTTGATTTCTGAGATTTTTTGTGCACCTTTTAGTCCAAAAAATACGGTACATCGTTCCAACTTGTGAACGACCCCAGTTATGAACCATCTGACATGGACAAGTTAACCAAGGTGCAAGAAGAGACTAACACTGGGGACATTCCCATTCATTCATCTTATGTGACTTTTAGTGCAAAGGCCTCAATTTCCTCCTGTAACGGGTATCACAGGTAGCGAGGGCTCTCGGGGGCAGGTAACACCCGTGATCAGTGCCAGAAGTTATTGAAGGTGTAACCAGTCGGTGTGAACCCAACGTTTGTGTCTGCGGACCAGAACCCGCAATGTTCAGTCAAGTTCTACAACTTCCTCCCATAGTCCAAAAACTTTCAGGTAGTTTAATGCCAGATTTTTATTTCATGAAAACTCCATGACAATTGCCCCATTTTTATTTGACGCTTTTTTGGAAGAGTAAACAATGTCCTGGCGTCCAATCCCTTTAATGCAGGTCGTATAATCGACCTTATAAACAAATAAAATCATTGTTATTAAAAAATACTTTGCCAAAAACATTCCTGGACTTCTCGTTCCTATCTTTATGATATCTTTATGTTTTTGTCTGTCCAGGACGACCATGGAGTCAGAGCTTTGGTGCAATAGGAAAATGAGATTCAAGTGTCAAAGGTTAAAAAACAAAATCCAGCGTGTACGTAATAGAGCGCCCCTCCCCCATTAGGGGTTTTCTTGGAACGATAAGGGAAGAGACATAAGTTTGAACACTAATCTGTTACATTGTGACTCCATCCCGGTTACATGAGTCTATGGTAGCCTCTGCACTTACCTACTTACCTACTACACCACCTGACTGTGATAATCTCATATTTGTTATCCATGGCCTCCTTTCTGCTAAAGGGTCCTGAAGGGCTCTGGGGGAAACACCAGAGCCACTTTGTGCTGTAGCTTCACTGGTTGTCACACTGTGCAAGAGCACTTCCCCCTCCCACTTTGTGTGATTACAGCAGACAGAGGGAGGGGGGAGGCACCATTATTGTAGTAATCATCTGATATTTATTATCCATGACCTCCTGCAATTTTTTAAATTATGCTAATGAGTTGGAGGGGCTACTCTGGGCCCTCTGTGATCTGGCTTTACCGACTGTTACACTGTCTCGCCCTCCGCCATGCACACTCATTCATTCATCCCTTGTGCAGTGCTGGGGGGGAGGGGGCAACAGTGTAAAAATCTGGAAAGCCAGATGACAGGGGCTATCATAGCCCCCTAGACTCATTAGCATGGTTTTAAAAGTTGATTTTTTAGAAAGAAGGTAGCTGTAGAAAACAAATGACCACCATTTTGATGGTAGCTTTCCTTTCAAATATTGGTTGGAAATGGTCTAGAAAAAAAAATATAGGGAATAGTATCAATGAAAGGATGCAAAAAGTTGAAGCTGGTAAAGGGTAGGTCCTGCCCAGGAGCTTTTGGAAATAGCCACAAATAGTCAGAGATGGAGCAAATTCTCGATTGTTGGCCAACGTATAATAGCGTAGAGGATGATATTACCGATCCCTAGGCCCCTCCTCACCAGGCGTCGGCATTGCCTTCCTTTGTAGTTTGTTTCTTTTGTTGCTTAGTTGTTTTACCATTGAGGAGGAGCCTAGTGCATAACTAATTACAGGCAGTCCCCGGGTTACGTACAGGATAGGTTCTGCAGGTTTGTCCTTAAGCTGAATTTGTATGTAAGTTGGAACTGTATATTTTATTATTGTAACCCCAGGCAAATTTCTGTGACAATTGGATTTTAAAAATGTTGGGTTGTCATAAGAACCAGGAATAACAATAAAGCCTCATTACAGACGCCTGTGATAACTGTTACAGCTGATTATTGTAGCCTCAGGCTAAAGTACAATAAATTACCAATATCCAGAGGTCCGTTTGTAACTAGGGGTTGTATGTAAGTAGGGTGTTCTTAAGTAGGGGACCGCCTGTACTTATTTACTATAGTGTTTTTATAATAATTCTTTATTTATATAGCGCACACAGATTACGCAGCGCTGCACAAAGCATCCCTGTCCCCATGGATCTAATCAACCTACCAGTATGTTTTGAAGTGTGGGAGGAAAACGGAGGACCCGGAGGAAACCCACACAAACAAGAAAAGAACATGTATGAACCTTGTTGATACTATGAAGCGTCTATACCAAGGGCTGAGGCTTTATAGCGCGGAGCCGGGAACATCTTGTGCTTCGCTCTCCACATCTGCATAAATCATAACAGTTTCCAGGACACAAACCTCCCTCCCGATCCTATGTCAGCGCATTCATCAGCACATTCCCTTTAAGATCTTCACATTCAGGAAATGAATGAACTGATAAGAGCCTGAGCTGACTTTCCACTGACGGCGCCAGGCAGAGGATGATGGGTGTGATGGGCTCAGGGACAATCTTTTGGACAGAAGTTAAGAAAAAAAAGCAAAAAAATGCAAAAACATCTCAATCAATTGAAATAATTCCATGCGGCTGCTGGGACGACAGAGATAAGCGCTGAGCGCCGTGATGGATACCGGGAGGAGCAAGCGACTCCAGGAAGAGGAAGACTGAATGTGGCAGCGGCTGTTAAAGTGTAACCTCTACAAGAGCGATCGCTGTGATGTCCATTAGCCGAGCGCAGGAGATAATGCGGGTTATATGTTTCACTTAACTATTATAATACAATTACAGGTAGATAATAAGATGCCAAACGTGTAATTAAAGGTAATTAGAGATGGGAACGTCCCCGATCCACATCATCGCACTACCAATGACATCATTGGGGGAGGTGGCCTAAAAGGGAAACAGGGCGGGATTATGATTGATGACTTCATAGGCTGATGATGTCACAATAGACCATATCACTTTATATATTGTACCAATATTTCCCATAGATGTCTCTAAGAAAATCAAAATCCATCCTAATAAACCAGGAACATTACTGAGATCCAGGCACCAGGACTGTGGTAACTTCTTTTATTCCTTTTAAATTACATTTTATAATGATGCTAATGAGCCAGAAGGGCTCTGGGATGTTACCAGAGCTCTCCGTGCTGTAGCTTCACAGAGTGTTACACTGTGCAGGAGCACTTCCCCCCTCCTGCTTTGTGCTCACTGTTCCCAAGATTACAGTAAAGTACTGGGTGGAGAAGGAGAGATGCGCTGTTGCAGTGTAACACCAGATTGAAATGACAGAGCACCCCTCAGAGCATTTCTGGTTCATTAGAATAATTTTAAAAGTTGATTTTAGAAGGAATATAAGAAGATAACCAGAGTCCTGGTGCCTGGGTCTACCAAGGCCACCAAAACCATCCACCAAATTTTATACTAAGAAGGACCTTCACCCATGAAATCTTCATACATCTGTTCCTGCTCTCTTTACACAGGTCCTCCAAAGGTCCTGAAACCACAGATTGAAAGCAGCAGAAGGGACACATCCTCAATTCTCCATGAAGCTGAATCATGCAGCCACTTAATCCGCAACAGTAGTAAACTATCTTGGTCAATACTGCATTTTTTTGGAATCCGCAATGGACATGTCAGGTCATCTGTACTTTTAGAAAAAGGGCAAAGGACCCCCATTTTGTAAGGTCCCAACAGTGGAACCCAAAAATATTGACACAGGATACATGTCTTTAAGTGGGGTTTAAGGGTTTGCATTGATTACTAGTGATGAGTGGACACTTGGCTGCAGTATTTAAAGGGTAACTCCAATGACTGGTGCCTATTGCAGGTGTTACCAGTGGGGGTGTGTATTTGGGTTTGGGAGTGGAGATTCCAGTACAGATGGACTTGGCTGAACCCAAATCTGAACGGGTCGGCTCATCCCAATTAATGACATATTGTTAGGATATTACAGACATGATCAGTTATGACACCATCTCTGGTGCTCTGCCAGAAACCCCATAACATCCCATGTCCCTGACAAGTCCCGGCCCTAGTGACCTCAAAAACAGAATTTAGACACAATTTTTAGATCCAGGGCTCTAGATGCTAAGACTATCCAATGTAATTTAGTAGTGGAGATGCTGCCTCGTGGCTGCCCCTCATTCCCAATCCCCTTGTAGTGATAGACCATTGATGGAAATCTAGAAAAATCCCTTTAAGGAGCCATAACAATCCATCATGGATCAGGTTTTTGGAAATGTTGGTGGCTCCAGAAGAAAAGTAGAAGAGGCTCCAGGTGGACAAACCCTTTAATGATGATCAGAAAGCCTCTAAAGCGCTGATGTCATCCCTTTAATGTACTAGAAAAAATTCTGTTCAACTTTTTGAATAAAGTTGGAGAAGGGGAAATGAGATCACGCCCTATATATAAGATACGATGATACGAGACCCTATTTATATAATGGAACGACGTTGTATACCGCGGTGGAAGTGGCTCCGCTCTTTTCCTTCGCATGAGATTTGTGAGATACAGGAAGGAAATGAGATAAATCTATCACCTGGTTCCATACAATTGGCGCAGGATTCCGTCAGATCGGTTTCCTGGTTACCAAACATCCTACATGGAATGTGAACGAGTCAAGGGAAATTCCTTCCAGCGTCAGCCGCTCCGTACATCGTGACTGATGTGAATGCGGAACTCGGGTGAGATGAAGAAATGCAATGAATGAAGTAATGATTGAATAAACCTCTGGAAATCCATCGGAAAACACTTAAAGGGACCAAACCATTATCCCTTTACACAAGGGTAAGGAATATTACTTACCCAGAATGCTCAGCGGATTGTGCATGGCCTTAAAGACTAGGTGCACGGCATAACATAATTCCTGACCCTTAATATGACATTTTTATCCGGCTAAAGGTTGGGGGAGGTCGTTACTGGAGCCCTTCCGGGATATGGTGTGACGCCCCCGTAGCCCTTTAAACCTGCCCGCTAGGCCCCTCTTTTTTATTGTATATGGCAGTTGACCCAGATGGCAGGGAGTAGTCAGAAACAAGCCAAGGTCAGGGCAGGCAGAGTTTATGCATAGAAAAGTATTTTTCAAAAGAAATCCGCTGACGACTTTATAAAAGTATAAAAGCTTCTGGAGGTAAGTCGTTGTTCATATGTGTAACCTCTACAATTGTGGTGCACTGGTGATGCTCTGCAGAGGTTCAATCAGGTGATAGATTTCCTTAAAGGTAACTATTTACAATGACATGGCAGAATTGTGAGATCATCTCCCGTGTGTAATAAAGATTCATATAGCACTCAGAAAGTTACTTAAAAGCATCAAGAGCCCATAAACATTAGGGCAAAAAGCAAATCAAAGTCGTCTGAAGGTGCAAACCACCGAAAGAGATTATACTGCGGCTCCGCCTAATAGTCATGTAGCTGTTACTATGAATCGGAAACTCGATGATTATAATGAAGACTCAGCAAGTCCGTTTTTCTGCTTGGGCGACAACGTGACCATTTATGGGTGGGGGGTTTGATGGAAGCGCCATTTGTCGCGGATGACCCAGCTGCCAATATTATCATTGTAAATGCAATGTGTCTGTGTCTGAATGATTAGACTTCACAACTTGTACTTCCAGCGCATGATATAGGAGCCCGGAGACTTTTATTACCAGCCGTCCATCTCATTCGCCTGATATCATCGGATTCCGCCGGCCGCCACCATCAAGGACCAACGAGGACTAAACGTTACTTCATTTTTCTGATTGACTGAACATAAATAAATATGGAGCGCGCTTCTCCTCCGTCATGCACAGAGCTGACTGCTAGAAAAATAATCACCCCGAAAAGCAATTTCCTGAAAAATACTGACACAGAAATCAGAGAGGAATATTTTCCCTTTAAACTATATTTGTGTTGGATTGTAGAACATTTAAAGGGTAAGTACATCGTTTTTCATATTTTAATGGACGTAAGTACAGAAACTCATAAGATGCTGCAAATGTATGAACACAATGGGGCTCATTTACTAAGGGCCTGAATCGCAAATTTTCGTTGGGTTTCCAGAAAATTACCAGTTTGCGCCGAATTGCCCCGGGTTTTTGCCACACGCGATCGGATTGTGTCGCATTGGCGCCGGGTTGCATGCGATGAAAATCAGGGGGTGTGGCCGTGGGAAAACCCGACGGATTTCGGAAAAACCGCGTTATTTAAAAAAAAAAATGTGTCGCTTGACACGAACTTACATGCACCAGGAATAGGATAGTGAACTCCGGCAGAACTCGGCAGATCTTGGAGCAGCAGCGACACCTGGTGGACATCGGGCGCACGACCTTAGTGAATCGCCGGAAGACCCGAATCCTCGTACGGCACGTACGGCTGGATTGCGACAGGACCGGTTAAGTAAATGAGCCCCATAGGGGGGAATTCATTATGACAACACCGGAATTAAAGTGTCACTGTCATTTGAGACAATTTTTCATATTGTGTGCGGGAGGATGTGGTCAACAGTTTGCTAATAGACTTCATTGACAAATTCTGCTTAGTTTGTAAAATAAATCAAATTACTCCTTCCCAAGGAGAAGCATATTCGATCCTGTACAGTGCGTGTCTATGGAGGCTGCATGGGCTCACATCTAATCTCCCTGTGTTTGGTTACACAGCTCTGAGAAGGGAGGATAAGCCCTAACACTCACAGCTGTGTAACAAACAGGAATGGTGGGAGAGACTCGTTTTTAATTTTCCATAGCAACGTAAAAGTTACATTGTAATCAATGGGCACATCGCAGTCGGTTTCATTACAAACTAAGCAGAATTTATTAATGAAGTGTATTAGAAAAATCTTCACAACACCCCCCCCCCTCCCCATTGCACTAAATTTTAAAATCACCTAAAATGGCAATTACTCTTAAAAATTTTCCCTGCTGGCAGTCCGGCCTCCTATTGAATACTTTGGTTCACATCCCGATCCGCAGTCCTGCCAACTAATCACATGTTTCGTGCTGGTATTGCAACTCTGCTCCATTCATTAGAGTCTGGGCCCACCGGATCCTCCGCTTCTCCAGTGGGCCAGTCTGATTCTGTGTCCCACCTGTGACTGTATTCCCTTGGCTGATACATCTTGTCATGCACACAGTGTGACACATCCAGCAGATGTCTCAGACCCTGAAGTCCTGACTATCCTCTTCTTCTTCTTCTCAGGCGATGATACAGTTATGTAGCAGAGACAACTGGTTCCATCACTTGGCTGGAGACCCCCTGGGGCTTCTCTGTCCACAATTACAATGTAATAAGCCCCGCTGCTCATTTCAAAATGAAACTCCAGTAAAAAGGGGGCACTAATAATAATGCGCTGGAAAAGATCGGAGATTTGCCCCGGAGGAAGACGCCATTGTCTGCGCCGAGAATGGAAGGACTCAAGACGCATCAATCTATCCGCAAAGGGGGCAATCCAAACCCAGCGGGGGGCGAGCTGCTCCTTTCTGGAGTCATTGTTCTTGTAATATTGAGAGTGAGTGACATATGTCCCGGGGCGAGACGTCTCTTCACGTAAATTCTCTAAAAATAAGAGCTTTTAGTCCCCGGAGCTTTGTAACCAGACAATAGAATCCGGATTCTGATAAAATATTTCAATAATACGATGTAGAATACAGAGAGCGGGTCTGGGGCCCAAACTCCACACGCGCCATTTGTTTCCTATTAATAATATATATTTATATATAGTATATATAATTGACAATAGGCCCCACGTTACTTCAAGGACCTTTATTTATCGTGGACTTTTCACCTTGTCCATCAGTCCCAATTCTTTGTCCCCATTAATAGTCGCTGCTCTGCTGATTCCGGAATAGTTGGAATTTTCTTTGCAGGTCTGCAACACCAGTGGCGTAACTAGGAGAGGCAGGGCCCCATAGCACCTGTCACGGGTGTTCCTGGGATTCCTGTCACGGATCGCGGGCGCATCCGTGCTCCTTCATGTGCCCCCGCTGCTGCCCGGTGTCATGTGCCCCTGCTGTGCCCCCGCTGCTGCTGCCAGGCGGCCGCGGTTGCAGTAGGCGGGTGGGTGGCCGCTGTTGGAGTAGGCCGGCGGGCGCCTGTGGACCGAGTAGGCGGGTCCAGCGGCAGATGACATGGCCAGGCCATGGAGCTGTCAGGTGCAGTCAGCACAAAATGAAGTGGGCGGAGTGGCCGCAAATGAAGAGTCGGGCGGCCGCAGACAATGTGGGCGGACAGGCACGGCACAGGGGCCCGTATTAATGTACAAGGGTGGTCCCATTGCCGCAATACACTGGAAGGATGGGCACAACAAAATAGAATTTATACATTTTTTCTCAGCTGTTCATCCCGGGCCCCTGTGCCGCCCGGGCCCCGTAACAACCGCTATGGCTGCTACGGCTGTTGTTACGCCACTGTGCAACACCCATCTGACAGTATAAAGCCTTATTAGCACAGTTTTAGCACTTAGTATGATAATGGACCTTCTACTGTCAGGTAGGTGGTCCTGGGCTGGAGCAAACGCTCATTTGACAGTAGAGATTTGAAAAGAGACATTTCTTTCTCGCGGAGGCAAAGAAATTGATGTGTTGAAAGATGGTGAAAAATTGATATATATCACAGGAGTGTAGATTTTCTAAGTGAAATAACTCTGATCTGTGTGTGCTGCTTTGCTATCTATCCCCTCTCTTCTGCTCTGAGTAAAAGCAGACCTATAGTTTAATACTACAGCAATCACTCAGAGCTCTGGTTGGAAACTACAGCAGTCACTCAGACCTCTGGTTGGACACTACAGCAGTCACTCAGGTCTCTGGTTGGACATTACAGCAATCACTCAGACCTCTGGTTGGACACTACAGCAGTCACTCAGACCTCTGGTTGGACACTACAGCAGTCACTCATGTCTCTGGTTGGACACTACAGTAGTCACTCAGGTCTCTGGTTGGACATTACAGCAGTCACTCAGACCTCTGGTTGAATACTACAGTAGTTACTCAGACCTCTGGTTGGACACTACAGCAATCACTCATGTCTCTGGTTGGACACTACAGTAGTCACTCAGGTCTCTGGTTGGACATTACAGCAGTCACTCAGACCTCTGGTTGGATACTACAGCAGTAACTTAGACCTCTGGTTGGACACTACAGCAGTCACTCAGACCTCTGGTTGGATACTACAGCAGTCACTCAGACCTTTGGTTGGACACTACAGCAGTCACTCAGACCTTTGGTTGGACACTACAGCAGTCATTCAGACCTTTGATTCGACACTACAGCAGTCACGCAGACCCCTGGTTGGACACTACAGCAGTCACTCAGGTCTCTGGTTGGACACTACAGCAGTCACGCAGACCTCTGGTTGAATACTACAGCAGTCACTCAGACCCCTGGTTGGACACTCAGCAGTCACTCAGGTCTCTGGTTGGACACTACAGCAGTCACTCAGACCTCAGGTTGGACACTACAGCAGTCATAAAGAGCAGGGGGAGGGGCCCAGTGGAATTACATTAATAGTTGAAAAGATTTCAGTTTAACCCCAGATCTGAAGCTTGAGTGCATCTACTGGCCTATACTTCAACTTATGCCTTTAATATGATTGCACGTTGCGGTAAAAGTCGCATGAGGGTACATAGTGCTCAAATATTGTATATATTGTACCTCACATTCGCTAATGATGTCAGATACCTATCATACAGGTGAGTTTATCTAAGGACATGAGGCCCTGATTATACAGCGTCACATTGTGGGGGATGTGTTTCCACACTTTAACTCCAACGTTTTCTATTACGTTGCGCCATGATAGTTCCGACGCAGTCCTGATCTCTCTGTGATGCGTCACCTGTCCTTCCCCCTCTGCCTGTAGAGTGTCAGCTCCGCGCACTGGTTGCATATTATTAGGAGCACAATGACACCTTACACTCAGGATTATGTGACTCATCAACATATGAAGCTCACGGCTCCAATTCTCAAAGACCGGAAAGTCGCATAACTCTGCGAAACCCCGTAAAACGAGGCAAAATGTGTTATTTATTTATTTATTTATTTTATTAATTGAAAAAATCTCCCATCACAATCCATCCTGATAAATCAGGGACATTACTCCTAGATCCAGGCACCGGGACTGTGGGATCTTCTTATCCATGGCCTCCTTATTTCTAACATCAACTTGTAAAATTATGCTAATGAGCCAAAGGGCATTAAAAGAGCCCCTCTGTGCTGCAGCTTTACAGGCTGTTACACTGTGCCCTTTCCCCCTGCTTCCACTTGCCTCCTCCCACTGTGTGAGATTGCAGTAGGTAAGGGGGAAGTGCTGAGAGAGCAGATAGAGGGTGTAACAGCCTGTCAAGCTACAGTATAGAGTCCTGGGGGTGTTACCAGAGTCCCTCTTCGTAGTACGAACAATTATCCTTATGTTTGCATGTTGTGGATTTCTGCCAAATTGAGACTTATCTACCTGGTACAAATCTTAAAGTAAATGTACCAACCAAATCCATTCAGGGAAACTTTTTCATAGATCCAGGCACCGTGACTGTGGTAAACTACTTATATTTGTTATCTATGGTCTCCTTCTTTTTAAACTCAACTTCTAAAATTACGCAAATGCGCCAGATGTTCTAAAGATTCACAGGCTGTTACACTGTGCATGATCAATTTCCCCCTCCTACAGAGTTAGATAACAAATCAGGCAGAGCGAGGGGCAAAGATTGAGAGAGCAGGGGGAGTGGAGACAGTGTAACAGCCTGTGAAGCTGCAGCGTCGAGGGGCTATGGTAATGCCCTTCGAAGCCCTTCTGGCTTATTAGCATAATTATAAAATGTTTATTTTAAAAGGAAGGGGGCAATGGATAACACATATTAGAAAATTAATACAATCCATGTGCCTGCATCTATGAGTAATGTCCCTGGTTTATCATGTAGGTTTTTTTTAAAAATAAAAAAAATCTATATGGATTTTGGTCTCTATACAGTTCCCATTCACCAACAGCAAGCAGAGATACTGAGACGTGTAAAGTTCTTTTAATTATTATTAACTATACAATTAATTATAACTATTCTACAAAAATTAAAGGGGCGGTGTCACCATATAGTTAATCATTTCCTAATAGATCGGCTTCTTGTTAACCCTTTTAGTTGCTGTATTCCGGATGATGTCGGGGACTTGATCTCCGTTCCAGACTAGGGGCGTAACTTTAGGGGGTGCAGAGGGTGCGGTCGCACCCGGACCCAAGAGGCTTAGGGGCCCTTATGGTGTCTCTTTCCCATATGAGAAGACTATTACTATAGACCATACATTGTAGTCGGGGGCCTGGCACAGACTTTGCACTGGGGCCCATCAGCTTCTAGTTACACCACTGTTCAAGACCCTTCACAAAAATACATCAGTTCCTCGCAGTATTAGTTAAATGATATGAAATGCGCTTACTCGGCTTTTAATAAATGAGCCGCGCGGCTTCTACTCAAGACAAGAGGATAAGAGCGGAGATTCCTGCAGACGTCGGCGTCTCTTTTATCCGGCGCAACTTTGAAGCAGCAAAAGATGATTAATTTTTCGACCATGATTTTGGCTTTCTCCTAATTATATCCCCCTTCCACACTGTAGGGGGGAGCGTCCTGTGTTTGGGGAGAGCTGTAGCGCCGCTATCAGCCGGAGCCGCGCGGTTAATACGTACTTTGTAATTAGCACGGACGGCAGAGTCGCACTTAGTGGCCGCGGCCTCCGCCGTCAGATCATTTACAATCTGCACTCGGCTGTGAAAGGCTGATAAGCTGAAACCTCCGCGTACAACACTTTCATCTTTTCAGTTTTTTTTTTTTTTACCATTCTAGTTGTAGTCATTACCGAAAATTCTACTGGAAAAGACCTCGGCGCATTAGCGTTATCCACGCTGGATGCAGACGCATTCTTTCTTTTTTTTTTTTTTTTAAACCTCTAATAAAAAATTTTACATGATAAAAGATTCACAAGTCACTGGATGGATGTTTCGTGGCTGGTACTGACGTCCTCTGTATCTGGCGTCATGCAATCATATACATCAATTTTTTGTACATTTTGGGCCACATTTACTTACCCGTTCCTTGGAGTTCCCCGAAAGTGCATTGTCCGTGTATAATGCGCTGTACCGCGATTCACTAAGATCATGCACCCGATATCCTGCATGTGTGGCTTCCCCGCTCAGGTCCCTGGAGTTCACCTTCTTCTTCCTGGTGCATGTAAGTGCATTGTCCGTGTATAATGCGCTGTGCGGGGAGTCACTAAGATCATGCGTCCGATATCCTGCATGTGTCGCTTCCCCGCTCAGGTCCCCGGAGTTCACCTTCTTCCTGGTGCATGTAAGTGCATTGTCCGTGTATAATGTGCTGTGCGGGGAGTCACTAAGATCATGCGTCCGATATCCTGCATGTGTCGCTTCCCCGCTCAGGTCCCCGGAGTTCACCTTCTTCTTCCTGGTGCATGTAAGTGCATTGTCCGTGTATAATGTGCTGTGCGGGGAGTCACTAAGATCATGCGTCCGATATCCTGCATGTGTCGCTTCCCCGCTCAGGTCCCCGGAGTTCACCTTCTTCTTCCTGGTGCATGTAAGTGCATTGTCCGTGTATAATGTGCTGTGCGGGGAGTTACTAAGATCATGCGTCCGATATCCTGCATTTGTCACTTCCCCACTCAGGTCCCCGGAGTTCACCTTCTTCTTCCTGGTGAATGTAAGTGCATTGTCTTGTGGCACAATTTGAATCTTAAATTTTGCGCTTAGTCCGAATCAGTCGGATCGTCCGATGGGTCGCCCCTGATTTCTTTTGCATGAAAGCAGCGCAGCTGCGTCAAAAAACTATTGCATGCGACACAATCCCTAAGGCGTACAGGACCTATAGATAGTAATGGGTGGAGTATATGTATCTATATGTAAGGTCTGAGATGCTGTGGACTGGGACCACAATTATTTCAGGTTGTGTTTATCTTGTTGTTAATGTTGTTCAGTATTTTTGTGACTGCCCCTTTAAGAGATCTCTACCAACGTCAACATTCCTGGTAGCAGCTCTCCGCCTCATTTGCAGGAGACGGCATATAGTGTCCGTCTTGCTCTGAGGGTGCGTAAACATGTGGCATTTGGACCGCCCTGACTTTTTGGTTCGGGTTCAGCTGCTCAATGCAGATGTAATGACGCCTTGAGCGATTTTTTTTTCCCCCACTGGACAATCAAAGCCATGGATAGTTGCTAGGGGTGAAACCTTGCCGGATTGGCTGTTTCATCCGTCTCCCGAATCCTAAACCAAAACTTTGGGTCCGCTTATCTCTACTAGTGATCATTGTAGACCTGTTCATCGTCTCGGTACTGCCTAGAATCAACCGTAGTATCATGGGTGCTTTGTCCAGCAGAATGGGTCATGGAAAGGGGGGGCTGGGTTTTGGTCTCTGCTTGCGCTGTGTTGCAGCGACGGTGGACACCATGTGATGCCGCACCCACTAGGAGCCACTAAAATGAGGTGATTCGTGGCTTATGCAATTAGATCAAAATGAAATTAAGGACCTTCAGGTTTTTTTGTTGTTAATGTAGCCGAGCGCCAATAGTCCGTTTTAGGATGTGTGGGCGGCCAGGACAAATTTTTCTCTTCCCTTTACCTTTAAGAGATCTGTCCAGGCTAAAGGGTCGGGGTGTGATAGAGGTTCTGGTTGGACTTGGAAAAGAGTGAGAAGGGGCTTTGACACCAGTTCTCTTTTTTGTGGGTTATATTATAATAAATACATAACTCTTATTACAATAATAGAGGTTCTTCAGTGTTTTAGATGACAGGATTTCCATCCAATGGATTGTATGCAGCCTGACCCCGCCCCTGAGGATACATGCAAGTGGGTCTCTACACCCACTCATTAATAATAAGAGGAGAAAGATAAGTAGCAGGGGAAGTGCAACAGAGGTTCACTTGGTGACACTACTCTGTTGTGTGAGGTATATAATAATTAATAAGTAATTGTAATTACAATAATAGAGGTTCTTCAATGTATTAGATAACAGGATTTTCATTCAATGGATTGGATGCTTTTTAATCCAACAAATTTTATAAGGACTCCATGACTGTAATTGGAGAGGTAAGAATGTGTGTGCTCCTCAGGGTGTGTGCTGCCTGACCCCGCCCCTGAGGATATTTGCAAGGTCTGTAAACTCACTCATTAATTATAAAGGTGTTTTCCTAGACCTAATAAAGTAGGGAAATGGAAGGGATTGTGTCACATCACAAAACAATGACATAACTTTATATAAAAAAAATGTGCCCGTCTGTGACTCTTTTTGGTTATACGTTGCCTGTGACTTTGCCAGTAATTTTCTTACTGTCTATTGGATGTTACTAACCGAATCTTAAATATATCATAAAATAGGTAAAAAGGAGCAAACCAGACACATTTTTAGTTGCACACTCTGTAGTGCGACCAGACTTGCACTGTATCCTCAAGATTTATTCACTCATTGCCAATTTTTTGATTTGGTTTCCAGACAATGGGGCACATTTACTTACCCAGTCCAGTCGCGATTCCGCGGCGCGTTCTCCGACGTGGATTCGGGTTCTGACGGGTTTCACTAAGGTCCATGCGCCTGATATCCACCAGGTGTTGCTGCTGTGCCAAGGTCCACCGGAGTTCACCTTCTTCGTCCCGCTGCATGTAAGCGCTGTTCTTGCGACACAATGGGGCAGATTTACTTACCCGGTCCATTCGCGATCCAGCGGCGTGTTCTCTGAACAGGATTCGGGTCCGGACGGGATTTATGAAGGTAGTTCCTCTGCCGTCCACAAGGTGGCACTGCTGCGCTGAAAATCATCTGAACGCGCCGGAATACACCGAGCTGGACCAGGTGAAGGTAAGCACTTCCCAAGCGACACATTTTCGGTTTTTAAATGCGGCGGTTTTTCCGAATCCGTCGGGTTTTCGTGCGGCCACGCCTCCAACCCCCCCCCCCCCCGATTTCCGTCGCGTGCATGCCAGCGCTGATGCGCCACAATCCGATCGCGTGCGCCAAAATCCCGGGGCAATTCAGGTACAATCGGCGCAAATCGGAAATATTCGGGTAACACGTCGGGAAAACGCGAATCGGGCCCTTAGTAAATAACCCCCAATTTTTTAAAAAAAATTCCACAGTTTCTACAAATCCTTAGGGTTTTCCGACGTCCGTGCCCCCCCCATTTCTGTCGCGTGAGAGCCGAAGTGCCACAATCCGATCGCGTGTGCCAAAATCCTGGTGGAATTCGGCACAAAACGGAAAAATTTGTTAAACCTGACGAAAGTGCGGCCGTGGAGACCTTAGTAAATGAGCCCCAGTGTTTCTAAGAAGATTCCCACTAAAATGATCAATTAAGGGGCTGTCTATCCGACCATTTATGGTATGGCCTTTTTTTTCAGTTGGACTCCATGCGGAAAGTGATGCGTTCCCCCTTCAACAGTTTGAAAACCTGTGATTTTGCAGCAATGTGTGAATGAGGCCTAAACTGCGCTTTTCCTAGGTTCTAGCACAGTCCGGATAGTTCTTTAATAATAGACTATTCTAAGGCCGTCAGACAAAGGTGATTTATTCGTCTCTGCTATTTTCCATGCTGTGAGACATTAAAGTCACCACCGCCGGCCACGTCCGGTAACGGACTACAGAGAAGAATAGGAGTTCTGGCGTAAGATCACAGTCGCTTTTAAACAAATAGAACTCCTGCCCGGATCTCTGAGCTAAATCCTTTGTAGCGATAATGGGTCGCTGTTAGCCTTCGGATCGCAGCTCTTAGAACTCATCACACAACATGGCAGGAGGATACAATGTGGCGAAACAAACAGCAGAATCCAGCTCCCGCCCCCATGTTAGACAATACCCGGGAAACTTTCAGGAGTTTCTGACTCCTTTCATGTAACTTCTGCGGTCACTGTATGAATACGTCCCCTGCTGTCAGAAATCGATGCACATTAAGCGAAGAGGTGGAAGAAGAACATTAAGAAGAAGTCTGGGTCCACATGGAAGCTTATTATAGGTACATCGACTCCTAGAAATGTAACAAAGACGAAAGGTGAGGAGGATTTCTCATGTTCGGGGGGTGCCCGAGGTTTACAGATACAGACCTGAGAGTGAAACATATTGCGGCACAATTACTTACCCGGTCCTGTCGCGATCCCCACTGTGCGTTCCCCGATGAGGATGAAGTCCGGCACGATTCACTAAGATTGTGCACCCGATACCCTGCATGTGTCGCTTCCCCGCTCAGGTCCGCCAGAGTTCACCTTCTTCTTCCTGGTGCATGTGAGTGCTTGGATTGCGACACAATTTAAATGTTAAATCCGAATCCATCGGGTTGTCTGACGGCCAGGTCCTTTTCCAGCAGGAACGTTCTATGAAGTCTCCTTTAGGGTCCTTTAATTACTTTATATTATAAGGACCTATTATTTTTAGTTGTCTGTTTCAACATTGGAATAAAAATGTAAAGGACTTAAAGCACAGCCGAAACCATGATTTCTGTCGATCTTTGTTACAGCAGGATATGATACAAAGAATGAAGCTAGAGGGAAAATCCTGTCAGAACTTCAAGAAGACAACAAGAGTCCTGATTACCTCGCCCACACACAGTGATTGGCAGTGAGAGTACTGATTACTGCTCCCACACACAGTGATTGACAGTGAGAGTCCTGATTACCCTGCCCACACACAGTGATTGGCAGTGAGAGTCCTGATTACCCCGCCCACACACAGTGATTGGCAGTGAGAGTACTGATTACTGCTCCCACACACAGTGATTGACAGTGAGAGTCCTGATTACCCTGCCCACACACAGTGATTGGCAGTGAGAGTCCTGATTACTCCACCCGCACACAGTGATTGGCAGTGAGAGTCCTGATAACTCCACCCACATACAGTGATTGACATTGAGAGTCCTGATTACCCCGCCCACACACAGTGATTGTCAGTGAGAGTCCTGATTACCCCGCCCACACACAGTGATTGTCAGTGAGAGTACTGATTACCCCACCCGCACACAGTGATTGGCAGTGAGAGTCATGATTACTCTGCCCACACACAGTGATTGGCAGTGAGAGTCCTGATTACCCCACCCGCACACAGTGATTGGCAGTGAGAGTCCTGATTACTCTGCCCACACACAGTGATTGTCAGTGAGAGTACTGATTACCCCGCCCACACACAGTGATTGTCAGTGAGAGTCCTGATTACCCCGCCCACACACAGTGATTGTCAGTGAGAGCACTGATTACCCCACCCGCACACAGTGATTGGCAGTGAGAGTCCTGATTACTCTGCCCACACACAGTGATTGGCAGTGAGAGTCCTGATTACCCCGCCCGCACACAGTGATTGTCAGTGAGAGTACTGATTACCCCGCCCACACACAGTGATTGTCAGTGAGAGTACTGATTACCCCGCCCACACACAGTGATTGTCAGTGAGAGTCCTGATTACCCCACCCGCACACAGTGATTGTCAGTGAGAGTCCTGATTACTCTGCCCACACACAGTGATTGTCAGTGAGAGTACTGATTACCCCGCCCACACACAGTGATTGTCAGTGAGAGTACTGATTACCCCGCCCACACACAGTGATTGTCAGTGAGAGTCCTGATTACCCCGCCCACACACAGTGATTGGCAGTGAGAGTCCTGATTACTCTGCCCACACACAGTGATTGGCAGTGAGAGTCCTGATTACTCTGCCCACACACAGTGATTGACAGTGAGAGTCCTGATTACCCCACCCACACACAGTGATTGGCAGTGAGAGTCCTGATTACTCTGCCCACACACAGTGATTGGCAGTGAGAGTCCTGATTACCCCGCCCACACACAGTGATTTGCAGTGAGAGTCCTGATTACCATTCCCACACACAATGATTGACAGTGAGAGTCCTGATTACCCCACCCACACACAGTGATTGGCAGTGAGAGTACTGATTACTGCTCTCACACACAGTGATTGGCAGTGAGAGTCCTGATTACCCCGCCCGCACACAGTGATTGGCAGTGAGAGTCCTGATTACTCCACCCACACACAGTGATTGGCAGTGAGAGTCCTGATTACCCCGCCCACACACAGTGATTGGCAGTGAGAGTCCTGATTACCATTCCCACACACAATGATTGACAGTGAGAGTCCTGATTACCCCGTCCACACACAGTGATTGACAGTGAGAGTCCTGATTACCCCGTCCAAACACAATGATTGACAGTGAGAGTCCTGATTACCCCGCCCACACACAGTGATTGACAGTGAGAGTCCTGATTACCCTGCCCACACACAGTGATTGACAGTAAGAGTCCTGGTTACCCCGCCCAGACACAGTGACACAGTCCTGATTACCCTTAGTGCACTGTGGGTGGAGCCGTGACTTCCAGTGCAGCTGTTGTCTGCAAAACTGCATAAGAAATAGTAAGGTAGGACATTATGCCAAAAATAAAGTAAAGAACACTAATAACCTTATAGCGGAGAATCTGCTGAGCTGTGGGGCCTATTTCCGGCTCTGCCAAGGTCTCCCGCTAACTTACAGGACATTGGGACATTTATATCTGACATTGTATCTCCTATAAATAGTGAGTGGAGCTCGGGCTCCTCGTACTCGTTTCTCCATGCGGTCTAAGCAGATGTGACTCTATGCCCGGATTACACAGGACGTATAATATTCATCCCTGCGCTATTCCCGTCCAATCATATAGAACAGTGATGGCGAACCTTTTGGAGACAGAGTACCCAAGCTACAACCAAAACCCACTTATATGTCACAAAGTGCCAACATGACAATGTAAGCAGTAACTTATTGATTCCTGTTGTATCACAGGTTTTAATCGTATTGGCGTCCTGAGTTCATCAATACAATAGAAAGATGGAAAAATTTGTATCGTATCTTCCCTCCAGGGTCAGCTGAAGAGGAAGGATCAGGGGACCCAGAAGAGGAGCTCCAATGACAGTCCATCTCTATCCACACCTTCTTGCTCCTCATGTAGTCCTGGCAGCCAAATAACCCTGAGCATGGCAGGTCCTGGGCTGTATTGGATCACAGTCCTAGCTGGCAAACTCTGTGTTTGAGTGAAGGCCTGGGTGCCCACAGAAAGGGCTCCGAGTGCCACCTCTGTCACCCGTGCCATAGGTTCGCCACCACTGATATATAACATCGCTCCGCAGGGGATCTGTAATGAATGTGTCACCTCTGGCGTGTAACAGAATGCAACACATGAAATTCCCTACTAGAGGGGCTCACCTGCATGGCCTGGGGGAGCCATAACTGATTTATAGGGGTCGTATGAGTTTACAGCGCCCCTCTTGTAGATGGTCTAGTCTGGTACCCCTGCTCATCCACAGTCAGGATGATCTTGTTATATAGCCAAACACTATAGCAGGGAAAACACTGACAACCACAGATTCCCGCACATACTAGAGTGATCGGCCTACGTATTGATGGTCTTTCCTCCGCATCGGCAGGCGTGCACCAGCCATGAGGTGAGTTGAGCTTCTTGCCTCAGGCAGCACCACCTCCAGAAAGATGGGGGTCAGCAGCCAAAGACCCGTCTCCTGCATCGGTTGTGTTAGTCGGGTCACAGAACCACAATCATTTGGTTCTATCTCTTGAGATCAGGTGGAAGCCTCAAGTGAGGCCGCAGCTTAAAGGCTTGTACCACATTTTATTGCGGTCTGGGTCTGATATCAGTGGATCCACACGATTAAAAGAACAGACTCCCACATTGGCCACAAGATTTGGGGTCTCGGTTTCACTTCGGAGAGTCGAGTGTTCTGCCTTGGCAGTGTCGAGAATCTCCTGCGCTCTCATAGACAGTGATTGTGAGTGGTGGAGATACCTTAGCTTTGTGCTCAGCAATTTTTCAACATTTCCAGGGTGTTGAAAGGAGTGACAGGTTGAGTGTTCATCAATTAATCAAAACAGGACCCTCGTACTCATGATCAATGGGGGTCTTAGCAGTTGGACCCCTGACTATAACATTACTATCAGCCTATCCTGTGTATAAGGATAGGGATCCTGTGTATAGGGGATAACACTCAGACTTGTTACAACCCCTTTAAGGCTCCATTAGCGAGTCATAGCCTATTTCATTGACCATATATTACATGACAAGATGTAAAGCCCCACATACTGTCCCCTTGACCACAATTCTGTCCGTCTTTTACAATACACAGTATATATACATTGTATAAGTGGAGACACAGAGAGGTCCCAGATAAGTGTCGTATTATGGATCTATAGAATTATGGACCCCACATCCCATATCATAGATGTCATCTCCCGGTTGTAGCCCTGATCCGTTCTCCGCCTGTAGTCATGGATGTGGCAGCTGATAGCAGCCGCTTACTAAAGAAAAGCCAAATACAAGGAAATGGGTGTAACCAGGAACGTTCCGAAACGTGGTATTTACAAAGCAGCTATTCTGAGCGAAATAAAGACATAATAAACTCGCTCTATAAATAGCTGAAATGAAGAAGAAAGTGCAAGGTAGAGCCTTAAACAGTCCCTCTTAAAGGAAATCTACCATCAATATAGATTATGATAAACCAGGGACATTATTCATAGATCCAGGCAATGGGACTGTGGGAATCTGCTTATATTTGTTATCCATGGCCTCCTTCCTTCTAAAATCAACTTTTATAATTATGCTAATGAGCCAGAAGGACTCTGGGGCATGTTACCAGAGCTCCTCTGTGCTGTTGCTTCACAGGCTGTTGTATTGTGCAAGAAGCACTTCCCATCTCCCGCTAGGAAGTGCTGGTAGAACAGAGCGAGGGGAAACAGTGTAACAGCCTGTAAAACTACTGCATGGAGGGGATCTGGAATTATGCTTATTCTGGCTCATTAGCATAATTTTACAAGTTGATGTTAAGACTAAAAAAAGATTACCACAGTCATGGTACTTGGATCTATGAGTAAGTGTCCCTAGTTTATCATGATGGGCTTTGATGGTAGATTCCCTTTAAAGCAAACTACACTTAGATGATTTATAAGTCAGTATTTACAGGGGATAATTATATTATTTTTTGTCATCTTTAAATCTTGCTCTTTTTAAGGACAAGCATGAAATTTGTGACTACGGGTTAGCTACTGAGCCTTCAGGAAGTCTGTGATAGTCTGAGACACACCCCCTTGTATCATCATTGGTTCAGGATTCTGTACATCTGCAGTCTGAACCAATAAAAGTCAGGGGGTGTGTCCTAAATGATCTCAGACTGGACACTGTAGCTACTGTAAACTGTAATTACACTTCTGCTATAATTGAGTTCAACATGTGATTGACAAGAGGGTGTGGCTTTTTTGAAATTCGGAGTGACTTATGATGCACTACATTGTGCCAAAATCTGTATGTACAAGAGGAATCTAAGGGAATCCAACTAAGCATCGGCACAATGTAAGACAAGGGGCCCACACGTAACCTGAAACATGGAATGTCCTACTGTCTGCTGCACCCCAGTGGGACCTGATCCATATGATGAAGTCGTCTGGAAGTCATTACTAACCCTGGTTTATTAAAGTAAGACGAAGCCTTTGGCAATTTTATTAACCCTGTCTCAAAAGTAGGGAGTGTAAAACTAACCCAGGTAGTCATCAAAGTGATCAAAACGTCCCCAAAAAGATTGGCGTAGAATTAGGAGAATTGTTTTATTAGGCTTCAAAATTTTGGTGCAGTTTTAGCACACGACTAATTTCAAACCACAGTAGTGGAACAGGAAAGGGTAGAGATCGGCACTCCAGGCTAGTTTAAAAGGCTTTCTTCTTTATTCAAACATCCATAAAATCAGTGCAGGTAGACATAGTGCATAGTCCATTAGACCTACGCGTTTCGAACATTAGTATTAGTTCTTACTCATGGTCTGGAGACTACTGGTAAAGACCCATGTTAAAAAAGCATACAACAGGTGTATCGGATTATACTGATTACCGCATGCGCATACTAGAGCAACTAAACATGTTGTTCTGTAAACATAGAAACAGATAGTTTACTAGCAGAAACAACGTTACATAAATTGTAACAGTAGGTTACAGGTATACATGCTAATATTAATATAGGTACATTGTATCAGTTTTACTGTTCAGACCTCTAGGTATACGAGTATCCAGTTGCAGGATCCATAACATCTCCCGATTGCGGAGTTTATGTGTACGATCCCCGCCCCTGTTTGGGGCAGTAACCCTTTCTATACCGGTGATCTTAAGATTGGTAAGATCTCCATCATGTTTGTCCAAAAAGTGTTTGGACAAACTAGATATATTTTTATCTGGCAACCGTGTTTTAGAACCATCTGCTATATGTTCTGCAATGCGTTTTTTTAGAGGGCGTATTGTACTCCCCACATAATGAAGTTTACACTTTGTGCATGCTGCCATATACACTACGAATTTGGTATTGCAATTAATAAATGCTTTTATGTTCCATTGCCTGTCCGTAGTGTTATTGGAAAAAGTGGTGGTATTATGCATATAGGCACAACAGTTACATCGGGAGATGTTATGGATCCTGCAACTGGATACTCGTATACCTAGAGGTCTGAACAGTAAAACTGATACAATGTACCTATATTAATATTAGCATGTATACCTGTAACCTACTGTTACAATTTATGTAACGTTGTTTCTGCTAGTAAACTATCTGTTTCTATGTTTACAGAACAACATGTTTAGTTGCTCTAGTATGCGCATGCGGTAATCAGTATAATCCGATACACCTGTTGTATGCTTTTTTAACATGGGTCTTTACCAGTAGTCTCCAGACCATGAGTAAGAACTAATACTAATGTTCGAAACGCGTAGGTCTAATGGACTATGCACTATGTCTACCTGCACTGATTTTATGGATGTTTGAATAAAGAAGAAAGCCTTTTAAACTAGCCTGGAGTGCCGATCTCTACCCTTTCCTGTTCCACTATTGTTGAAGGGCGTTCCGACAAGCCCATTCGGGATACGTGCACCGGACTCCACAGAAGTGTTTCCTACGGCTCTTCGAGGTCCACGTGAGTGAGCGGATGCTCGGTTGTTGTTGTATACTACTATAATTTCAAACCACACCTCTTTCCCTCGTAGTCACACCCCCTTTCCAAACAGCCACGCCCATTGCTGGAGGGGGTGCAAAAATATGTTTTTGTGGTACAAATTAAGCCAAAATTCTGCTGCTAATTAGCTCAGTAAATCTCCCACATTGTAAAAATAAATCTGATCTCCGACCGTTCCTATTACATTGGAGGGTTATCATAATGATGGTGTAGATGACACGTAGGATCAAAGGCGACATCTTTACCAGCGTTCTTCACGTGTAAGAAAACTCTGCGGTTATTTAAAGCCTCGGCCGCCATCAGCTGGAATAATACGCGGCGTCTTCTATAGGGATTTACAATAGGGATCAGACATTACGGCTGCAGCAGGTGAACTCCACACGAGGAGGACATAATGCCTTGAGCAGATGGAGAGGAGCCATTGGGAAGTCCACCGTCCTGTTATTTCAGCCACCAGCCGCACGTTACGTATGTGCGCCGCTCCGACAGCTGCCCCTGAGTAAACAGAACGTAAAATCACAGAGGAAATTACCATTGAGATCTTTCCACGCTCCATCGCTGAGCAGCTTCCTCATGGCACAACAATGGATGGCATTATCAGAGCTTTGGGTCCATCCAATGTAACCCAAAACCGTCTCCTAGACTAGATATTGAGCTACTAATAAAACATCTTTGCATCCTCCAATGACCAGTGTAGGCCAGAAGATAAACCTGCTCATCTTACTGGTGATCCAGACAAGTGTAGGCACCTGGGACCTGATCACCTATCCTCAGGGTGCGATCACACGTTGCGTTTAAAACCGCATTGGAATAGCTGAAGAGTTATTTGCCTAATTAAACAGCTGTGAACACGTGTGTTTACAAAAGGCGACCGCTAACGCGCGCGTTAACATCGCGGTTAACACATGCGTGTGTTAACACAAACGTTCACATCTGCGTTTTGTAAACGCAAGTGTTAACAGCTGTTTAATTAGGCAAATAACTCTTCAGCTATTCCAATGCGTTTTTAAACCCATCGGTAAACGCAACGTGTGACCGCACCCTCAAGGCAGAGCCCAACGACATTGTTATGACGCGCTGCTTCATTTTAGAACAACCTGTGATCTGTTGAGTCTCTTTCCACCACCCGTGAGCACTGATCACAAATGATTGGGCAATGCTTTTCTTTGTTTTCTCTTTTTTGCCTTTCTATGACCTCATGATAGACAGAACTATAGATGAAGACCCAAATGCAAATCAGCTTCATGTAGTATGGGGCCTTCAAGGAGTAGAACATGGGATTAGAGTTACATCTGAAGAAATAATCATATTTATTCTATAAAGTAATAAGCAATCGTGGCATAGAGTCGTGGCATAGAGTCGTGGCATAGAGTCGTGGCATGATTTAGGAGGACATGTTTGAACTAAGATGAAATGTCAATGAATACTAAAGGGGATCCTCAGCAGTTTTCACCATTCGAAGTTCCAGACTGTGAATATCACTGAGTATACATTGTTAGTACAAGCTGGGCTGTGAAAAATGCATTTATATTCCAGGATTGTAGCTGGGTTTGGAGCACTCTGGTGCACTTGTGTGAGAGCTCTCTTCAATGTTCCACTGCAGAGCCCCTCCCCAGCTGTAACAGCTTCTGTTTAAATACTACAGCAATTACTTAGGGATAAGGGGCTGTTCAGCAGTACAGTATAACAGTCGAGTCCAATACCAGCTACAATCCTGGAATATAAATGTATTTTACACAGTCCTGCTGCGAGTAACAACACTCACAAAGGTATTATTACACATCTCTCCAGGGGTAGTACCTAACACTGTCTGCAGTATGGGTCTGTTCACATGTCTGTTTGTATTCCACAGATGTATAGATTGCAGCATGCACTAACATGCAGACATCGGATCTCCATAGAAGTCAACGGATCCGCAAAAAAAAAAAACGGACGGCATCTGTATGCAACCCGTTTTTTCTCAAATCTTGTAAGGCAACCAACCGGGCAGAACTAATAGTAGATTAGATGCGGACGTGAAAAAAAAACCGACGACGTTAAAAAAAATACAGATGCGGATGCCACCTGAACCGCACACGGATATCACACATCCGCATTTTAGTGCAGACACGCAACGGACTCACCCGTCTGCATGAGCCCTAAATCTACACAACTGATGACACTTTCCCTTTAATGGTGAGATTTTGCATAAAGTGAGTAATTAACTTTCTTTAGAAATAGGAATTTTTCCGCTTCGTTTTTAAAGTTTTTTTTTTTTTTAAAGGGATCTTCTAATTTACTTCTCTTCATTAGAGTCTCCTTATCTCCGGAGCAGTGCAGGGCTTCTTATCCTTCTCATCCTGATACCAGACACATCTTCTCCTCCTTTATTTGTTTTCCTGCAATAAAACCTTTACAAGAAATTGCACAGAAGGTCACGGGACGAATAAACTCCTTTAGAAGTCGTTGTCTCGCTCCTGATTTACTACGTCTCCCCAGCTGTCAGGGCTGTAAGTGCTATTTCTGCACACAACAAAGCGATGGCACCACTGACATTGATCTCCTACTCTTGTGGATCTGCAATACAACGTACATAGACTTTTGTAATCATACACTTCCATATTAACATTTATGCACCGGGGGGGGCATAAAGAAAAAATACTGGAAGGTTGTGGAGGAGGCTGTATGTAGATGTATTACTTGTGGGGGAGGCTGTGTATAGATATATTACTTGTGGGGGAGGAGGCTGTATGTAGATGTATTACTTGTGGGGGAGGCTGTGTATAGATATATTACTTGTGGGGGAGGAGGCTGTATATAGATATATTACTTGTGGGGGAGGAGGCTGTATGTAGATGTATTACTTGTGGGGGAGGCTGTGTATAGATATATTACTTGTGGGGAGGAGGCTGTATATAGATATATTACTTGTGGGGGAGGCTGTATATAGATATATTACTTGTGGGGGAGGCTGTATATAGATGTATTACTTGTGGGGGAGGCTGTATATAGATGTATGACCGGTGGGGGAGGAGGCTGTATATAGATGTATTACTTGTGGGGGAGGCTGTATATAGATGTATGACCGGTGGGGGAGGAGGCTGTATATAGATGTATTACTTGTGGGGGAGGCTGTATATAGATGTATGACCGGTGGGGGAGGAGGCTGTATATAGGTGCATGACTGGGCTGGGGGGCTGTATAAATATGTAATATTTTTACTATGAGAACTGTCAATCTGTGGAATAGCCTGCCTCAGGCGCTGGTCACAGCAGGGACAGCAGAGAGCTTCAAGAAGGGTCTAGATGCCTTTTTACACTTAAAAAATATGATGGTTATGTTATATAGAATTGTTTCCCCTAAATCCCTTCCTCATGCAATCCCTTTCCTTCCTTGGTTGAACTGGTTGTATTACTTGTGGGGAGGCTGTATATAGATGTATGACTGGTGGGGGAGGCGGCTGTATATAGAAGTATGGCTGGGCTGGGGGGGCTGTATAAATATGTAACATGGGGGAGGCAGTATATAGATGTATTACTTGTGGGGAGGATGTATATAGATGTATGACTGGTGGGGAGGAGGCTGTATATAGATGTATGACTGGTGGGGGAGGCAGCTGTATATAGAAGTATGACTGGGCTGGGGGGGCTGTATAAATATGTAACATGGGGGAGGCAGTATATAGATGTATTACTTGTGGGGAGGATGTATATAGATGTATGACTGGTGGGGAGGAGGCTGTATATAGATGTATGACTGGTGGGGGAGGCAGCTGTATATAGAAGTATGACTGGGCTGGGGGGGCTGTATAAATATGTAACATGGGGGGAGGCAGTATATAGATGTATTACTTGTGTGGGAGGCTGTCTATAGATATATGACTGGTGGAAGAGGAGGCTGTATATAGATTTATGACTGGTGGGGGAGGAGGCTCAGGCTGTATATAGATGTATGACTGGTGTGGAGGAGGCTGTATATAGATGTATTACTTGTGGGGGGCAGTATATAGATGTATGACTGTTGGGGAGGAGGCTGTATATAGATGTATGACTGGTGGAGAGGAGGCTGTATATAGATGTATTACTTGTGGGGGAGGCTGTATATAGATGTATGACTGAGCTGGGGTGGCTATATATATATGTAATATGGGGGGAGGCTGTATATAGATGTATGACTGTGGGAAGGAGGCTGTATGTAGATGTATTACTTGTGGGGGAGGCTGTATATAGATGTATGACTGGTGGGGAGGAGGCTGTATATAGATGTATTACTTGTGGGGGAGGCTGTATATAGATGTATGACTGGTGGGGAGGAGGCTGTATATAGATGTATGACTGGTGGGGAGGAGGCTGTATGTAGATATATTACTTGTGGGGGAGGCTGTATATAGATGTATGACTGGTTGGGGAGGAGGCTATATATAGATGTATTACTTGTGGGGGAGGCTGTATATAGATGAATGCCCGGTGGGGAGGAGGCTGTATATAGATGTGTGACTGGTAGGGAGGAGGCTGTATATAGATGTATTACTTGTGGGGGAAGCTGTATATAGATGTATGACTGGTGGCGGAGGAGGCTGTATATAGATGTATTACTTGTGGGGGAGGCTGTATATAGATTATGACTGGTGGCGGAGGAGGCTGTATATAGATGTATTACTTGTGGGGAGGCTGTATATAGATGTATGACTGGTGGCGGAGGAGGCTGTATATAGATGTATTACTTGTGGGGGAGGCTGTATATAGATGTATGACTGGTGGCGAAGGAGGCTGTATATAGATGTATTACTTGTGGAGGAGGCTGTATATAGATGTATGACTGGTGGGGGAGGAGGCTGTATATAGATGTATGACTGAGCTGGAGTGGCTGTATATATATGTAATACGGGAAGGCTGTATATAGATGTATAACTTGTGGGGGAGGAGGCTGTATATAGATGTATGACTGGTGGGGAGGAGGCTGTATATAGATGTATGACTGTTGGGGAGGAGGCTGTATATAGATGTATGACTGGTGGGGAGGAGGCTGTATGTAGATATATTACTTGTGGGGGAGGCTGTATATAAATGTATGACTGGTGGGGAGGAGGCTGTATATAGATGTATTGCTGGGCTGGGGAGGAGGCTGTATATAGATGTATGACTGGTGGGGAGGAGGCTGTATATAGATGTATTGCTGGGCTGGGGAGGAGGCTGTATATAGATGTATGACTGGTTGGGGAGGAGGCTGTATATAGATGTATGATTGGTTGGGGAGGAGGCTGTATATAGATGTATGATTGGTTGGGGAGGAGGCTGTATATAGATGTATGACTGGTTGGGGAGGAGGCTATATATAAATGTATTAATGTGGGGGAGGAGGCTGTATATAGATGTATTGCTGGGCTGGGGAGGCTGTATATAGATGTATGACTGGTTGAGGAGAAGGCTGTATATAGATGTATTGCTGGGCTGGGGAGGAGGCTGTATATAGATGTATTAATGTGGGGGAGGAGGCTGTATATAGATGTATGATTGGTTGGGGAGGAGGCTGTATATAGATGTATGACTGGTTGGGGAGGAGGCTATATATAGATGTATTAATGTGGGGGAGGAGGCTGTATATAGATGTATTGCTGGGCTGGGGAGGCTGTATATAGATGTATGACTGATTGAGGAAAAGGCTGTATATAGATGTATTGCTGGGCTGGGGAGGAGGCTGTATATAGATGTATTAATGTGGGGGGGCTGTATATAGATGTATTGCTGGGCTGGGGAGGCTGTATATAGATGTATGACTGGTGGCGGAGGAGGCTGTATATAGATGTATGACTGGTGGGGGAGGAGGCTGTATATAGATGTATGACTGAGCTGGAGTGGCTGTATATATATGTAATACGGGGAGGCTGTATATAGATGTATAACTTGTGGGGGGGGAGGCTGTATATAGATGTATGACTGTTGGGGAGGAGGCTGTATATAGATGTATGACTGTTGGGGAGGAGGCTGTATATAGATGTATGACTGGTGGGGAGGAGGCTGTATGTTGATATATTACTTGTGGGGGAGGCTGTATATAAATGTATGACTGGTGAGGAGGAGGCTGTATATAGATGTATTGCTGGGCTGGGGAGGAGGCTGTATATAGATGTGTGACTGGTTGGGGAGGAGGCTGTATATAGATGTATGATTGGTTGGGGAGGAGGCTGTATATAGATGTATGACTGGTTGGGGAGGAGGCTATATATAGATGTATTAATGTGGGGGAGGAGGCTGTATATAGATGTATTGCTGGGCTGGGGAGGAGGCTGTATATAGATGTATTAATATGGGGGGGGGCTGTATATAGATGTATTGCTGGGCTGGGGAGGCTATATATACAGTGGAGAAAAAAGTATTTAGTCAGCCACCCCACTTAAAAAGATGAGCGAGCCCTGTACCTGACATCATCGGTAGAACCTCAACTATGAGAGACAAAATGTGAAAACCAATCCAAAAAATCACATGGTCTCATTTTTAAAGAATTTATTAGCAAATTATGCTGGAAAATAAGTATGGGACAGTCTCATCTTGGGTACATCGACCCCTGTTGTCGTGATTCGTAGGGGGTCCCTTCACTGACACTCCCACCGATCAGCAAGTTGGTCCCTACCACAGGATACTTGCTATCAGCGGACAACGATTTAGCAATGTTATGACATCTATCAAGTTCTCTCTCGGTACAATTTGCCTTTCATGCTCCCTTATAGATTATTATCAATTATCATTACAGTCGCTGTGATGAGATCTTTGGTCTGGAAGTTTTGGATGGCCTCTATGATTTGCATATTTTGTCTCTTATTGCAGGACTGTATATAATTGTAAATCCTGATGGACAATATCTCTTATTGGATGAAAGTGACGAGTCAGCACGTTCAGGCAGGTGCCACTAAGTGCAATTAAAGCAACTTTATGGGGCTGCAAATTACGGGCACTTCATTTGGACGTCGGATGCCTTATGCTGAGTTAACCTTTATTATTAGACATGACTGGAATGACAATGAGTTGATTTGTGATGTCAACTTTTTGTGCAAATACAAGAGGTTACTAAGATCTGACAAGTGACTATGGGAAGAAGATACTTGACTATAGATTTGTCCCATGTTATCACACCGCTCTTCCCATTGGATATAGAATACCCAACGCCGCATTTTAAAACACAATCAGGACAAATCTTTACCCACAATTTGAGTGGTTTATTTGTTGTTAAGACGGCTGCAATGAGTCAGAGGAGGCAGGCGGCTGGAGGCTCAGGTCGGAGGAGGCTGGAGGTAATGGACAGAAGAGGCAGGCAGCTGGAGGAATGGGCCAGAGGAGGCAGGCAGCTAAAGGAATGGGCCAGAGGAGGCAGGCAGCTGGAGGAATGGGCCAGAGGAGGCAAGCAGCTAAAGGAATGGGCCAGAGGAGCAGGCGGCTGGAGGAATGGACCAGAGGAGACAGGCAGCTGGAGGCTGGGGCCAGAGGAGGCAGGCAGGCGACTGGAGGCTCAGGCCGGAGGAGGCTGGAGGCATGGGCCAGAGGAGGTAGGCTGCTGGAGGAATGGGCCAGACCAGGCATGGGGCTGGAAGCTGAGGCCAGAGGAGGCAGGCAGGTGGCTAGAGGTTCAGGCCGGAGGAGGCAGGCAGGCAGCTGGAGGCGTAAGATGGAGAAGGCAGGCAGACAGGCGGCTTGGGCTGGATGAGGCAGACAGGCTGGAGCCCAGAGGAGGCAGGCTGGCTGGGGCCCGATGGAGGCAGGCAGACTGGAGGCTGGGGCCAGAGGAGGCAGGCTAGCTGGGGCCCGGAGGAGGAAGGCAGCCGGAGGCTGGGGCCCAGAGGAGGCAGGCATCTGGAAGCCTGGGGTCCAGAGGAGGCAGGCAAGCTGGAAGCCAGGGTCAGAAGAGGCAGGCTGGAGGAGGCAGGCAGGCTGGAGGCTGGTGCCAGTGGAGGAAGGCAGGCAGGTGGCCTGGGGCCTGAGGAGGCAGGCAGCTGGAGGCTGGGACAAGAGGAGATAGATGGCTGGGGCCAGAGGAGGCAGGCGGCTGAAGGCCAGAAGAGGCAGGCGGCCGGAGGCTATGGCCGCAGGAGGCAGGCAGGATACTGTTGGCTGTGGCTGGAGGTAGCAGGTAGGAGGCTGCGGCCGGAGGAGACAGCTGGCTTGAGCCTGCGGCCGGAGGAGGCAGCTGGCTGGAGCATGAGGCCAGAGAAGGCAGGCTGGCTGTAGGCTGGGGCCCGAAGGAGGCAGACAGGCTGGAGGCCAGGGCCAGAAGAGGCAGGCTGAAGGCTATGTCGGAGGAGGCAGGCTGGGGTCGGAGGAGGCAGGCAGGTGGCCAGATGTTCAGGCCGGAGGAGGCCGACAGGCAGGTTGCTGGAGACTCAAGGCGGAGGAGGCAGGCAGACAGGCGGCTGGAGGCTTGGGCCGGAGGAGGCAAGCAAGTTGCTGGAAGCTCAGGCCGGAGGAGGTAGGCAGGTGGCTGGAGGCAAAAGCCGGAGGAAGCTGCTGGCTGGAGGCTGGAGGAGGCAGGCAGACAGCTAGAGGTTCAGCCAGGGGAGGCAGGCTGGTGGCTGAAGGCTCAAGCCGGAGGAGGCAGGCAGGTGCCTGGAGGCTCAAGCCAGAGGAGGCAGGAAGGTGGCCAGAGGAGGCTTGAGGCAGGCAGGCCACTGGCTTGGGTCATAGGAAGCCGGCGGGCAACTGGCTTAGGTCGGAGGAAGCAGGCAGGCCACTGGCTTATGCCGGAGCAGGCAAGGTGCTGACTTGAGCCAGAGCAGGCAGGCTACTAGGTTGGGCCAGAGGAGGCAGGCAGGCCACTGGCTTGGGCCCGAGTAGGCAGGCAGGCCGCTGGCTTGGGCCAGAGTATACAGACAGGATGCTGGCTTGGGCCAGAGGAGGCAGGTAGTTAAAGGTCGCTGGCTTCCATAGAAGGTGGTTGAAGGCCGTCGGCTTGGGCCAGAGGAGGCATGCTTGAGCCAGAGGAGGCAGGCGGTTGAAGGCCGCAGCCTTTGGCTGGAGGTGGTTGAAGGCTGTTGGCTTGGGCCAGAGAAGGCAGGCATGCCACTGACTTGGTCCGAAGGAGGCAGGCTTGGGTTGTAGGAGACGGGCAAGCCTCTGGTTTGGAGCAGAGGAAATAGGTGGTTGAAAGCGGTTTTGGGCTGGAGAAGGCATGCAGGATGCTGTTTGGGCCAGAGATGGTTACTGGATTGGGCTCCAAGAGGCAAGAAGGCCGCTGGCTTGGGCCGGGGTAGGCAAGCAGGCCGTTGGCTTGGGCCAGGGGAGGCATAGAGGACACTGGCTTGGCCGGAGTAGGCAGACAGGCCGCTGGCTTGTGCCGGAGTAGGCAGACAGACCGCTGGCTTGAGTCAGAAGAGGCAGGCAGGCCACAGAAATGGTTGAAGGCTACTGGATTGGGCCGCAAGAGACAGGCTTGGGCCGGGGTGGGCAGGCAGGCCACTGGCTTGGGCCAGGGGAGGCATAGAGGCCGCTGGCTTGGAACGGAGTAGGGAGGCAGGCTGCTGGCTTGAGCCGGAGTAAGCAGAGAGGCTGCTGGCTTGGGCCTGAGTAGGCAGGTCACTGGCTTCTGCCGGAGTAGGCAGGTAGGCTGCTTGCTTGGGCCGGAGGAGGCAGACAGGCCGCTAGCTTGGGCCAGAGGAGGCAGGCCGCTGGCTTGGGCTGGAGGAGGCAGGCACACCGCTGCCTTGGGCCGGTGGAGGCAGTAAGGCCGCTGGCTTGGGCCGGAAGAGGCAGGCAGTTGAAGGCCGCTGGTTTGGGCCGGAGGTGGTTGAAGGCCATTGGCTTGGGCCCGAGGAGGCAGGTGTGCAGGAGGAGGCAGGAAGGCCACTGGCCACTAGGTAGGGGCATATGGGCCCCCCTAGGTAGATGTATGGGGGACCCCTAGGCAAAGGTTTCGAGGCCCCCTAGGTAGAGGGATGGGGCCCCCCTAGTTAGAGGGAGCAGACCACCTCTTTGTAGAGGGATGGTGGCCCTCCCTGGTTAAAGGGATGTCTACCCCCCAGCTAGAGGGATTGGGCCCCCCTAGCTAGAGGAGTTGGGTGGGCTCATGAAGGGGGCATTAGGTAGAGGGTTGGGGGCTCTTTGTGCCGGCTCATTCGCGAACAACCCTTCACTAGTGCTCTGGGGTGTTGATATGAGGGATGAACCTGAACTTTCTGCTCTGAAGCGAACTATAAAACGGGGCCCCTCCATCCAGTAGTAAAAGATCAGCTTCTTTTTTCACATCAAGCGGGCTCTCCGTGCAGTGTCCCACACCTGTGCCGACATCTTTAATGAAGAAACTCTGTTTTTAAGTGTCATGCTGCTTTGGAGCAGGTGACTGCGCCCCTGATGCTGCCCGAATCTTGCTGAAAGGTGGTGCTGACTGAGGCAAGAGGCTCAACTAACCTCATGGCTGGTACACCCCTAGGGGGGGAAGGGTTACTCTGCAGCTTTATATATGTGGCTGCAGTCTACAGGTGGGGAAAGAGAGGTCACATCTAAGGCCGTCAGGGCTCCAAGGGTGGCTATGTCACATGGAGGAGCTTGGTGTACATGTGTATCATAAGGAGTCTAGTGGCCTTATTATGTTATATGGGGGCGTCCATACAGTATGTATGTGCGGTGCAGTCTCTTATTTGGAGGATCCATGTAGTATGTCTGGTGGGTTCAGTCTGTATGTGGTGTAGAACATGAGATAATTCCTAATATATTACCATAATTATGATTATTGTACTACAACCCCATAGGTAATGCATGGACATATCTCTAAAGGACATCAGGTCTCTGTCACTATTTCTGTCAACAATAAACACTTAAAAACTCCTATTCTTACTTTGCTGCACATTTTACACACCTGCCTAAAACTTTTGCACAGTCCTGGACGTTCTCGCTCCATTCTCTGCCCTCGTGTGTACAAAACCTCTCGAAAAATCATTCCTATAGTTTTTGTTTACATGCAAATGAGACGATTTATCACACTTAGGACACAATTACAGCCGTTCCCTTCATAGAACAATAATCCAGGCTGAGTCTCAATTACCGAGACAAACAGAAGATCTGATCCCTTTGCTTTCCTGCTAATGAGATCCAGATTTCGTAGGAAGCGCATGTAATAATGGAAGGATCAGCCCTTCTCCTGACATCTCCTTGAACTTTACAGCTGAGATGTCGTTATTTCATCTATTTCTCGATGACTCAGAGCAGCGGCTCCCATCGCCTTCCAGCCGGAGACATTGCGCTATTTACATAATGGGAAGCAATGCAAGGACTGGGAATTGTTTGCTGGAGATTGTTCTGAGCGCAGAGATAAACATAGGATATTCCGAGATAAACCTAAATCATATTTGGTTGCAGATTATTTCATCCTGGATGGATTTGATACAAACATATAAATCAACAGTACAAGAAACTTTCTCATAGATCATATATAGTTATATTGTAAATCAGAGAAAATGGGGGTCATTTACTAAGGGCCCGATTCACGTTTTCCCGACGTGTTACCCGAATATTTCCGATTTGCGCCGCTTGTACATGAATTGCCCCGGGTTTTTGGCGCACGCGATCGGATTGTGGCGCATCGGGGCCGGCATGCGCGCGACAGAAATCGGGGGGGCGTGGCCGAACGAAAGCCCGACGTATTCGGAAAAACCGCTGCATTTAAAAACCGAAAATGTGTCGCTTGGGGAGCGCTCACCTTCACCTTCTATGGGATGGTGCATTCCGGGGCGTTAAGATTATTTTCGGCGCTGCAGCGCCACCTGGAACTACCATCTTAAATCCCGGCCGGACCCGAATCCTGTGCAGAGAACGCGCCGCTGGATCGCGAATGGGCCGGGTAAGTAAATGTGCCCCAATGTCTTCTTTCTCCACTTATCAGGCTCCATTCTTCCTCCCCCTTCATGTTAAACTGACATTGACTCTTAAATGTCTGCAGCTCTCAGATGTATCAGACTACATAGAAGTCTATGGAGAGGTGAGTGGGAGAAGTAAACAGTGAAAGAGGAAAGATGGAAAGAAGAGACTGCAAGCAGCTTCAGAGGAAGTTTCTATCACACCCCGAGTTTATAGTGGCCACAGCTTCCAGACTGCTGTTGTATCCCTTCCCCTGATGACTGGAGCCAGATCACAATCAACACATTCCTGGCTCATCTCAGAGGTGCTGAACGATACTGTGGGTACGGTTCCCCCAGATCCTAACCTGAACTCCTAACATTAGAACTTCATGTCCATTTTTGGTTCAACTTCTCCCCATGGCCATGCCCAGACCCAAACAGGATTTTAAAATTCAGGTTTTAGCGGGTTTGGTCATCACTAGTCCTGAATGTGTTTGTGCTCTTGTCCCTCCGTAACCAACAAGTGCAGAAAGGAACCTGAGTAATAAATCTGCTACTGTCCTTTTCAAAGGTGTTGGACTCCTGCTCTGTAGTACAACTCTGATTCTGCACAACAATTCGGTTCTCTGCTACACGGAACAGCCTTGTGTGGACTTGACCCTGATACCGATTAGACAGTCTTGACCTCGGCCTGTATCTTGGATTGTGTCTGATTGCTGCTTGCCCTAACCCTGCACTGTCTTTGACCACTCCTTGCTTTTTCACCAACCCAGGGCATCGGTTACATACACTAGGATTACTACGAGATGTAGAAGCCTTGTGTCCTTGTCAAAGCCAAATCAAGGAATGTCAGGACTTGGGTTAGTGAACCCTCTAGACCTCCGCGGGAGATGGTACTAGCTGGGACTGGAATCTAAGTGGCACCTGGTCTTCACCAGAGCCCACCGCAAAGCGGGATGGTCTTGCTCGGCGTGGTGCCACCAGGTCGTTTCACAGATGCAACAAGCCTGCGGTGGCAGCCAAGGTCGTAGTAGAGAATCGCAATCCAGACTCGAGGTCAGAGACAGGCAGGTAGTCAGGGCTGGTGGCAGAGATGCTAGGTCACAGGTCAGGTCCAAGGTAACAACAGGATTTCAAGGCAGAGCGGGAACAGGAACAAGGAAGGTAACAGGACCTAACGCAAGGAAGCTTTCTCTTCTCACAATAGATCAAAGATCTGACGGGGAGCAACCAGCTTTAAGGGAAACCCGTAAGTGGCCAGCGCAAATCAGTAGTGCGCTGGCCCGAGAAAGCAGGGACGTGCACACCCTACCAGGAGCGTGGAGAGGTGGGCGCGGGCCAGGGAACGGTACAACGCCACAGAGGCATAGATCGAGGGACACCCGTGACAAAGACCTTGTGTTGGGGTAAATTGATGAAAAAAACTCACTTGTATAAAGCCCTTGTCAAATCAGTTAGGTGTCCACTGCTTGTTACATTAGTGATACATTGGGGCAAATTTACTTACCTCGCCCATTCGCGATCCAGCGGCGCGTTCTCTGCTCTGGATTCGGGTCTGGCCGGGATTTATGAAGGTAGTTCCTCCGCCGTCCACCTGGTGGCGCTGCTGCGCTGAAAGTCATCTCAACGCGCCGGAATGCACCACCTCGGACCAGGTGAAGGTAAGCGCTTCGCAAGCGACACTTTTTCGGTTTTTTAAATGCGACGGTTTTTCCGAATATGTCGGTTTTTCGTTCGGCCACGCCCCCCGATTTTCGTCGCGCCACAATCCCGGGGCAATTCAGGTACAATCGGCGCAAATCGGAAATATTCGGGTAACACGTCGGGAAAACGCGAATCGGGCCCTTAGTAAATGACCCCCATTGGGTCCACATTGCACAGCTTGTTACCTAGAGCTTCAGCTTGTTACCTAGTGTGAATGCAGCTCAGTACTTGTCCATTATGTCCTTTATGTGCAGAGCATGGGAGCCATCCTAGAGGAGAGTCCCTACCCAACGTATCTGCAACAACTGATCATTACAAAAAAAGCCGGAAGATGGGAAAACTGATAAATAATGCAGAAATACAAGGCATAAAATGATCACAATATAATTGTTGCTTTTCATTCACATTAGATTTACTGATTTAGGAAAAGTTTGTAAAAAAGTTTAAAGGAAAAACTGCATCACTGGTCGCTCCCCCGTAAGACACAATGATCCATTGTTTCCAGTCTCTAGTCTCAGGCGGAGAAGGACTATATGTAGTTAGAAGATAAGAGAGTCTGATACATGGCTTCTGGCTTATAGACAAGTCTCATGGATAGACATGAGTGAAACAATGAACTTTTACCTTGATACTTGTAAACTGAGACCTGAATCTTTGCCGTTATAAGTCAAACTGAGTGTTAAAGATCCATTTTTAATAATTCTAGAACAAGTAAACGGGGTCTAAAAATATGAGTCAGATCGGAAGTTCTCCGACCTTTCTGCATAGTAGCAGGAACCCGTTCATGTGCCGTGTATAATACTAGTTTCTTCTTATAAGGCCATCAAGATGCAACTTCAACCCTGATTACTGGTCCATATTGAATGAGGTCTAAATTGCAAAACTATAGACTCCGTAGAAGGAGGAGACTTCATAGATGGAATCCATTGACTGCATCAACCAATTGGCCAATATATAACATCATGGGGGTTGACCATTTCATCTCATACACTCTGAGTAAGTAGAAGGTCTTGAAGACTTGTCCAACACCAGAACGTCCAATTGAAGCCCCAGAGTCTCTTCTAACTTGTCAGTATAAGAAGAAGGCCTTTCAAAGCATTGATCCTGATGTCTATTCCCCTGATGCCTTGATCTTGGCCTGTACCTTTGAACATTCCTTATCGTTGCCCCAACCCTGGATTGTCTTTGATTATTATCTACTTTTCTCCTGACTCCTCGTCACAGCAAAATCCAGAACCTTGTGTAGGGGTCTAAGACCCAGGTGAACACTCGTATCACCCTCTTGTGATTAGTCAAGTTGGTTAGGTGATACATTGGGGCACATTTACTTACCTGGTCCAGTCGCGATCCCCCGGCTCGTTGTCCAGCACTGAATGGGGTTCTGCCGCGATTCACTAAGGTCCGTGCGCCCGATATCCACCAGGTGTCGCTGCTGCGACGAGGTCCGCTGGAGTCCACCTTCTTCGTCCCGGTGCATGTAACTGCTGATCTTGCAACACAAATTCTTTTTTAAATTCTGCGGTTTTTCCAAATCCGTCGGCCAAGCCCCCGATTTCTGTCGCGTGAAAGCCGGCATTAATGCGACACAATCCGATCGCATGTGCCAAAATTCACGTCAAAACGGAAATATTCAGGAAACCCGACAAAAGTGCGGCGTTCGGACCCTTAGTAAATGAGCCCCATTGGGTCCACATTGCACTGCTTGATACAAATAGCTCCATTCAGAATATCTAGACCAAAGTTATAAGTGAAACAGTGTTTCTTGTTCTGGAGGACCTGCCCTGTCCATCATTACACATAAAGGTTATTGAGGTTTATAGGATTATTGGAGGAGGTCCCAGTACATGGACACTCTGGTGCAACCCTGGACGCTTGATTGGTACAGGGCTGTATTGCAGATTTTGTGTAGAGACCTAAGGCTGGATTCACACGACCGGTGCCCGCCGTACAGTAGCACGGCGGGCACACAGCAGCGTGCGGGGAGAGGAGGAGGGGGAGAGAGCTGCTCACCCCCGCCCCTCTCCATAGGGATATATGGCGCACGGCGCTGTATGCCCTGAAAAAATAGGACATGTCCTATTTTTTCACGGGGCACGGAGCAGTACGTTGCCACACGTGTGCTGCACCGTACCGCTCCCGTAGGGCGCCGCGCGCCCATTGCCATCTATGGGGGGACGTATATCGGCCGTTTATACGTCGGCCGTATATACGTCCCCCTTGCGGTAGTGTGAATGCAGCCTAAGAGTCTTAGGTTATAGACAGTGTGAGACACTGAAGGGGTTAACTGTGGATGGGCGGTATGTTTCCCCTAGGTTTTCCTATTATGCAAGGCCTGAGTGCTGAGGTTGTGTTGTCCAGCACCTTGGACACAGGTGATGGGAGCAGCCTAATCAGTCTGCATAAAGTGGCTGAGCAGATTGAGAGGGTGGTCTCTCTCTGAAAGGAGGCTGGAGAGCACACAGCCCTGACCTCTGTGCCTGGAGCAGCCAAGTGATTTTGTATAGCGGTGAGTTAGTGGAATACCTGTATAGTTAGCACCCTGACGGGTAGGATTTTTGTTTGTTTAATGCCTGAATGTGAAGGCCGTTTATTTTGTTTCTGCTGCAATAAACGCAGACGAGACCTGTTTTGGACTGTACCTTGGTGTCACTGTCTTGAACTGCATCACAGCACCCCGCTACCACGGTCTCTACTGGGCCAAATCCCCACATATGGTGCTTCGGATTGCGGGCAGTTCAAAAAAGACACACACCTGAAAGGCTCGCTACATCCTGCAACATTGCATGGCCTGGGTGAAAGCAGCAGGCAAATTGCAGGATAAAGCCAAGATGGAGGACTTTATTAAATACCTGCAAGAGGAGGCCAGAGCTAATCGGCAGCAGCAGCAGGCCATGCTCCAGCAGCAGGAGGAGAGGTCCCGCCAGCAGCAAGCCATGCTCCAGCAGCAGGAGGAGAGGTCCCGCCAGCAGCAAGCCATGCTCCAGCAGCAGGAGGAGAGGTCCCGCCAGCAGCAAGCCATGCTCCAGCAGCAGGAGGAGAGGTCCCGCCAGCAGCAAGCCATGCTCCAGCAGCAGGAGGAGAGGTCCCGCCAGCAGCAGGAGGAGAGGTCCCGCCAGCAGCAGGAGGAGAGGTCCCGCCAGCAGCAGGAAGAGTCCCAGGCTAATCGGCAGCTGCAGCAAGCCATGTTCCGGCAGCAGGAGGAGAGGTCCCGCCAGCAGCAGGAAGAGTCCCGAGCCATGTTCCAGCTGATGATGGAAAAGTTTTCTGGCGTTATGGCAGCACCGCAAGCAACGGCTACTGAGGGGTCCCATACTGGTTTGCAAGGGTATCCGGTTGTCCAGCATTCCGCACGGGCTGCAGTGCAGAAGGCTTTACAAAAGATGACGGCGACCGACGACGTGGAGGCGTATCTCACTGTGTTCGAGCGAGTAGCTGAGCGAGAGGAGTTACCGGCTGAGCAGTGGGCAGATGTCCTGGCACCGTTCCTGACAGGCGAATCGCAGAAGGCCTACTTCGACCTGAGTGAAACAGAAGCCCGTGAGTACCCCCAGCTAAAGGCAGAGATTCTGGCTCGTCTTGGGGTCACCATACAAGTTCGTTCCAGCCGGGTCCACCAGTGGGCTTACTCAGAAAAACTACCCCCACGCTCCCAAATGCATGACCTGATCCATCTTGTCCGGAAGTGGCTACAACCAGAGGACTGCACCCCAGCACAGATGGTCGAGAGAGTGGTTCTTGACAAGTCCACCCGTTCTCTGCCCTCTCGGCTCCAGTGATGGGTTGGACAGGCCGGTCCCACAAATGCTGAGGAACTCGTGTCCCTAGTAGAGAGATATCGGGCTACAGAGGATCTTCTACTTATCTCTCCCACACAAAGCAGTGCCAGTGACAAGGCCACTAAACCATCTGGTAAGACTGCTACTGCAGAAAAGGGGAAACAGGTCAGGTTGGGAGGGGGTTCATTGGGGGGCTCGGATACACAGAAACCCAACGAGGCCCGTGACAGAGGTCACAGTCGTATCCTGTGCTGGCGATGCCATGAAATGGGCCATATTGCTGCCAACTGTCCCCTGTCAGTGGAGCCAATGGACTGCAACCAGACCCGGCGAGTGTCACTGTTTGCCTGGCCGGTTCTGGCAGCCGAGTCGGTCATGGATGCAGAACCACAAGTGTGTATGGTCACAATCGGGGGTCACGCGGTGGAAGCCTTGCTAGACTCCGGGAGTCTGGTCACCCTGGTGCGGGGAACTTTGGTTGATCCTGGACTATACAGTGGGCGGAAAGTGGGAGTGTTGTGTATACATGGGGACACTCGCGAATATTCCACTGCTGTCATCAACCTACATACCCCTTGTGGTTCTATTACCCATGAAGTGGGGGTGGTGGGGACCCTGTTTCATGAGGCTATTATCGGCAGAGACTTACCGGTGTTTTGGGACCTATGGAGACGAAGACCCACCTCAGGTGCTGTTGCAGATAATGGACATCAGGTGTGTCCGGCCTTGGCCCCTGAACCCTTTGAGGCCAATGTACCCACACCAGCAGTAGGGGTGACCCCATGTGATGAATTCTCTCCCCTAGAGGTCCTAGCTGGTGAGGTCGAGGGCCACCAGGAGGTGGCCGACATGCCGGACCTTGAGATTTCCCGTGAAAATTTTGGGGCTGCACAGCTACAGGACCCTACCTTGCTTAAAGCACGGGAGAATGTTAAGGTGATAAATGGGGTACTCCAAATACCAGGGGCTGACAAAATATACCCCCGAATGGTGATTGTTGGGGAACTGTTGTACAGGGTTGACCAGGTACGGGGAGAGGAGGTTGAGCAACTTGTAGTACCCCAAACTCACCGTAGGCTGGTGCTAGATTTGGCACATAAACATGTGCTGGGAGGGCACTTAGGTGCTGAGAAGACCCGAGAGAGGATCCTGCAGAGATTTTTCTGGCCTGGGGTGTGGGAGGAGGTAAACCGGTATTGTAGCTCCTGCCCTGAGTGCCAACTTACTGCCCCGGTGTCCCATTTCAGGAGTCCTCTGGTCCCGTTACCAATCATAGAGGTGCCGTTTGAACGGGTTGCAATGGATTTGGTTGGCCCCATAGTCAAGTCCACAAGGGGGCACCAGTACATCCTGGTTATCCTGGACTACGCTACGCGGTATCCAGAGGCAATCCCGTTAAGGAACACCTCCTCCAAAAACATTGCTAGGGAACTGTTCCAGGTATTCTCCCGTACAGGCCTCCCCAAGGAAATCTTGACTGACCAGGGAACCCCATTCATGTCTAGAGTAATGAAGGAGATGTGTAAATTACTCCAGGTTAAACAGCTCCGCACCTCTGTATATCATCCTCAGACAGATGGCCTGGTCGAGAGGTTTAACAAGACCTTGAAGGGGATGCTAAAGAGGGTGGTCAGCAAAGATGGGAAGGACTGGGATTGTTTGTTGCCTTATTTGATGTTTGCCATACGTGAAGTTCCCCAGTCCTCCACGGGTTTCTCACCCTTTGAGCTGTTATATGGCCGTTCCCCACGTGGGCTTTTGGATGTAGCTAAGGAGACCTGGGAACAGGAGAGGACCCCCCACCGTAGTGTGATTGAACACGACTCCCTTATGCAGGACCGCATAGCGGCGGTAATGCCCCTTGTAAAGGAGCACATGACAAGGGCACAAGAGGCCCAGTCTAGGGTCTACAATAGATCAGCCAGACTCAGGACCTTTAACCCAGGCGACAGAGTGCTAGTTCTGGTGCCCACCGTTGAGAGTAAGTTCTTGGCAAAATGGCAAGGACCATATGAGGTCATGGAGAAAGTGGGGGAGGTAAACTTCAAGGTATCTCAGCCGGGGAGGAGGAAACCCAAACAGATATACCACGTGAACCTCCTAAAGCCATGGAGGGAAAGAGAGTCCCTGATGGCCGTGGGAGTAGAAAAAGCGTCTGTCCCCAAGAAGGTGACACCGGTAGGTGTACCCGATGCCAAGGTGCCTGAAGTACGGATCTCGGAGTCCCTCTCCAGGGCCCAGATTCAGGAAGCGAAGGAGTTTGTGCTCCGAAACGTTGATGTGTTCTCTAAGTTACCGGGACGTACTTCAGTCATCAAGCATGACATCATAACCGAACCCCACATCCGGGTACACCAAAAACCCTACCGGGTCCCTGAAGCGCGCCGGCTTGCCATATCCGAAGAAGTCAGACAGATGTTAGACCTGGGGGTTATCGAGGAGTCTAAAAGTGACTGGTCAAGTCCTATTGTGTTGATTCCCAAACCTGATGGTTCCCTACGGTTCTGCAATGACTTTAGGAAGTTGAACGAGGTGTCCAAATTTGATTCTTATCCTATGCCCAGAGTTGACGAGTTGATAGAACGACTTGGACAGGCTAGGTTCTTCTCCACCCTTGACATGACGAAAGGGTATTGGCAGGTACCCCTTACTGACAGGGCCAAAGAGAAGACCGCTTTTGTTACTCCTGATGGGCTTTTTCAGTATGTGGTACTCCCCTTTGGGCTACATGGGGCTCCCGCCACATTCCAGAGGTTAATGGATCTCGTGCTAAAACCTCACCGGAGTTATGCCTCGGCCTACCTGGATGACATCATAGTCTATAGTAACGATTGGGAGAGTCATCTAGCCAAGGTACAAGCAGTGGTAGACTCTCTGAGGGCAGCAGGGTTGACAGCGAACCCCCAAAAATGTGCACTTGGTCTGGAAGAGGCCCGTTACCTGGGGTACCGTATTGGGCGAGGTGTCATCAAACCCCAAGTAAATAAAGTGGAGGCGATACAGCAGTGGCCACGACCTATGAGCAAGAATCAAGTGAGGGCTTTCCTAGGCATAGTGGGCTATTATCGCCGATTTATTCCCGATTTTGCAACAATAGCGGCACCCCTGACTGACCTGACCAAGGGTAGCAGGGCGGTGATGGTAAAGTGGAGTGAAGAGGCTGAGGGGGCGTTTCAGCGACTTAAGACGGTTTTGTGCGAGGGACCGGTACTGATCATCCCTAACTTCACCAAAACCTTTATTGTACAGACTGACGCTTCTGACGTGGGCTTAGGGGCTGTCCTGTCCCAAGTAGTGGAGGGTGAGGAACATCCTGTGACATTCCTGAGCCGCAAGCTCACACCCCCTGAGAAGAACTATAGTATAGTTGAGAGGGAGTGCTTGGCGATAAAATGGGCTCTGGAATCCCTGAGGTATTACTTGATAGGGCGACAGTTTACACTGGTGACCGATCACTCTCCCCTCACCTGGATGAGTCAGGCCAAAGAGAGGAACGCCAGGGTCACAAGGTGGTTCCTAATGTTGCAGAATTTCAAGTTTACGGTAGAACATCGAGCAGGAAAGCTGCATGGGAATGCCGATGCCCTGTCTCGTACCCACTGTCTGATGGCCAAAAGTGTTCGCCCCCACAGGGTCAAACAGAGGGGGAGGGTATGTGAGACACTGAAGGGGTTAACTGTGGATGGGCGGTATGTTTCCCCTAGGTTTTCCTATTATGCAAGGCCTGAGTGCTGAGGTTGTGTTGTCCAGCACCTTGGACACAGGTGATGGGAGCAGCCTAATCAGTCTGCATAAAGTGGCTGAGCAGATTGAGAGGGTGGTCTCTCTCTGAAAGGAGCCTGGAGAGCACACAGCCCTGACCTCTGTGCCTGGAGCAGCCAAGTGATTTTGTATAGCGGTGAGTTAGTGGAATACCTGTATAGTTAGCACCCTGACGGGTAGAATTTTTGTTTATTTAATGCCTGAATGTGAAGGCCGTTTATTTTGTTTCTGCTGCAATAAACGCAGACGAGACCTGTTTTGGACTGTACCTTGGTGTCACTGTCTTGAACTGCATCACAGCACCCCGTTACCACGGTCTCTACTGGGCCAAATCCCCACAACAGGAATCTTCAATGTAAGAGACATGATGCTTAACATGATGGACAAGTTCAAGAGGGACTTGGATGCCATTTTTGAAAGTGGAAATATCACATTTTAATGGAACTAGATTCTTCGGATGGGATGTGGACCCAAGGATTTATTCTGGTTGCCATATTTGGAGTTGGGAATAAATGTTTTCCTATAATTGGCCAATTGGGTTTTTTCCTTCTGGATCAACACTGAAGGAGCATAACTTGATGGACCGGCTTCTTTAATCAATCTGATCTTCTGTGATATTATTGGAAGTTTTGTCCAACATCAGACACATCCTATAGAAGCCCCGGAGTTTTCTCCTTTAACATGTCAGGACAAGTATCTGATCTTGGGGAGATGGAGGCCTCTCCCATCAGGGTAGAAGATGTTGTGCTCCATCTGTTTATGATCCTCAAACATCTGATCCCTATAAGTTCTACATCAGGATGTGTCATGGATTTCATCTTACAGCCTTTTAAGTGACGTTTGTTTCCTCCTCCAAACTTAACAAACGATAATTCACGCTTCTTCCCACTTGTGTCACATCAGGCGTAAAATAATGTAGAACAAAACTCCGGAGGTTTTACCTTCTTCACAACATAAATATCCATTGACCTTAAATACCAGATTGGTTCTTTTTGGAGAATGTTTCTCCCACAGAGAAGAACAATGGCAGCAGCTTATCGGCACGGAGCAGCCGGCCGCGCGTCCCCCTCGTGGTGCATTCACATCGTCCATGGAAACAGCACAATGATAATGTGGGAGTTATAAGTGATCGCATCTGTTCTGTACCCGGGGATATTCCGTCATGACGACCTCTCGGTAATTATTCCACAAGGTTTCATTTGTATGGACTGTGTGTGATAGGGGACCACGTACTGTAGAGACGTGTCCTCCATAAGTTATGGGGTCAAAGCCGCCCCTGGTGAGGAGGTCAAGGTTTCACCAACGTTCTATAGGGAAGAAAAAGTCAAATCTATTGCACATAATATATACTGTGTGTGTGTATCCCACAGTCTGTATATATGTGTGTATCCCACAGTCTGTATATATGTGTGTATCCCACAGTCTGTATATATGTGTGTGTATCTCATAGGGTGTATTTATGTGTGTACGTCACAGTGTACATACGTGTCTGTATATGTAATAGCGTGTATACAGTATATGTGTGTGTGTGTAGGTCACAGTTTGTACATATGTGTGTATCTCACAGTGCACATACATGTACATCAGTATGTGTAAATAAATGTGCATGTGTGTATGTATGTTACAGTGTGTATATGTTGCCGCGTATATACTGTGCACTGGGGCACATTTACCCGTCCGACAAAGTTTCCTGAAAGTACATTGTCCGTGTATCATGCACAAACATATTCACTAAGATCGTGTGCCCGATATCCTGCATGTGTCGCTTCCCCGCTCAGGTCCCCGGAGTTTTCCTTCCTGGTGCATGTAAGTTCATTGTCTTGACACTATTTGAAAGTTAAATCCCGCGCTCAGTCCGAATCAGTCTGATCGTCTGACAGCCATGCCCCCGATTTCTGTCACATGAAAGCAGCGCAGCCGCGTCACAATCCACTCGCGTGGGACACAATCCCAGAGCAGACCCAAGTTAAATACCTGTCACAACCGTGCAATCCCCGAAAACATTGGAAAGTCCGACGAAGTGAGTAGTGCAACCCTTAGTAAGTAAGCGCCTATTTGTGTGTGTATGTTTAGGAATGTACATATGTGTGAATATTGCTCTACCGGGTATACATATATACAAGCATGTATTACAGTGTGTATATGTTTGTATGTATATCACAATGAATATGTGTGGCAGTTTGTATGTATAGCTATATGTGTTCTATAGTGTATACATGTGTGTGTTCTGTATATATGGATATTGTAACTAGTGTGTATATGTTTGAGTGTCCTTGGGGGTAACTACTATTGTAGCAGCCATAGCTTGGGGCCTAATATTCAGCGCTTTCTCCGCAGTCTACTTTTGGGGTGATCCAGAAGGTGCCACAATTAGATACTGTTTACCACATTATGGTGTCTGTACCGTGTACGATGAAGAGTGAAATGCATGTGAACAAGCACCAGTGTCCACGTCGCCCCTGTACTGGATATTGTATAATTACCACCCACATTATTCACCTCCATAATGTGTATTCTTACCACAATGTATTGTCAGCGGTAGTGGTAAACCAACCCAAACCGCAAATTTTATTTAACGGAGTTGCGCCGTCAAGGGGAGCGACAATCCTCCCTGAAATGGCTGGGTTAGGGTTAATTTAAATTGTTAATACTGAGTGTTACTTGGGGTGCCCGGACCCAAAGAGAATTTTCAAGACCATGGGGGTCATTTACTAAGAGCCCGAATCGCGCAATTCCGTCGGGTATCCCTACGATTTCCGATTTGCTCTGAATTTGGCGCACGATCCGATTTCACCGGGTTGCATGCAACGGAAATGGGGGGGCGTCAGAAAACCTGATGGATTCGGAAAAAAAAAGGGTTGTTTGACACGCACTTATCTGCACCAAGAAATAGAAGGTGAACTCCAGCGAACCTCGGCGCAGCAGTGACACCTAGTGGATATCGGCGCACGGACCTTAGTGAATCCCCGCAGAACCCGAATCAGCGTCGGAGAACCCACCGCTGGATCGTGACTTGACCATTCAAGTAAATGTGCCCCTATAACTTCATCAGGTCCGGTCATCGCTAGTCAATGGGCAATTCTTCTATGTTCACCACTATCAGGGTACACATTGTATGGACATCTCTAGGTCACAGACAAACACTGGGGTGGGATTCAGCCTGTGGTTCATGCTAACGATGAGGAGCGACTAACCACAATTACTATTGGGGCCCAGTTCTTGCCCAGAATTATGGCTTGGTTTATATTGGCCGTATGTTGTTGGCCAACATAGTCTATGTTGGTGGATTGTTGGCAACTTTTTGAGACAATAAAGTATCCAATATCCCAGACCTGAGCTCAGGCCTTTTTGATGGACTGGTGGAGCCATTGCAATAGCTGGAAAGTCACTGGAAGCCCAGTCCATGTTCTACAGAGATATTTAGAAGGTTCTGTTCATTGCTGAAAAATCTCTCCAACTTCTACAGTCCAGCTGAAGGCCCTGGAGCTGGACGGCAGTGGAGGTCAATGTTTAGCCCGGCAGAGCCTATCGATTTTGTAAAATAAAGCTTCATCCTAGTGATATGTGTCCGGCAGGCGATACACTAGTTATCGGCGTGGGGAAGGCGTGGGGAAGGATGTGCAAGGTTATTGATATTCTATCTAACTAGATATTTATTTTTCTCATGTACATTTGTCTTGGGATCAATGAATCTTGGATATTTATGCCTATCCCATCCATCCAAACCTCCGGCTTAAATCTAGATAAACAATCCGATGGGAACTTAGGCTGCTCATACACAGCTGACTATGGACAATACACAACATCTACTGGTTCATTGGGGCAGATTTACTTACCCGGTCCTGTCGCGATCCCGCGGTGCGTTGTCCAATGAGGATTCGGGTCCGGCGCGATTCACCAAGCTCGTGCGCCCGTCGCTTCTGCGCCGAGGTCCGCCGGAGTTCACCTGCTTTTTCCCGGTGCATGTAAGTGCGTGTCTTGCGACACAATTTTAAATGTTAAATCCCGCGCGTTGTCCGAATCCGTCGGGTTGTCTGACGGTCCTCCCCCCCGATTCTTGTCGCGTGCAAGCTGTCGCCGATGCGGCACAATCCGATCGCGTGCAAAATCCCGGGGCAATTCGGCACAAAACGGAAATCACACGCTAAGTGTAGAGTTGGTGACTCCACGTTTTTTTTCTTTTCCCCTGTTTACTATGGGCAAGTGTGATGTTTTTGGAAAAAGTTGGATTCTTTGTCCAATCTTTAGTCCAGTACTGTACACAGTAATAAAAAATATACAATAAAGTCCCATTTTATTGGGCTCTGGGAATATGGGGGATAGGTAAGAACAATAAGGCAGGGTCAATGCTTTACATCCTTCAGCTGAGGGACCTGAGTATCGCTGTTACACATTTTGAAGGCAGGAAGGGTCTGGTGGTTCTTCTGTTCCTGATCATTTACGTAACCATGTAATTCTGTAAAATAGAAATGATTGGGTCATTTCCCATGAAAAATGAATGGAGGTTTTGTGAGCCTCCATGTTCTGCCAAAGTGTGTAAATCCTATCAATCTTTTCTCTACAATTGTAAATATAAATCTTATTTACTTGTGAAACTGCATTAGATGTATAATGGTTCATCAACGCTATGTGGCTTTGGAAGAACATACTGCTATCACAATGTAAAGCTGAGCTAGGACTGGCTATTGAAAAGTAGACAAGTCACTACCTCTCACAAGGTCAACACACTCCTCTCCTGCTGTCATCACCATTCCCATTATATATCCTACTACTTGATGGCCGGACCTCCTCCTTTATTCAGTTCTGTCCTTTCTAATATTTTCACAGGTAAACAGCTTACTGCTCGCACAAAGTCACAATACTCTTCTCCTGCTGCTGCTATCATTTCCATCATATAACCCCCTCCAGTTTTATGGGTGACATAGAAACAAGAGGCGAGGTCTTCTTTCATTACCATCATCAATACTTGCTGACCAGATGACCCTTTCATTCCTTTATAGGGTCCTGTCCTGACTAACATGATTACAAGTGGACAGGTCACTGCCTTCAAGGTCAGAACACTCTTCTCCTGCTGCAATCATCATGTCCATTATCTATATATGCCCAATTTATGGCACTGCCCTTTCTTACTTCAGTTCATCCTCTCTACTACAATAAAGAAAGGACAAGTTACTACCTATTACAAGATCAGCACACTCCTCTCCTGCTGCCATCATCATTTTCAGAATCTAACTATCCACACATGATACCACTGCCCCTTCAGTCCTTTCCTCTATACTATAATAATGAGAGCTGACTTTGGATCATATATCGCTACCCACTTGTCGACTTAGTCCCTCCTCTATCCAGATTTGTCTTTTCTACAATCATGGGTGGACAGGTCGCTTCCTCTTACAAGATCAACACACTCATGTCCTGCTGCTCTTACCATCTCCACCATCTTCCAATTCAGTGGCAGTTCTTAGTTCAGTCCTGAACTCTCTAATATAATAATCAATGGACGGGTCACTGCCCCCTACAAGGTCAGCACACTCATCCCCTTCTGCTGTCAGCATTTCCATTATCTAACCCTTCCCACTTGAGGGAACTGATCTGCATTTAATCATTCAATTCCTCTCTAATATAATTACAGGTGTACAAGTTTCTACCTCTTCTGTCCTGCGGCTATCATCATCATCATTACCTCCCCCTTTCCCAATCATTGCCAATCGACTTCCGAATATGATAACATGAGGACAGGTCACTGCATCTTACAAGGTCAGCACACTCATCCCCTACTGCTATCAGCATTTCCATTATCTAACCCTTCCCACTTGGCATTGCTCCGCCTTCTTTCATTAAATCCTATAATAAGAAGTGTACAGGTCACTGCCTCTTACAAAATCAGCACACTCCTTCCCGCTGCTATCATCATCATCATCATGTTCACCTTGTACTTAATGGTCGCTCTAGTGTTATTCAGTCCTTTACTCTCTCATATAACAGGTCGCTGCCTCTTACAAAATCAGAACACTCATCACCTGCTGCTGCCTGATCATTACTATAATTGGCCACAAATTTTTTTTTTTGTAGAAAAAACTGAGACATTACATATAGGTTTCCCATGCAGACTCCATCGTATTCATACAAACAGCAGAAAAAAACCAAATAAATAAAACTTACATGGTTCATAACTTGGTGGTAGAAATTCCCCCTCTCCCTGAGCGCAAGTCACACAAAGACGCTAAATAAACACCCGGCTAGACAAGGAAAATCAACAAAAATCAATCCCTTCATCAGTCACTCAGCGAGCGGCACGGAAACACTGACCAGACCCTCCATGAAGGGGCCGCACAGCACAAGCCACTCCGCAAGGCAAAATGACCTCTTCTGCCTCTTCCTGACAAGTAAATTACCGGAGAAAATCACAGTAATGGATACAAAATGAGGAGGAAATAAATAACTCTATGGCTTCTATGAAATTGGGGATTTCTGGTTAACTGTTTCCATGTTGGAAGCGAGGAAGGAAAGAGAAAATATGCCAAGAAAAAGTCTAGGCCAGACCATGGGTCGGCCTAGGGGTGGGTGACCGGAGCTTTGCGTGTAGAGAGGTGAGTGTTACTAGAGGAGGGGCCGTGTTAGGGGAAGTAGCTAAGGACAAATATAATAAGAACCTCCTCCTTAGTCCCGCTTTTTCCATTGAGGGGGCTAATATTTTGGAAGGAACAGAGAGAAGTGAAGGTGATATGTTCTCTACATATCACCTTCTACAAGACGCCACTTGTAATCTCAGAGAAAATTACATTCTGTGGTACAGGGAGAACATGGATTGATAAAACTGGGTCAGTGACCCCCATCAGCACTTCTGGTTGGGAATTGGTGCCTGAAGTACCGACACAATAAGGGAACTGGAAGTTGGAGCAGGGTAAGTATACTTTTACTCAGTGACTTCCCTTTTCCCCCTCTGCTCCGGTCCTCAAGGTGTTTTCCAGGAATTCTTTTAATGTAACTCAATGGGGCACATTTACTTACCAGATCCCTGAGGTGCGTTGTCCAACGAGGATTCGGGTCTTCCGCGATTCACGTAGCTCGTGTCCCCGATTTCCTGCATCTGTTGCTTCCCCGCTGAGGTCCGCTGGAGTTCACCTTCTTATTCCCAGTGTATGTAAGTGCGTGTCTTACGACACAATTAGAATTTTAAATCCCGCGCTTAATCCGAATCCATCGGGTTGTCTGACGCCCACGCCCCCGATTTGCGTTGCATAAAAGTCGGCGTGATTGCGCCAAAATCCAGTCGTGTGCGTCATAAACCCCTGTTAAATGCCGCGCAACACGGAAATCGCTGGGAAACCCGATGAAAGTGCGGTCTGCGGACCCTCAGTAAATGAGCCCCAATGTGTTAAGGTGCATATTCATGTAAGTGTAAAATTAGTTTAGTCACCCTACCTAGGGGGTGGCCATTAACTGTCAGACATTCCCCTTTCCACAAAAGTGCAAAAGCTGAGACAAAGGCCACAATAGTACAAATAGATAAAAATTGTGACCAGAGCCAGGTCACAAGAGAGAGAACAAATGAAGTACAAAATCACAATATGGTAAAGTACCGTAGTCTAATCAAGAGCCAAAGGTCAGGATACCAGGAAACCAATGATCAGAGTAACAACCTATACAGCCAACTAGGAAGAACTCTATAGCCAGCAATTATGTGATCCTGAACCTCGACCTCAATAGTGATTGGGCCAGAACTCAAGGATATGTAAAACACAGGGAGCAGGTGAGTGGTGTGAGGGGCTGTCAATCACAATGGGGCACATTTACTTACCCGGTCCATTCGCGATCCAGCGGCGCGTTCTCTGCGCTGGATTCGGGTCCGGCCGGGATTCATTAAGGTAGTTCCTCCGCCGTCCACCAGGTGGCGCCGCTGCGCTGAAAAGCATCGGAACGCACTGGAGTTCACCGAGCCGGGCTGAGTGAAGGTAAGTGCAAGCTCCGTGACAGATTTTTTTTTTTTAAATGCGGCGGTTTTTCGTTCGGCCACGCCCCCCGATTTCCGTCGCGTGCATGCCAGCGCCGATGCGCCACAATCTGATCAAAATCCTGGGGCAATTCAGGGGAAATCGGCGCAAATCGGAAATATTCGAGTAACACGTCGGGAAAACGCGAATCGGGCCCTTAGTAAATGACCCCCAATGTGTTATCTAACTATCAGCCAGTACTAATGCTGCAGGAAAGATGGGTGTCAACCCAAGCAGCATAACCAGCTAAACCAGTGTTCACACTGCAGTGTGAAAGACACAAAGATAAGATCAGCGACTCCATAGCCACATACCACACAGAGGATGACCCTGACACGGATGTAACAATCCACTAATTTAGGAAGGACAGACGGTCAATTAGGATGATTTTCTAGAGAGATCAGAAAAGCCTGGCTTCTACCTCCCCCATGCACAATATGTGAATGTGCGGCCAGGGAGTCAGGAGAAACAGCCTCGGCTGTAATAATGGGACACAAATATAGAAAATGTGACATGTAATCCAATAACCCAAACTGCATCAAATGTAATAAAGTTAAAAGCACGAAAAGCAAAGAGCTGTAAACTGATATAAACCAACAAAAAAAACTCCATGTCAAAACAAACCTAAGAGATGTCAGTAAACTGACCCAAGAGATGGTCCTCGACCAAGGAGAAGACATTAGTGAGGAGGGAGATGTCTTCAGCCCCTGACAGATTCAGGTTTTTAACATAAAGTTGTGTCTACGTTTCGTCTTCTAATGGAGACATATTGATCGGTGGCTTTCCACGAAAATCATTAAAGACTGGATACCTAAACAGCAAACATGTCTGTGCCCGCTCCTCCGGGACGGATGGTCCTGATGGTGTTCTTCATATATAATTAACTACCTGATGTCAGACATGTTCTTATCTCACGTCTTACTCCGTCGACGAGGACCGTGAAGGGTGAATAGAAATTAGAGATGAGCGAACATGCTCGTCCGAGCTTGATGCTCGGTCGAGCATTAGGGTACTCGAAACTGCTCGTTACTCGGACGAATACTTCGCCCGCTCGAGAAAATGGCAGCTCCCGCCGTTTTGCTTTTTGGCGGCCAGAAACAGAGCCAATCACAAGCCAGGAGACTCTGCACTCCACCCAGCATGACGTGGTACCCTTACACGTCGATAGCAGTGGTTGGCTGGCCAGATCAGGTGACCCTGGGATAGACTAGCCGCTGGCCGCGCTGCTCGGATCATTCTGTCTCTGGATGCCGCTAGGGAGAGAGCTGCTTGTGGTCAGGGAAAGCGTTAGGGTGTTCTATTAGCTTACTGTTAGGCAGGAGTGATTCTCAAAGAACCCAACAGCCCTTCTTAGGGCTACAATAACGTTCTACTTTTTTTATTTTAATTTGCATCTTTTACCATTTTGTGAGGAATTAGCAGGGGAACTTGCTACCGTTGTGTTTAGCTCTTAGTGGCACACATATCCATAGCAAAGACCGAAGTGGGAAAATTCAGTAGGGGTTGGATTTCTATTAGGCAATAACTCAGTGTCATCTCATCTGGCATAGTAGTGTGCTTCCTTTGATACTTGGCTAGAAAATAGCCATAGGAGAATACAAACAGCTTCTTGAAGCCTACAGTAGCGTTCTATATATTTGATTTCTGGTTGATCTGCTGGTGGCTGTAGTTTCTGCAGTGCATGTACTTGCCAATTCTGAGCAATTTGTAGTGAGACTTGCGACCGCTGTGTTCTGCGCTTAGTGGCGCACATATCCATAGCAAAGGCCGAAGTGGCAAAATTCAGTAGGGGTTGGATTTCTATTAGGCAATAACTCAGTGTCATCTCATCTGGCATAGTAGTGTGCTTCCTTTGATACTTGGCTAGAAAATAGCCATAGCAATAGGATAGGATTGTTTGGTTTTAAAAACTCAAAAAAAAACAAAAAACACAAAAAAAAAAAAAAAACACAAAAAAACACAAAAAAAAAAAAAAAGAAGTAAAAAAAAAAAAAAAGTTATAACTCTCATTTTAAAAATGTTTAACCCGAGGGCTAGGGGTAGAGGACGAGGGCGGGGACGTGGGCGTCCAACTACTGCAGGGGTCAGAGGCCGTGGTCCTGGGCGGGGTGAGACACCACCTGCTTATGAGGGAGCAGGGGAACGCCGCAGAGCTACACTCCCTAGGTTCATGTCTGAAGTTACTGGGACTCGTGGTAGAGCACTGTTGAGGCCAGAACAGTGCGAACAGGTGATGTCGTGGATTGCTGACAATGCTTCGAGCAATTTGTCCACCACCAGTCAGTCTTCCACGCAGTCCACCCATGTCACCGAAATCCCCACTCCTCCAGCTCCTGCACCTCAGCCTCCTCCCCCCCAGTCTGCCCCCTCCCAGGAAAATTTGGCATTTGAACCGGCATACTCTGAGGAACTGTTTTCTGGACCCTTCCCACAGTCACAAACCACTTGTCCGGTTGCTGCTGAGCAATTTTCCGATGCCCAGGTTTTCCACCAGTCACAGTCTGTGGGTGATGATGACCTTCTTGACGTAGTGGAAGTGTGTAAAGAGGTGTCCGACGATGAGGAGACACGGTTGTCAGACAGTGGGGAAGTTGTTGTCAGGGCAGGAAGTCCGAGGGGGGAGCAGACTGAGGGATCGGAGGATGATGAGGTGACAGACCCAAGCTGGGTTGAGAGGCCGGGTGAACACAGTGCTTCTGAGACGGAGGAGAGTCCTCGACCTGAACAGGTTGGAAGAGGCAGTGGTGGGGCCAGACGGAGAGGCAGGGCCAGAGCTGGTGCATCAGCGCCACTGTCAACTAGTGAAGCTCCCGTGGTGAGGGCTCTTGCGGCGAGGGCTAGATCTTCAGAAGTGTGGAGGTTCTTTAAGGAAACACCGGATGACCGACGGACTGTGGTGTGCAACATTTGCCAAACCAGGCTCAGCAGGGGTTCCACCACTACTAGCTTAACTACCACCAGTATGCGCAGGCATATGAATGCTAAGCACCCCACTCAGTGGCAACAAGCCCGTTCACCTCCGGCCGTGCACACCACTGCTCCTTCCCCTGTGTCAGCTGCTAGTCAGCCCCCTGCCCAGGACCCTGGCACAAAAACCCCATCGTCGCCTCCACGATCCTCCACAGCATCCACCAGCGTTCAGCTCTCCATACCCCAGACGCTGGAGCGGAAACGCAAATATAGTGCAACCCACCCGCACGCCCAAGCCCTTAATGTGCACATCTCCAGATTGCTTAGCCTGGAGATGCTGCCCTATAGGCTAGTAGAGACCGAGGCCTTTCGCAACCTCATGGCGGCGGCCGCCCCTCGGTATTCGGTCCCCAGCCGCCACTACTTTTCCCGATGTGCCGTCCCAGCCCTGCACCAGCACGTGTCAGACAACATCATCCGTGCCCTGACCAACGCCGTTTCTGACAAGGTCCACCTGACCACGGACACGTGGACGAGTGCTGCCGGGCAGGGCCACTATATATCGCTGACGGCACATTGGGTTAACTTGGTGGAGGCTGGGACCGAGTCTGACCCTGGGGTTGCTCATATACTGCCGACGCCGAGGATTGCGGGGCCTACCTCGGTCCAGGTGTTTCAGGCCTACTATGCCTCCTCCTCCTCCCACCCCTCCTCCACCTCCTCCTCCGAACTACCATCCGTGGGCACGGCGCCATCAGTCGGTAGCTCTAGGCACAGCAGCAGTGCCGTCGCTAAGCGACAGCAGGCGGTGCTCAAACTGCTGAGCCTAGGCGACAAAAGGCACACCGCCCAAGAGCTATTACAGGGCATCACGGCGCAGACTGATCTGTGGCTGGCACCGCTGAACCTCAAGCCGGGAATGGTTGTGTGTGACAACGGCCGTAACCTGGTGGCGGCTCTGCAACTCGGCAGACTGACACATGTGCCATGCCTGGCCCATGTGTTAAATCTGATAGTGCAGCGTTTCCTCAAGACATACCCCAATCTGTCTGATTTGCTCACGAAGGTGCGCCCCATCTGTGCGCATTTCAGGAAGTCCAGCCCAGATGCTGCCACTCTCAGGGCAGCGCAGCGCCGCCTCCAACTGCCCGCTCACCGACTGTTGTGCGACGTGCCCACGAGGTGGAATTCAACACTGACCATGTTATCCAGAGTTTACCAGCAGCGCAGAGCGATTGTAGACTGCCAGATGTCAACTTCCACCAGAACTGGTAGTCAGGTCAGTCAGCTTCCTCAAGTCTACAATGAGGAGTGGACGTGGATGTCTGATATCTGTCAGGTGCTGAGTAACTTTGAGGAGTCAACACAGATGGTCAGTGGCGATGCCGCCATCATCAGCCTCACCATCCCGCTGCTTGGCCTGTTGAAAAACTCTCTGGTCAGCATGAAGTCGGAAGCTTTGCGCTCGTCACAAGAGACGGGGGAAGAATATTCCCTTGTTGATAGCCAAAGCACCCTGAGGTCTGTTTCTCAGCGCATATCGGAGGAGGTGGAGGTGGAGGAGGATGAGGAGGAAGAGGAGGAGAATGTTGGCGAGACACAAGAGGGGACCATTGTTGAGTCCTTCACTGTTCAGCGTGTATGGGCAGAAGAAGAGGAGTTGGAGGAGTTGGAGGAGGAGGAAATGGACAGTCAGGCCAGTGAGGGGAGTGAATTCTTACGCGTTGGTACTCTGGCGCATATGGCAGATTTCATGCTAGGCTGCCTATCCCGTGACCCTCGCGTTCAAAGAATTTATTCCAGCACCGATTACTGGGTGTTCACTCTCCTGGACCCACGGTACAAGCAAAATCTTCCCACTCTCATCCCTGGAGAGGAAAGGAGTGTGAGAATGCATGAATACCAGCAGGCCCTGGTGCACAAGCTGAAACAGTATTTCCCTTCTGACAGCGCTAGCGGCAGAGTGCGTAGTTCTGCGGGACAAGTAGCGAGGGAGAGTAGGCGAGCAGGCAGCTTGTCCAGCACTGGCAAGGGTACGCTTTACAAGGCTTTTGCCAGCTTTATGTCACCCCAGCAAGACACTGTCACCTGTCCCCAGTCTCGGCAGAGTAGGGCTGATCTTTACAGAAAGATGGTGAGGGAGTACGTAGCTGACCATACCATCGTCCTAAATGATCACACAGCTCCCTACAACTACTGGGTTTCAAAGCTGGACATGTGGCACGAACTGGCGCTGTACGCCTTGGAGGTTCTTGCCTGCCCTGCCGCTAGCGTCTTGTCCGAGCGGGTTTTCAGTGCAGCTGGTGGCATCATCACCGATAAGCGTACACGCCTGTCGACTGACAGCGCTGACAGGCTGACGCTTATTAAAATGAATAAAGGCTGGATTTCTCAGAATTTCCAATCTCCACCAGGTGAAGGAAGCTCAACCTGAATAATTGATCCACTCCTCCTCCTCCTCCTCATTTTCCTCCTTCTCCTCCTCTTTGTACAGTAAAGCAGAGGAAAATGGCTATTTTTTGACAGGGCCCACTGGCTCTTGCTATAGTACTTCATGCATTTAATTTTTCTGGAGGGCCACCTACCCGGTCCTCTGTTTGAAACAATTTTTGTGAGTGCCACATACAGGCACTCAATCTATTCCATTTTTCTGGAGGGCCACCTACCCGGTCCTCTGTTTTAAAAAATTTTTGGGACTGCCACATACAGGCACTCAATCTATTCCATTTTACTGGAGGGCCACCTACCTGCTCCTCTGGTTTGAAACATTTTTGGGACTGCCACATACAGGCACTCAATCTATTCCATTTTACTGCAGGGCCACCTACCTGCTCCTCTGGTTTGAACAATTTTTGGGACTGCCACATACAGGCACTCAATCTATTCCATTTTACTGGAGGGCCACCTACCTGCTCCTCTGGTTTGAAGAATTTTTGGGACTGCCACATACAGGCACTCAATCTATTCCATTTTACTGGAGGGCCACCTACCTGCTCCTCTGGTTTGAAACATTTTTGGGACTGCCACATACAGGCACTCAATCTATCCCATTTTACTGCAGGGCCACCTACCTGCTCCTCTGGTTTGAACAATTTTTGGGACTGCCACATACAGGCACTCAATCTATTCCATTTTACTGCAGGGCCACCTACCTGCTCCTCTGGTTTGAACAATTTTTGGGACTGCCACATACAGGCACTCAATCTATTCCATTTTACTGGAGGGCCACCTACCTGCTCCTCTGGTTTGAAGAATTTTTGGGACTGCCACATACAGGCACTCAATCTATTCCATTTTACTGGAGGGCCACCTACCTGCTCCTCTGGTTTGAAACATTTTTGGGACTGCCACATACAGGCACTCAATCTATCCCATTTTACTGGAGGGCCACCTACCTGCTCCTCTGGTTTGAAACATTTTTGGGACTGCCACATACAGGCACTCAATCTATTCCATTTTACTGCAGGGCCACCTACCTGCTCCTCTGGTTTGAACAATTTTTGGGACTGCCACATACAGGCACTCAATCTATTCCATTTTACTGGAGGGCCACCTACCTGCTCCTCTGGTTTGAAACATTTTTGGGACTGCCACATACAGGCACTCAATCTATTCCATTTTACTGCAGGGCCACCTACCTGCTCCTCTGGTTTGAACAATTTTTGGGACTGCCACATACAGGCACTCAATCTATTCCATTTTACTGGAGGGCCACCTACCTGCTCCTCTGGTTTGAAACATTTTTGGGACTGCCACATACAGGCACTCAATCTATTCCATTTTACTGCAGGGCCACCTACCTGCTCCTCTGGTTTGAACAATTTTTGGGACTGCCACATACAGGCACTCAATCTATTCCATTTTACTGGAGGGCCACCTACCTGCTCCTCTGGTTTGAAACATTTTTGGGACTGCCACATACAGGCACTCAATCTATTCCATTTTACTGCAGGGCCACCTACCTGCTCCTCTGGTTTGAACAATTTTTGGGACTGCCACATACAGGCACTCAATCTATTCCATTTTACTGCAGGGCCACCTACCTGCTCCTCTGGTTTGAACAATTTTTGGGACTGCCACATACAGGCACTCAATCTATTCCATTTTACTGGAGGGCCACCTACCTGCTCCTCTGGTTTGAAACATTTTTGGGACTGCCACATACAGGCACTCAATCTATCCCATTTTACTGGAGGGCCACCTACCTGCTCCTCTGGTTTGAAAAATGTTTGGGACTGCCACATACAGGCACTATCCAAATTAAATTGTCTCCATAGCAGCCTCCACACGTTGTCTCCATTGCTACCTCCAAAAGTCGTCCATATAGCTGCCTCCATACATCGTCCCCTTATCAAACGAGGTGTGTCAGGCAGAAATTTGGGTTGTTTTCATGGATTCCACATCAAAGTTGTTAACTTTGTCGCCACCCTGCTGTGTTATCCACAAAATATACTGGCAAACTTTTACCATTTAGGGATATTATTTCAGCGCTTCTTGCGCATCTGTTTACATTCCCCTCACCCGGCATATCCTAAACTTATAAGAACGCTACTACACTTGATCTTATACAAAAGGTTCTTAGAAGTGCTGTTTGGGGAGTAGCCTAGAGACAGGGGCTTGGATTGGCGAAAGCTCGCCTGGCAGCGGAACGCCAGCTCCATGCGCATCATGCGCTTCTTGCGCATCTGTTTACATTCCCCTCACCCGCCATATCCCAAACTTATAAGAACGCTACTACACTTAACTTGGTGCAGGCTGGGACCGAGTCTGACCCTGGGGCTGGTCATATACTGCCGACGCAGAGAATTGCGGGGCCTACCTCGGTCCAGGTCTCAAAGGCCTACTATACCTCCTCCCACCCCTCCTCCACCTCCTCCTCCTCCGAATTACCATCCGTGGGCATGGCGCCATCAGTCGGTAGCTCTAGGCACAGCAGCAGTGCCGTCGCTAAGCGACAGCAGGCGGTGCTGAAACTGCTGAGCCTAGGCGATAAAAGGCACACCGCCCAAGAGCTATTACAGGGCATTCCACATCAAAGTTGTTAACTTTGTCGCCACCCTGCTGTGTAATCCACAAAATATACTTGCAAACTTTTACCATTTAGGGATATTATTTCAGCGCTTCTTGCGCATCTGTTTACATTCCCCTCACCCGCCATATCCTAAACTTATAAGAACGCTACTACACTTGATCTTATACAAAAGGTTCTTAGAAGTGCTGTTTGGGGAGTAGCCTAGAGACAGGGGCTTGGATTGGCGAAAGCTCGCCTGGCAGCGGAGCGCCAGCTCCATGCCAAGATCCAACTAACATAGTTTTAACTGCAGCACCTTTAATCTACTACTAGTTCACTGCCTCCATACATGGTCCCCTTATCAAACGAGCTGTGTCAGGCAGAATTTTGGGTTGTTTTCATGGCTTCCATGTTAACTTTGTCGCCACCCTGCTGTGTAATCCACAAAATATACTGGCAAACTTTTATCATGTAGCGATATTATTTGAGCGCTTCTTGCTCACCTCCTTTGGTTCCTCTCTGCCACCCATTGGTTTGAAGCCTGAGTCCATTTAGGGTATGTCGCCATGACACTCTCTAGCCTGCTGCCGCTGCCTCTGCATGCCGTCCCCTATAGTGTCAGGGTCAATTATTGGATGTTTTAGATGCTATCTAGCTTCATTCTGTCACTCTGTCATGGCCATGCTGTTGCCCATAATTTTGGCATAATGGTGCGATTAGGCAGCCTCAGAGGCATCCATGCATGCTGCCCCTGCTGTTTCCTGTCCATTTCCGTGGTGTTTCCATCCTTTTCTGAGGTTCCCAGGTGTTTGGCCAAGCTTCCCTGTGCAGAGCCTTGGTCCCCTTGAAAAATGCTCGAGTCTCCCATTGACTTCAATGGGGTTCGTTATTCGAGACGAGCACTCGAGCATCGGGAAAAGTTCGTCTCGAATAACGAGTACCCGAGCATTTTAGTGTTCGCTCATCTCTAATAGAAATGTAACTTGTTTAAAGTTTTGAGAAGTTCCAAGGATCGTCCATTGTATTCGAACCATCTCAAAATAATGAGGCGTAAAGACAGAGCCCAGCCCGGTGCATTAAAGCAAAAAACTAGATGTGGAACTGAGACAAAGGTAATGGATTTGTAGAGGGAGAAACACTCCAAGCCCGGTGTGACATGGTGACAAACCAAGGGCTCGCCAAGACCAAGGCTCATTCTTTTTTTTACCCAAGTACATCACCAGTTTACAACCTCATAATATGGAACCACTCATGGTGCATGATGTCCTACTTGGGGGCAGCCCCCACTCATTGCAACTTCCTACAGAGAAAACATAAAAATATATTCGGTCCGGTCTAGTTTTACACCTTGTATTTTATCCTCATGGGAGTGAGGACTTTCGCAAAAAATTAATAACTACTGTTGAGCTCCGATCTTAGCTATATGTAACCCAGGAAAACGGAAACCACCGAGGGCACAACAAGGTCCCTTGTGCTTTGAAGGAGTTAATGGGGCTCATTTACTAAGGGTCCGTCGGAAGCATTTTCTTCGGGTTTCCCGACGATTTCCGTTTTGTGCTGAATTGCCCCGGGATTTTGGCACACTCGAATGGATTGTGTCGCATCAGCACCAGCTTGCACGTGACAGAAATCGGGGGCGGGCCGTCGGACAACTCGACAGATTTGGACAACGCGTGTGATTTAACATTTAAAATTGTGTCGCCAGACACGCACTTACATGCACCTCGAAGAAGCAGGTGAACTCCGGCGGACGTCGGCGCAGAATCGACGGATGCAGGAACTCGGGCGCACAATAGTAGTGAATGGAGCCGGACCGGAATCCTCGTCGGACAATGCACCGCAGGATCACGTCAGGACCGGGTAAGTAAATCTGCCCCATAATGTCTTGAATTCAATTGCATTCATTCCCTTAAAGGAGAATTCTTGGTGAATTGGGGTTTCCTTGACCCCTGTCCATGGACCCGCTGTATGGAGAGGTAGGTGGTTGTGTATGCAAATCCTAAGCTTCAGCTCATTCAAGGCCAAGGAAACAGCCTCAGCTATTTGCAGCTCAAACACAGAGTTGAATGAAGAGTGAAGGGGCCCTGAGATGGATGTCAACAGATCCTCATGCTTAAAATAGATGTGGCCAATTTTGAACATGAAAATATCCTTTTAAGACATGGGTACAGTTGAATAAAGGGGGTATATTTGGGGCTTTTCTGCTGTGCAGGTGGTATGAGGACATCATCACTGGTTGCCCAGAAATCTGGCACATGGATGAGGTTGATAAGTGAATTTTCTTAACCACGTTGGTTGGGGGCTTCTATTTTTCGGCTTGATCCATTGTTCCCCTGGTGCCAATTCTGCTATAACATCTTATACTTTTCTACTTCCAGCCACCAGTCTTGTCCTGTTGTGAAGCATTTGCTGTGGTATGGATATGCTTTGAGCGGCCGTGTAAGGATATCTCCTGGGTGTGCCGTCAGTAGGTCAGCCAAACCATGGAAATAATGTAGATTGAAGTCATGACTCCAGTATCAACGTTCAATGGAACAAATGCAATCATAACAGTAACGCTAGACCTCGATGGAGACAACTCCAAACAACCGGAGCAGATTCCAAATTCTTTGTCTCGTTTGTCCTTCCAAAGTCAGGAATAAAAGAGATATTTTCCTTACAAATCCATATCCACAGCAGAAATCCCAATCAGCAGCGACTGCCAGAGACTCTGCGCGTGTGAATACAACCTGAATTACTCATCCAGTCTCCACTATCCTTATGTCCCATTACTCAATATCCTATAATAACTGGTTTTAGATTGTTTTAAGAAAAATAAATTTGTGAACTGTTATAAAGTCTTTGATCTGCATCATCATTTATTATCCAGAGCAAAGAGCAGAATCTTTGGCTCTGGAGACATTTCCATATGATATATTGTGGCCATATTGTTAGTGGGACTATTTACTTCCCATATGCCTTGTCCAAACCTTAAAGTGGTCACTGCCTTTTCAAATAACTTTGCTAAATTAAAAGTGGAAGTGATTATAAGAAACCTGACATGATATCTTATTAGAGAAAAAAAGCTTCTTTCTCCACTTATCAGGCTCCTTTCCTCCTCACCCCTTCATTCTAAGTTACATTCCTGAAATCTCTCTTTCTAAAACTAGATGGATTGCAAATCTCAGCTCAGCTCTCTATCTATTATCTATCTATCTATCTCATATCTATCTATCTATCTATCTATCTCCTATCTATCTATCTCATATCTATCTATCTATCTATCTATCTATCTATCTATCTATCTCATATCTATCTATCTATCTCCTATCTATCTATCTATCTCATATCTATCTCATATCTATCTATCTATCTATCTATCTATCTATCTATCTCATATCTATCTATCTCATATCTATCTATCTATCTATCTATCTATCTATCTCATATCTATCTATCTATCTCCTATCTATCTATCTATCTATCTATCTATCTATCTATCTCATATCTATCTCATATCTATCTATCTATCTATCTATCTATCTATCTATCTATCTATCTATCTATCTATCTGTCTATCCATCCATCTATCTATCTATCTATCTATCTATCTATCTATCTATCATCTATCTATCTCATATCTATCTATCTATCTGTCTATCCATCTATCTATCTATCTATCTATCTATCTATCTATCTATCTATCTATCTATCTATCTCATATCTATCTATCTATCTCATATCTATCTATCTATCTATCTATCTATCTATCTCATATCTATCTATCTATCTATCTATCTATCTATCTATCTATCTATCTATCTATCTCATATCTATCTATCTATCTATCATCTATCTCATATCTATCTATCTATCTATCTATCTATCTATCTATCTATCTATCTATCTATCTATCTATCTATCTATCTATCTATCTACTGTATCTATATATCCGCCCTGTCTCCATGTGTCTGAATCTTTGCACGGGTGAATGTCCATCTCGATGGATCCGTGTGGTTTAGATCTTTTCTGCCCGGAGATTATTGTTTGTCAAGTTGAATTTGGCATAAATGGGGGGCATCACCCACCCACAACTTGTCGGAGCGGTAAACTCTGTATTAACATACGTTTTTTTGGCTATAACATTCCCTAAAGAATCAAAGAGAACCTTTTTTATATTTTTAAGTTTCTTCTGACTATTAATAAGTTACATGTAGTAATAACTCTGATGTTGTAATAAAAGTTTTTGTTAGTTCATTAGTGGAAGCCGCGGCCGATCTATTATTGATAAATGAATCTTATTACTAAGCACCGGGTGTCGTCAGGACGTTTCTTTTTGAAAGCTGAAATGAAAACGCTTCGTTATTAATGAATCAAGCGTTAAAAAAATGAATTCATCTGACAAACCGATGCAAGTTGAATAATGTGGTGCATTAGCCGGGGGCCTACGGAAAACTGGGAAGCAATTAGGAGCAATTCATTTAAAATGAGTTTGGAAATAGAATGTTATTGTGTAAAGAAAGGGAAATTGTCATTTTGTGGGATTTGTAAGAACTTTTCTGGGTTGTCTGTGGAGGTCTCGTGCTGAGACCATGTGACGTTACATTTTTGTCAATGTTGTCAGAGGGTGCAATATGTCTTACAGGAATGTTTGTAAAAAGTTGCCAGCTAAGCATAAAGTATTGCATTATAGATCTTATCTGAAGTGATGACATTGGGGATCATTTATATACCCGGTCCTGTCACGATCCCGCGGCGCGTTGTCCGACAAGGATTCGGGTCTGCTGGGATTCACTAAGATCGTGTGCCCGATATCCACCAGGTGTCGCTGCTGTGCCGAGGTCCGCCGGAGTTCACCTTCTTCTTCCCGGTGCATGTAAGCGCTTGATCTTGCGACACAAAACGTTTTTAAATTCCGCGTTTTTTACGAATCCATTGGGTTGTCCGACGGCCACGCCCCCCGACTTCTGTCGTGTGAAAGTTGGCGCCGATGCGCCACATTCCGATCCCGTGTGCCAAAATCCCAAGGCAATTCAGCGCAAATGGAAATCGTCGGGAAACCCCACGAAAGTGTGTCCGAAGGACGATAAATGGGGGGGAAAATAAAACATTCTTAAAATATCAATATAGGAGCTTTTTTATTGAAAATTCTGTGTTTTAGACCAGTGATTTTCAACCTTTTTTGAGCCGTGGCACACTTTTTATACTTAGAAAATCCTGGGGCACACCACCAACCAAAATAGCACAAAATGACACTAAAACAGTCATATTATACATATAGATAATAATATAGATTCTAAATTTATTTTACTCACTCAGTGTGAAACCTGGGCCTGTTTCGATAAACACAAAAGGGATATCCTGGCAGGAATGGTGGAAAGACGCACACGAAGCTCTTCCTCAACAGTTCTGTTTCTCCCTGTTTTTAGTATATGGTGCTGATTATTATGTGGCTCATATACTGCAATATAAAGGGATACAATGAGAAGTACTATGGCCATGAGGTCAGAGTACAAGTGCCAGCTCATATACTCAGCATATGAGCTGGTACTTGTAGTACTCCAGACTCATGACTATAGTATTTCTCATTTTACATTTCTCATTGTTATATGCAGTATACTGCTGGAGTACTAAAAGTACCAGCTCATATGCTGAGTATTCTGCCAACAGTTCATATAGTCAGCATTATTGGTGGGCATTACCTTGGCGGTGGGCAAATGCGAGAGTCTCTCCGCTCTCAGGATGATGCGCCGGCCTTGGAGACGTCATTTTGTTGTGCGAGGTTCAAAGCTTGTGCATGTGTTATTGTACACGTCTCCTACATTGCAAGAAGCCGTGACTGCGCATCGCTGGGAAACAAAACACAGGGGGCACCATAGTTTGGGGAACTTTCCCCGCGGCACACCCGACCATGTGTCGTGGCACACTAGTTGAAAATCACTGTTTTAGAGAACTAGAGGTGCATATATAACAATTTCCAGAAGAATTGGAACCATATCAGTCTGGGTGAAATAGAATTCAACAAAGCTTCTACGAAAATACATTTTGGATGATTCGCTCATCTTTACACAAGACCATTAAAGCTCCACCCTAACATTTGCTCCCCCTAGAATCAGAGATTAGTCTATGTCAGTGATTTTCAACCTGTGTGCCGCGGCACACTAGTGTGCCCCGACACATGGTTGAGTGTGCCGCGGGGAGCCCCTGTGTAGCGCTGCCGCCGCGCCTTGGCCCCCATACTTACCAACAAGGCCCGCGTCGGCGATCCGCCCATCTTCCGTAGCTCCTGCACCGCGCGGCCCATGTCACGTCAGGTCGCGTAAGTCACGTGACATGGGCCGCGCGGTGCAGGAGCTACAGAAGATGGGCGGATCGCCATTAGGAGAGAAGTTACGCGGAAGAAGACATCAAGGGTAAGTATATAGGGTTATTATTTGTATAAGGAAGGAAGCTAGGGTCTTTTTTTTATTAGTAAAGGGAGGCCTCTAGGGCTTTTTATTAGTTAAGGGGGGCCTCTAGGGCCTTTTAATTAGTAAAGGGGGGCCTCTAGGGCCTTTTAAATTAGTAAAGGGAGGCCGCTAGGGGCTCTTAATTAGTAAAGGGAGGCCGCTAGGGGCTCTTAATTAGTAAAGGGAGGCCGCTAGGGGCTCTTAATTAGTAAAGGGAGGCCGCTAGGGGCTCTTAATTAGTAAAGGGAGGCCGCTAGAGGCTCTTAATTAGTAAAGGGAGGCCTCTAGGGCCTTTTAATTAGTAAAGGGAGGCCTTTAGGGCCTTTTAATTAGTAAAGGGAGGCCGCTAGGGGCTCTTAATTAGTAAAGGGAGGCCGCTAGGGGCTCTTAATTAGTAAAGGGAGGCCGCTAGGGGCTCTTAATTAGTAAAGGGGGCCCCTAGGGCCTTTTAATTAGTAAAGGGAGGCCTTTAGGGCCTTTTAATTAGTAAAGGGAGGCCGCTAGGGGCTCTTAATTAGTAAAGGGAGGCCGCTAGGGGCTCTTAATTAGTAAAGGGAGGCCGCTAGGGGCTCTTAATTAGTAAAGGGAGGCCGCTAGGGGCTTTTAATTAGTAAAGGGAGGCCGCTAGGGGCTCTTAATTAGTAAAGGGAGGCCGCTAGGGGCTTTTAATTAGTAAAGGGAGGCCGCTAGGGGCTTTTGATTAGTAAAGGGAAGCCGCTAGAGGTTTTTATTAGTAAAGGGGGGCCGCTAGGGGCTCTTAATTAGTAAAGGGAGGCCGCTAGATGTTTTTATTAGTAAAGGGAGGCCGCTAGGGGCTCTTAATTAGTAAAGGGAGGCCGCTAGGGTCTTTTAATTAGTGAAGGAAGTCCACTAGGGGTTTTTGATTAGTTAAGGGAGGCCGCTAGAGGTTTTTATTAGTAAAGGGAGGGCGCTAGGGGGTTTTTATGAGTAAAGGGGGCCTTTTATGACTGTTTTAGTGTCATTTTGTGCTATTTTGGTTGGTGGTGTGCCCCAGGATTTTCTAAGTATAAAAAGTGTGCCGCGGCTCAAAAAAGGTTGAAAATCACTGGTCTATGTGATGTAGGAACCTCTTTATTACAACATTGAGGTTCAGCCTCAATCCTCTCATTTCCTGCTGATCCAATGAGTTTTGGGTATGTTTTTGGAAAATTCCAATTTATATTTTGTAGAGTTCTTTAGGCCTTTTAAAAATTTAGTTTTTAGTCTGCTCTGAAAGCTGTAATAGATACATGGAAGTATCCTCCTGTTTTTAGTTACTCTTCTCTGTCCTACAGAGATGGGTCTTCAATTCACCGTACTAAATAGCTCCAGTCCGGTCCTTGCAAAAAGAAGGTCTACTTTAATATAGTTAAAAATTCAAATAGTTTTTTACGTCAATGTACTGTAGTATCACCAAATGTCTTCCTCAACATCAAAGGCACAAAAACATTTGATCTACTTCCCCATTGCCCAGCTGTAACAGAAGCTTGGATCTGGTAAATGTTCTTGACCATTGTCAGGCTCCAGGGGTAGTGGACCCATTGGAACCCCACGGACTTTGACACAAGCCAACACCCGGGACCGGAGTCTAAGTGGCACCCAGTTTTCACCAGAGACGGCCGCAAAGCAGGTTGTACTTGCTGCGACGTGGTACCACCAGGACGTTGCACAGGTGCGACTTTGTCCGCAGTGGCTGCCAAGACGAGGTACAGAAACGGAAGGCAGGTTCATGGTCGGGGACAAGCAGGAGGTCAATACAGGTGGCAAAGGTTCAGGGTCAGAGGCAGGGCTGGTGGCGGAGGAGCGTAAACGGGAACACATCCGGGGTCTCAACGGGAAATCACACTAATCGGAAAGGTCATGAGAAACAAGCTGTGAGGCACAAAGATCCGGCAGGGTGTGCGGGGAGAGTCTGGATTAAATAGAATTCTTGGTAAGGCCAGCGCCAATTAACAGCCAGTGACCTTTAAATCGTGCGAAGCCTAGGACACAGGGACGCGCGCGTACGCCCGAGGACCCAGAAGCAGGAGCAAGGATAGGTAAGTCATTGTGGAGTGGCGGCATACGGAGGGGCACAGGTGAGCCATGATAACAATTCATCAAACTTCTTCAAATAACAGAAAAGTTATTAGACATTGTGATGGTTTCCTCCGTAGCTTCCTCCATGAAGTTCATGCAAAAAGACCAATTTCGGATCGGCAGAGTGTACATTGCACCCAGACAGCTTTGTCTTGTCACTTATGAGCTTCACTAGTTTTTTTTTTTTACCCAGGAACCTGATGTTTACATGCTCTAATTGCCTGCACATAGTAGGACGTGTAGACATAAGATATCTGTTACTCCAGGGCTGATATGCTCTATAAACACAGACTGCACTTAGGTCACAGGAACTCGGTACTTACCTGCTGAGCGCAATCATAGACAGCATAGGCCTGGCAGGCTAGCATGACATGAGTTCTCCAGCCATCCATGTATGACTGGCCTTGTGTCCATGCGTTTTCAAGCAGTTAGGATTAAAGCTTATCTAGATCTAATGAAATCAAGGTTTCTGGACCAAGCAAATTTACATTTTTACAGTAATATTCCAAATTTTTGGAAAAGTGACCCTCGCCTAGTCACAACCCCTTCTGATCTTACCATGACAGAAGGATGACACAGTGCAAAAAAACTTCCTAAGGTTAAAAAATGGAAATGAATGGAAATGAAGTCTGGACATGGAGGGGTTTTTTTTTTTACAAGGACATTTTCGAAAGGCTCCCCCTAAACTCCCCCTTGTGAAATGTATTTACCCCTAAATAAAATAATTTTTGGAGGGTTTGGTTTGCACAGAATGGAATAAGAATGAAGCTGGAATTGTGTCCAGTGATTGTCCATGTGCATCTAGACATGTGATAAAGATCTGGAGGAGGAAAGCTCCTCATAAGTAAGACCGAAAATTATTCATACCTAGGACTATGTAAAAAATTCTCAATAATCTCACGTCAGTCAAAGAGCAGGAGAGCGCTATGTTTGTGTCCAGGAGTATCTACCTTACCCTGGCAATTATTGTGATCAGACGAGCTTCTGGTGGTTGAGGTTGATGGATAAGGCGAGGCTGAGTTGTCATGCTTCACGTACTACATCTGTTATGGAAATGACTGGTCGTCGGGCGCCTTTGTTCAGATTCATCCTTTCCCAACAGGGATTTGGCTGCTGAACATTTTCATGTTATTAAACATGATTTCAAGCTAGGAGAGAGCAGATGCTGCGCTCGCTATTGGAACTAATAACCCAAACTCCTAGTAGTGGGAGCGCTCGTGGAGGCCGGTTCTGCCTCAGAACAATGGGATCTAGATGGAAGCGGGTTCACGTTTTCATGTTATTAGAAAGACCCTCGGTAAATCGGAGAAGTGTGAGATGTTCTTAGCAGTTCACCGAAACGCCTAATCCCTTCACAGTTAGTTGTTTTGCTCGTTCGGAAAAGGGTAATTGTAACAATATTGGGGCTCATTTACTTAGAGTCTGAATGCCGCAATTTCGTCGGGTTTCCCAATGATTTCCGATTTGTGCCGAATTGCCCCAGGATTTTGGTGCTTGAGATCGGATTTTGGAGCATCGGCACCGGCTTTCACGCAACAGAAATCTGGGGCCGTGGCTGTCGGACAACCTGACAGATTCGGAAAAACCGCAGAATTTAAAAAAGAATTTGTTTTGCAAGATCAGCACCGGGACGAAGAAGGTGAACTCCCGCGGACCTCGGTGCAGCAGCGACACCTGCTGGATATCGGGCGCACGATCTTAGTGAATCCTGGCAGACCTGAATCAGCGTCCGAGAACACGCCGCTGGATCGCAACTGGACCGGGTAAGTAAATGTGCCCCATTATGTAAAAACAAAAAGAAGTGCACACCACCCTAAAACTCTGGCTACATAGAGTCATCGGAGTCATCCATGTAGTCAACACTATCCAGTCACTGCAAAGCAGTGGCTAATATCCAATATAGCTGTCTTTACAGATGGGACTCTGGGGCGGGGGTCACTTTGGTCTTTTTGGAAATTCAGCAAAACCATTAAAAACGTGAAAGATATAGGGGCTCATTTACTTACCCGGTCCATTCGAGATCCCGCGGCGCGTTGTCCGGCGTTGATTCAGAGCTTCTGGGATTCACTAAGGTCGTACGCCCGATGTCCAGCAGGTGTCGCTGATGCGCCGAGGTCCGCCGGAGTTCACCATCCTCTTCCTGGTGCATGTAAGTGCGTGTCAAGCGACACATTTTTTTTTTTATAAATACCAGCCTACTTGATGCACGTTGGGAATGATCGGTCAGAGTGTTGGGATTGGGCACTTTGTGGAGTGAACCAACACCTCTCAATAATACATAATCCATACTGATGGTTTAAGAATTGTTCTGTGAAATACGTTTTATATTTGACATAAGATGGTCGGAGCCCTCAAGAGACTCTGGAGGCCTCGAGAAGAGTTGACTTTGCTCCTACGTGTTCCGGCACTATGACTCTTGATGCCTCTTGATCATCCTCCTACCTGCGTTGATGCTTCTCTCCTCATCTGTTCCCTTTTGACATCTCTGTGAATCGCAACTGTTTGACATGTCATGGACCGGTATCGTATCTTCTGACGTGTGGACTGATGTTGCATCAATACCATTTTATTTCAGTACAAAAGCACCACAGAAAAATTCCCAGAAGTCCCTAACGCAGGTCCTGAATCTTCTCTAGTCGGAGATCTGTTACGTAGTGTTGGTGACCGGGAATGAAGTGTTATATTTTTAGGTAGATGTGTGTGAGATCTCCCGGTAGAGATGATGCTGAGGGGCTCCATGGTGATATCGGCTCGGGTATACACTGGAGGCTGCATTCCAGGTTGCTATGGCAATTTCCGATGTATTTGTTTGAAGCATTATTTCGGATATGTGCAGATGTTCCATCCTTCTAAATCACCGGCAATGCCATAAGGCTGTCAAGGTCAATATTTTATTTATGACGGTCTTCATTGTCAATTGATTGATCGGAAACGGGTTATTGTGTTAATTATCGAGTAATTATACAACCTAAACTAATTTAGCTACGGAAAAGGTTGCCTATGTAATACTCAATTTACCCTGTGGAGGCGCTGCAGGGGAATTGAACGCTTAGTGACAGTCTTCCCTATTGACCACAGTGTAACCACTGTAGGTCCAAGAAGGAAGACCTATTGCGACCCACTTAGGCCAAACAAGTAGGGATTACAAAGCTTAGAACCCCTTCATCCCCACATGGACATTACAGGATATTGGCTTCGTGTACATACATGTTTGGTAACAACTAAGGGCAACATCTTCCCAAAACGTATTAGTGACTCCCAGAGGCGTAACTGGAAGAGGTTAGGCCCCATAGCAGACTTCTGAATGGGGCCCCCCTTGCCCCTTCGCCAAGCAGTCTTCTTATCCCAGGCGGTTTAGGCCACATCTCTGTCCCAGTAACTGCAGACCCCATGGGGGAAGTAGATGGCAGGAACCTAGAGATGAGAGATCCCTTGACCTGCCGTCACCCTCACCTGACATATTTTATCCGAGGTCCTGACTATTGTGATGTGCAATGTGCAGAATAATATGTATAAAACAGTACACATTCAAGAGTTCTTTGGTGAGTTAAGTTGGATACCGGGGCCCCCTTACACTGTGGGCCCCATAGCAGCCACTATGGTGCTACCACTGTAGTTACGCCCTTGGTGACTCCAGTGTTTTGGTCCATATGATTATAAGATGAATCAATGAACAACAAAAAGTTTAATTGGCCAGAATACGGTTCATATAAACACAAAAACAAAGTTTTTTGTCAGCTGACCTGGGCGCCGGGTCAAACAGCCTTCACGTGGAACCTTGAGCACGGAAAACCTCGACTCCGAGTGCAGATAATCCAACGGGAAACAAAATCCAGCTACCAAAGGAGGCCCCAGAAATAAAAAAAAACTTCAGAATTTTATTGTAAACTTGTTACAAAGGAACATCCACGGAACAGGAGGTCACAAGCGGAAGTGAGGAAATGTGAAAAACCTACGCATTTTGGGAAACACTTTCCTTATTCGTTATAAGAATTATTAGTATATGAATACAGCAACAACCTGATTGGTGGAGACCCATAACTTCTCTGTTACTTTTCATAAAGCTTCTGTTACACATCCAGTAAGATGGGGCTCTGGTTGTTTGTGCAGCGGTTCCTGGCAATGTCTAATAATAAAATCTATATGTTTTGTATTTCTGATGTTATATCACCCGGGATACCTAAGCCTTTCCTCCAGAACACTGTGTACAGACCCCGTTCCAGGAAAACTTTCATCCAAGCAATCACACATTTCCTGTTTCATGTAGAATGCGGAAGGTACAAGACGGGGTTAATATATCACCGCCCTCCTCTGCCTGCACTTATATTACAGCTCAGGGACACAGGAGGACATGTCCCGTTACAGAAGTGTCTTGTCATAAATATTGTGAAAAACTATATGCAAAAAAAAAAAAAGATCAAATATTATATTAATTATATATTAATATATATTATCATCAATATTATTATTATTATTATTATTATCATTATCATTATTATTATTATTATTATCATTATCATTATTATTATTATTATCATTATTATTGTTATTTAGAATACCAAAATATCATCATAGAAAAAGAACTCTATGATGATACATTGTGTTCCTCATGGGTGGGGCTTAACTGTCCCTCCTTCCATCCCTCCGACCTAACTGTATATCACACCTTCACTACCTTTGCACATGCTACACCATTTGTATTCCTTAAAAATAACTCCAGCTTGATTTTTTTTTTTATCCCCCTGTTTTTTTTTCCCTCTGGTTCCCTATCAATCCCATTCTGCCTCAGCATACTGTAATATCATGTGACTAACAAGAGACAGAGTCATCTCTATGTGCTGGGGGTGAGCTACTTATTTACAACTAGCACAGGAACCAACTGTGATTCCCCTCTCTCTATCTATATTCTCCATACAATAAGTATACAGTCAGGGAGGCTGAGCAGTGAGCTCCACATTTATAACTGTGTGACAGGAACCTGTATGATTATTATTAGTAACTGTGATTGGAGCTATTGTTTCCACTGTAGAGAGTTGTGTGCTAGAGTCCCTCAAACACTGTGATTATCCCCTCTATCTATATTCTCCAGTGTACAGCCAGGGAGGCTGAGTGACAGGGACCTTTCTGATTATTATTATAGGGCGGCACGGTGGCTGAGTGAGTAGCACTTCTGCCTTGCAGCGCTGGGGTCCTGGGTTCAATTCCCACCCAGGTCAACATCTGCAAAGAGTTTGTATGTTCTCTCCATGTTTGCGTGGGTTTTCTCCGGGTCCTCCGGTTTCCTCCCACACTCCAAAACATACTGGTAGGTTGTTTAGATTGTGAGCCCTATGGGGACAGGGACCAATTTGGAAAGCTTTGTGCAGCGCTGCGTTATCTGTGTGCGCTATATACATAAAGAATTATTATATTAGTAACTGTAATAGGAGTTTATACCCCCCCACCCTTGAGAGTTTGTTTGGTACAGTCTATCATACACTGTAATTACTCCCTCTATCTATATTCTCCATACCATAAGTATACAGTCAGGGAGGCTGAGCTGTGAGCTCCTTATTATAACTGTGTGATAAGAACCCGGCTGTGATCAGCATTTATAGCCCCTGTTTGGGGGGTAGAGTCCATCATAAAGGAAGATCTGATGCCTGTGATAGGCTCCAATCATCAGCTCCCAATTATATTTTGGACTATATGTGGATTAACCATTGATATTATACAGGCTGTGCACTAGATTATAGTAAATTATATTATACGTATATAACACCATGTGTAACACAGCGTGATACACGTCACCCGGATAACACACTCACCTCTGCTACATGCGCTACAATGTATTTATAGCCTATGACCATATTAGCGGCAGTAGAAGCTTCACAGGTCGTGCACGGCCTCCCCTCTAGGAGAAGATCTAGTGAATCTATACCCGACCTCCGCAGTAATCTGGAGTCATCGAGAAAAATATAGATTTCCTTAAAATGTTTTCTTCCTGGCCCCGGAGACATTGAGATGCCGGAGATGAGGCTGGAGGAGCAGGAAGGTCACACAGAAGCGGCTGAGCTGTCACATAGGGGGTCATTTACTAAGGGTCCAAATTGCGCAATTCTGTCGAGTATCCCGACGATTTCCGATTTGCGCCGAATTCCACCGGGATTTTGGCACACACGATCGGATTTCGGCACAATCGTGTCGGGTTACATGCGACAGAAATCGGAGGGGCGTGGCCGCCGGAAAACCCGACGGATTCGGAAAAACCGCAGAATTGAAAAAAAAAACTGTGTCGCTTGACACGCGCTTACCTGCACCAGGAAGAGGATGGTGAACTCCGGTGAACTCCAGCGGACCTCGGCACAGCAGCGACACCTGGTGGATATCATCGCACGGTCCTTAGTAAATCCCGGCAGAACCCGAATCAGCATCGGAGAACCCACCACTGGATCGCGAATGGACTGGGTAAGTAAATCTGCCCCAGGGAATCATTTACTAAGGGCCCAAATCGCGCGATTCTGTCGGGTATCCCTACAATTTCCGATTGGCGCCGAATTCCACCGTGGAATTTTAAAAAAAAGTGTCGCTTGACACGCGCTTACCTGCACCAGGAAGAGGATGGTGAACTCCGGCAAGCGACACCTGGTGGATATCGACGCACGGACCTTAGTGAATCCCGGCAGAACCCGCCGCTGGATCGCGACTGGACCGGGTAAGTAAATGACCCCCATAGTATCTTCTCAGGAATCGTGATCAGGACTGCAATACCACATGCTGCCATAGACAAGAGGGGCGCTGTTTCTGATTGTATTCACCAGCACATTGGTGTGAGCCTGACCAATAGTGAAACATTTCCGCTTTGCGTGTGGAGTGATGAAGACTCCTTGTTGTGGGTCAGTTTTTTCCTTGGCTTCCTAATAGTCAGACCCATATGTCTTACATATGTTGTATAGAACATTGTACAGAACAGCAGATTGAAGTCATACTAAAGGATAAAGAAACATATGGCACCTGTACTAAAAAAGCATGGGGAAAGTCATACGCAATATATCATACTGTAAGTAGTGTCTGCACATCCCTGGAGGGGTCCGATCTCTCATACGTCACATCCCAGACTATTCTCATCTTTCACATCGCATCAGACTTGTGTGAGCTATGGAAAGAAGATAATATAACAGAAAAATATCCAGTTCCTGCATCTCTGGTTCTGTAGATCCCAGAACCATAATCTGAAAGATGAGAGTCTTATCTTTAATATGACACAAACAGCGCGTCTCTAGGTGCTATAGAATTGAAGATATCTTTAATATGACACAAGCAGCATGTTTCTAGGTGCTATGGAATTGAAGATATCTTTAATATGACACAAGCAGCGCGTCTCTAGGTGCTATAGAATTGAAGATATCTTTAATATGACACAAGCAGCATGTTTCTAGGTGCTATAGAATTGAAGATATCTTTAATATGACACAAGCAGCGTGTCTCTAGGTGCTATAGAATTGAAGATATCTTTAATATGACACAAGCAGCGTGTCTCTAGGTGCTATAGAATTGAAGATATCTTTAATATGACACAAGCAGCGTGTCTCTAGGTGCTATAGAATTGAAGATATCTTTAATATGACACAAGCAGCATGTTTCTAGGTGCTATAGAATTGAAGATATCTTTAATATGACACAAGCAGCATGTTTCTAGGTGCTATAGAATTGAAGATATCTTTAATATGACAATAGCAGGATGTTTCTAGGTGCTATAGAATTGAAGATATCTTTAATATGACACAAGCAGCATGTTTCTAGGTGCTACAGAATTGAAGATATAGTGACACTCCCACTACAGCCTGAATACTTGACTCACCACCACAAAACATGACTCTGTTCTGCTCATTTGCATATGGCTTTGGAGGAGATTGTTTTATAGACAAGAAAGGATAGGTCATTAACAGTCAAGTGAATGAGCACAAGCAACATGTATCTAGGTGTTATAGACCTGAAGATAGGGGTATCAGAAGTGACACTCCCCCTGCAGCTGCTACACTTGACTTATCTCAGGCAAAACATGACTCTTTTCGTCTCATTTGCATATTCATTTTTGTGGAGATTTTTATATATAAGCGAGGAGAGATCTCCCTTAATGGCCAAGTGAATGAGCACACACAGCATGTTTCTACATGCTACAGAGCTGAAGATAGGGGTATCAGAAGTGATACTCCTCCTGCAGCCTCTAAACTTGACTCAACTCAGGCAAAATATGACTCTTTGCTACTCATTTGCATATGACTTTAAGTGAGGACATGTTTAAGTCAACAGTCAAGTCAATGGGCACAAGCACCATGTTTCTAGGTGCTATGGAACTGAAGATAAAGCTGTCAGAAATTACATGCCTTCTACAGCCTCCAAATTTGACTCATCTCGGGCAAAACATGACTCTTCTCTGCTCATTTGTATATGGGAGAACGGTCGATCAAGCACAAGTCTCATCCACAAATGACCCTCTAGCGTAGACCCCTTCTCCGGATATTGATCGGATATTTATCCTCAGGAGACGGGGATAGCCACTGAATCCAATGACGCCACTCCTGCGCATTATATACTGTACGCTGCGTCCATACGTCCCATCTTATTGTTATCCTCAGGACCCGTAATCCCAGGGACTTCATATCTTTCTCTTTAAGGAGGAAATTTCCATCCAGTCTGAAGCCTGAGGAGAGAGAATCCCCATACATGGCGGCTCCATCCATACATCCGGGGTTTCCTCTTCTGACTTTTCGGTAATTCGGAGAGGGTTTAGCTCATGTGTATGTGACTCATCCAGCGGTAATTATAGATCCCGATCCGAAGCCTCGGAAAACAATAGGGGGGGGGGGGGGGGTATTTGTCTATGGCCACCGTTTACATTGTGCAATTGTTTGGATGATTTCACTAATAACCTAGTATGGGCAGTAACGCTCTGCAGACATCTGCAGCACATCGCGCCCTCCTCTCCGGGTGATGAATGGTTTTCTTACGTCTATATTTGGCTTCCGATTGAGCAGAAGTGAATTATGTCATTTGGCTTCTGCTTTCTTCAATACGATAACTATGGAAGATCATGTGTGGTGATAGCATCCTCAGCTCTGCTACATCTATGTGGTGTACAAAGGGTGCGATGATGCTCATTTGCATATGATTTTGGAGAAGATTTATTTGTACAGGTATCGAGGACAGATCTTCATGACTGGTCAAGTGAATTGGGCACAAGCACCATGTATCTAGGTGCTATAGAACAGAAGATATAGGTGCAGCCTCTAAACTTGACTCATCTCAGGAAAAACGTGACTCTTCTCTGGTCATGTGCATATGACTTTGGAGTCACATAAGACACACGGTGATAGCAAAATGATTTGTGTCAAATAACATCCTTAGCTCTGCTACATCTACATAGTGTCTGTGCAAAGGTGCGATGGTGTTAAATATTGCAGAATCCTTAAAGGAAATCTACCACCAAGATGAAGGATTGTAAACCAAGCACCCTTACATGCTGTTATGTGCCCCCTATGGTGGGATTTGCTCTTCTTTTAGCTTGTTATGCCCTTGTTTTTCCAAAAGAAAAGGCTTTATAATTATGCAAATGAGGGGCTCTGGGATCTATGAACAGCTATGGAACAGGAGCCCCTTAAGTTCATTTGCATACATTTTACTTTTTTTTGTTAAAAACAAGGGCAGAAGGAGCTAAAAGAAAAGTGGATCCTGCCAGAGGGGGCACACACCAGCATGTTAGTGCTTGGTTTACAATCCTTCATCCTGGTGGTAGATTCCCTTTAAGTATCGTACAATATTTAACACTATCTCACCCTTTGTACTCACACCGACATTACTCATTCTTTTCCAGAACAATACACAAAAGGAACATTCATTATACGAAACCTACCATACTGTCATGCAGTGTGAACCAAACATACCTTGAGAAGGCTGATGCAGAAACATATCTTGTTTAATCCCTGATCCGAGTGGTTTTGCTCAAAAAACAATTATAAAATGCAGGACCTTGGGAAAGCTTGGGAAAGGTTGCATGCAGGCTGCCTACATAATAACAATAATCTTTATTTATACAGCGCTATCAAATTTCATAGCGCTTTACAAATCAATAAACGCATTACACGGAGCTGCCTGAACTCTCCAGGCTGGACTAATCAACCTGAGCTATATTGATTACTTCTGCCTGTCAGGGAAAACACAGTGATGAGGCTGGAACAGTGCATAATTAGGGTAAGAGGAGAAACGCCAGAGCAGCCACAGGAGTGACAGAGCCTCATTATCCTAATTTTATAATATCAGTTCATGGATTAAACAAGATATGTTTCTGCATCAGTGTAGCTGCAGCATTCTCGAGGTATTTTTGTTTCATAATGCATAAAAGCAAATGGTAGATTTCCTTTAAGCAAGACTGAGCTGCAAATATTCCTTGTGTATCTGGGGCTCCCAGTAATTCATGTGAAGAAATCTTTACTCTGTGCTGATAGGTTAAGATTAGAGATGAGCGAACATGCTCGTCCGAGCTTGATGCTCGGTCGAGCATTAGGGTACTCGAAACTGCTCGTTACTCGGACGAATACTTCGCCCGCTCGAGAAAATGGCAGCTCCCGCCGTTTTGCTTTTTGGCGGCCAGAAACAGAGCCAATCACAAGCCAGGAGACTCTGCACTCCACCCAGCATGACGTGGTACCCTTACACGTCGATAGCAGTGGTTGGCTGGCCAGATCAGGTGACCCTGGGATAGACTAGCCGCTGGCCGCGCTGCTCGGATCATTCTGTCTCTGGATGCCGCTAGGGAGAGAGCTGCTGCTGGTCAGGGAAAGCGTTAGGGTGTTCTATTAGCTTACTGTTAGGCAGGAGTGATTCTCCAAGAACCCAACAGCCCTTCTTAGGGCTACAATAACGTTCTACTTTTTTTATTTTAATTTGCATCTTTTACCATTTTGTGAGGAATTAGCAGGGGGACTTGCTACCGTTGTGTTTAGCTCTTAGTGGCGCACATATCCATAGCAAAGACCGAAGTGGGAAAATTCAGTAGGGGTTGGATTTCTATTAGGCAATAACTCAGTGTCATCTCATCTGGCATAGTACTGTGCTTCCTTTGATACTTGGCTAGAAAATAGCCATAGGAGAATACAAACAGCTTCTTGAAGCCTACAGTAGCGTTCTATATATTTGATTTCTGGTTGATCTGCTGGTGACTGTAGTTTCTGCAGTGCATGTACTTGCCAATTCTGAGCAATTTGTAGTGGGACTTGCGACCGCTGTGTTCTGCGCTTAGTGGCGCACATATCCATAGCAAAGGCTGAAGTGGCAAAATTCAGTAGGGGTTGGATTTCTATTAGGCAATAACTCAGTGTCATCTCATCTGGCATAGTACTGTGCTTCCTTTGATACTTGGCTAGAAAATAGCCATAGGAGAATACAAACAGCTTCTTGAAGCCTACAGTAGCGTTCTATATATTTGATTTCTGGTTGATCTGCTGGTGACTGTAGTTTCTGCAGTGCATGTACTTGCCAATTCTGAGCAATTTGTAGTGGGACTTGCGACCGCTGTGTTCTGCGCTTAGTGGCGCACATATCCATAGCAAAGGCTGAAGTGGCAAAATTCAGTAGGGGTTGGATTTCTATTAGGCAATAACTCAGTGTCATCTCATCTGGCATAGTACTGTGCTTCCTTTGATACTTGGCTAGAAAATAGCCATAGCAATAGGATAGCATTGTTTGGTTTTAAAAACTCAAAAAAAAACAAAAAACACAAAAAAAAAAAAAAAAACACAAAAAAAAACAAAAAAAAGTAAAAAAAAAAATAAAGTTATAACTCTCATTTTAAAAATGTTTAACCCGAGGGCTAGGGGTAGAGGACGAGGGCGGGGACGTGGGCGTCCAACTACTGCAGGGGTCAGAGGCCGTGGTCCTGGGCGGGGTGAGACACCACCTGCTGATGAGGGAGCAGGGGAACGCCGCAGAGCTACACTCCCTAGGTTCATGTCTGAAGTTACTGGGACTCGTGGTAGAGCACTGTTGAGGCCAGAACAGTGCGAACAGGTGATGTCGTGGATTGCTGACAATGCTTCGAGCAATTTGTCCACCACCAGTCAGTCTTCCACGCAGTCCACCCATGTCACCGAAATCGCCACTCCTCCAGCTCCTGCACCTCAGCCTCCTCCCCCCCAGTCTGCCCCCTCCCAGGAAAATTTGGCATTTGAACCGGCATACTCTGAGGAACTGTTTTCTGGACCCTTCCCACAGTCACAAACCACTTGTCCGGTTGCTGCTGAGCAATTTTCCGATGCCCAGGTTTTCCACCAGTCACAGTCTGTGGGTGATGATGACCTTCTTGACGTAGTGGAAGTGTGTAAAGAGGTGTCCGACGATGAGGAGACACGGTTGTCAGACAGTGGGGAAGTTGTTGTCAGGGCAGGAAGTCCGAGGGGGGAGCAGACTGAGGGATCGGAGGATGATGAGGTGACAGACCCAAGCTGGGTTGAGAGGCCGGGTGAACACAGTGCTTCTGAGACGGAGGAGAGTCCTCGACCTGAACAGGTTGGAAGAGGCAGTGGTGGGGCCAGACGGAGAGGCAGGGCCAGAGCTGGTGCATCAGCGCCACTGTCAACTAGTGAAGCTCCCGTGGTGAGGGCTCTTGCGGCGAGGGCTAGATCTTCAGAAGTGTGGAGGTTCTTTAAGGAAACACCGGATGACCGACGGACTGTGGTGTGCAACATTTGCCAAACCAGGCTCAGCAGGGGTTCCACCACTACTAGCTTAACTACCACCAGTATGCGCAGGCATATGAATGCTAAGCACCCCACTCAGTGGCAACAAGCCCGTTCACCTCCGGCCGTGCACACCACTGCTCCTTCCCCTGTGTCAGCTGCTAGTCAGCCCCCTGCCCAGGACCCTGCCACAAAAACCCCATCGTCGCCTCCACGATCCTCCACAGCATCCACCAGCGTTCAGCTCTCCATACCCCAGACGCTGGAGCGGAAACGCAAATATAGTGCAACCCACCCGCACGCCCAAGCCCTTAATGTGCACATCTCCAGATTGCTTAGCCTGGAGATGCTGCCCTATAGGCTAGTAGAGACCGAGGCCTTTCGCAACCTCATGGCGGCGGCCGCCCCTCGGTATTCGGTCCCCAGCCGCCACTACTTTTCCCGATGTGCCGTCCCAGCCCTGCACCAGCACGTGTCAGACAACATCATCCGTGCCCTGACCAACGCCGTTTCTGACAAGGTCCACCTGACCACGGACACGTGGACGAGTGCTGCCGGGCAGGGCCACTATATATCGCTGACGGCACATTGGGTTAACTTGGTGGAGGCTGGGACCGAGTCTGACCCTGGGGCTGCTCATATACTGCCGACGCCGAGGATTGCGGGGCCTACCTCGGTCCAGGTGTTTCAGGCCTACTATGCCTCCTCCTCCTCCCACCCCTCCTCCACCTCCTCCTCCGAACTACCATCCGTGGGCACGGCGCCATCAGTCGGTAGCTCTAGGCACAGCAGCAGTGCCGTCGCTAAGCGACAGCAGGCGGTGCTCAAACTGCTGAGCCTAGGCGACAAAAGGCACACCGCCCAAGAGCTATTACAGGGCATCACGGCGCAGACTGATCTGTGGCTGGCACCGCTGAACCTCAAGCCGGGAATGGTTGTGTGTGACAACGGCCGTAACCTGGTGGCGGCTCTGCAACTCGGCAGACTGACACATGTGCCATGCCTGGCCCATGTGTTAAATCTGATAGTGCAGCGTTTCCTCAAGACATACCCCAATCTGTCTGATTTGCTCACGAAGGTGCGCCGCATCTGTGCGCATTTCAGGAAGTCCAGCCCAGATGCTGCCACTCTCAGGGCAGCGCAGCGCCGCCTCCAACTGCCCGCTCACCGACTGTTGTGCGACGTGCCCACGAGGTGGAATTCAACACTGACCATGTTATCCAGAGTTTACCAGCAGCGCAGAGCGATTGTAGACTGCCAGATGTCAACTTCCACCAGAACTGGTAGTCAGGTCAGTCAGCTTCCTCAAGTCTACAATGAGGAGTGGACGTGGATGTCTGATATCTGTCAGGTGCTGAGTAACTTTGAGGAGTCAACACAGATGGTCAGTGGCGATGCCGCCATCATCAGCCTCACCATCCCGCTGCTTGGCCTGTTGAAAAACTCTCTGGTCAGCATGAAGTCGGAAGCTTTGCGCTCGTCACAAGAGACGGGGGAAGAATATTCCCTTGTTGATAGCCAAAGCACCCTGAGGTCTGTTTCTCAGCGCATATCGGAGGAGGTGGAGGTGGAGGAGGATGAGGAGGAAGAGGAGGAGAATGTTGGCGAGACACAAGAGGGGACCATTGTTGAGTCCTTCACTGTTCAGCGTGTATGGGCAGAAGAAGAGGAGTTGGAGGAGTTGGAGGAGGAGGAAATGGACAGTCAGGCCAGTGAGGGGAGTGAATTCTTACGCGTTGGTACTCTGGCGCATATGGCAGATTTCATGCTAGGCTGCCTATCCCGTGACCCTCGCGTTCAAAGAATTTATTCCAGCACCGATTACTGGGTGTTCACTCTCCTGGACCCACGGTACAAGCAAAATCTTCCCACTCTCATCCCTGGAGAGGAAAGGAGTGTGAGAATGCATGAATACCAGCAGGCCCTGGTGCACAAGCTGAAACAGTATTTCCCTTCTGACAGCGCTAGCGGCAGAGTGCGTAGTTCTGCGGGACAAGTAGCGAGGGAGAGTAGGCGAGCAGGCAGCTTGTCCAGCACTGGCAAGGGTACGCTTTACAAGGCTTTTGCCAGCTTTATGTCACCCCAGCAAGACACTGTCACCTGTCCCCAGTCTCGGCAGAGTAGGGCTGATCTTTACAGAAAGATGGTGAGGGAGTACGTAGCTGACCATACCATCGTCCTAAATGATCACACAGCTCCCTACAACTACTGGGTTTCAAAGCTGGACATGTGGCACGAACTGGCGCTGTACGCCTTGGAGGTTCTTGCCTGCCCTGCCGCTAGCGTCTTGTCCGAGCGGGTTTTCAGTGCAGCTGGTGGCATCATCACCGATAAGCGTACACGCCTGTCGACTGACAGCGCTGACAGGCTGACGCTTATTAAAATGAATAAAGGCTGGATTTCTCAGAATTTCCAATCTCCACCAGGTGAAGGAAGCTCAACCTGAATAATTGATCCACTCCTCCTCCTCCTCCTCATTTTCCTCCTTCTCCTCCTCTTTGTACAGTAAAGCAGAGGAAAATGGCTATTTTTTGACAGGGCCCACTGGCTCTTGCTATAGTACTTCATGCATTTAATTTTTCTGGAGGGCCACCTACCCGGTCCTCTGTTTGAAACAATTTTTGTGAGTGCCACATACAGGCACTCAATCTATTCCATTTTTCTGGAGGGCCACCTACCCGGTCCTCTGTTTTAAAAAATTTTTGGGACTGCCACATACAGGCACTCAATCTATTCCATTTTACTGGAGGGCCACCTACCTGCTCCTCTGGTTTGAAACATTTTTGGGACTGCCACATACAGGCACTCAATCTATTCCATTTTACTGCAGGGCCACCTACCTGCTCCTCTGGTTTGAAACATTTTTGGGACTGCCACATACAGGCACTCAATCTATTCCATTTTACTGGAGGGCCACCTACCTGCTCCTCTGGTTTGAAACATTTTTGGGACTGCCACATACAGGCACTCAATCTATTCCATTTTACTGCAGGGCCACCTACCTGCTCCTCTGGTTTGAACAATTTTTGGGACTGCCACATACAGGCACTCAATCTATTCCATTTTACTGCAGGGCCACCTACCTGCTCCTCTGGTTTGAACAATTTTTGGGACTGCCACATACAGGCACTCAATCTATTCCATTTTACTGCAGGGCCACCTACCTGCTCCTCTGGTTTGAAAAATGTTTGGGACTGCCACATACAGGCACTATCCAAATTAAATTGTCTCCATAGCAGCCTCCACACGTTGTCTCCATTGCTACCTCCAAAAGTCGTCCATATAGCTGCCTCCATACATCGTCCCTTTATCAAACGAGGTGTGTCAGGCAGAAATTTGGGTTGTTTTCATGGATTCCACATCAAAGTTGTTAACTTTGTCGCCACCCTGCTGTGTAATCCCCAAAATATACTGGCAAACTTTTACCATTTAGGGATATTATTTCAGCGCTTCTTGCGCATCTGTTTACATTCCCCTCACCCGGCATATCCTAAACTTATAAGAACGCTACTACACTTGATCTTATACAAAAGGTTCTTAGAAGTGCTGTTTGGGGAGTAGCCTAGAGACAGGGGCTTGGATTGGCGAAAGCTCGCCTGGCAGCGGAACGCCAGCTCCATGCGCATCATGCGCTTCTTGCGCATCTGTTTACATTCCCCTCACCCGCCATATCCCAAACTTATGAGAACGCTACTACACTTAACTTGGTGCAGGCTGGGACCGAGTCTGACCCTGGGGCTGGTCATATACTGCCGACGCAGAGAATTGCGGGGCCTACCTCGGTCCAGGTCTCAAAGGCCTACTATACCTCCTCCCACCCCTCCTCCACCTCCTCCTCCTCCGAATTACCATCCGTGGGCATGGCGCCATCAGTCGGTAGCTCTAGGCACAGCAGCAGTGCCGTTGCTAAGCGACAGCAGGCGGTGCTGAAACTGCTGAGCCTAGGCGATAAAAGGCACACCGCCCAAGAGCTATTACAGGGCATTCCACATCAAAGTTGTTAACTTTGTCGCCACCCTGCTGTGTAATCCCCAAAATATACTTGCAAACTTTTACCATTTAGGGATATTATTTCAGCGCTTCTTGCGCATCTGTTTACATTCCCCTCACCCGGCATATCCTAAACTTATAAGAACGCTACTACACTTGATCTTATACAAAAGGTTCTTAGAAGTGCTGTTTGGGGAGTAGCCTAGAGACAGGGGCTTGAATTGGCGAAAGCTCGCCTGGCAGCGGAGCGCCAGCTCCATGCGCATCATGCGCTTCTTGCGCATCTGTTTACATTCCCCTCACCCGGCATATCCTAAACTTATAAGAACGCTACTACACTTGATCTTATACAAAAGGTTCTTAGAAGTGCTGTTTGGGGAGTAGCCTAGAGACAGGGGCTTGAATTGGCGAAAGCTCGCCTGGCAGCGGAGCGCCAGCTCCATGCGCATCATGCGCTTCTTGCGCATCTGTTTACATTCCCCTCACCCGGCATATCCTAAACTTATAAGAACGCTACTACACTTGATCTTATACAAAAGGTTCTTAGAAGTGCTGTTTGGGGAGTAGCCTAGAGACAGGGGCTTGAATTGGCGAAAGCTCGCCTGGCAGCGGAGCGCCAGCTCCATGCGCATCATGCGCTTCTTGCGCATCTGTTTACATTCCCCTCACCCGGCATATCCTAAACTTATAAGAACGCTACTACACTTGATCTTATACAAAAGGTTCTTAGAAGTGCTGTTTGGGGAGTAGCCTAGAGACAGGGGCTTGCATTGGCGAAAGCTCGCCTGGCAGCGGAGCGCCAGCTCCATGCGCATCATGCGCTTCTTGCGCATCTGTTTACATTCCCCTCACCCGCCATATCCCAAACTTATAAGAACGCTACTACACTTAACTTGGTGCAGGCTGGGACCGAGTCTGACCCTGGGGCTGGTCATATACTGCCGACGCAGAGAATTGCGGGGCCTACCTCGGTCCAGGTCTCAAAGGCCTACTATACCTCCTCCCACCCCTCCTCCACCTCCTCCTCCTCCGAATTACCATCCGTGGGCATGGCGCCATCAGTCGGTAGCTCTAGGCACAGCAGCAGTGCCGTCGCTAAGCGACAGCAGGCGGTGCTGAAACTGCTGAGCCTAGGCGATAAAAGGCACACCGCCCAAGAGCTATTACAGGGCATTCCACATCAAAGTTGTTAACTTTGTCGCCACCCTGCTGTGTAATCCCCAAAATATACTTGCAAACTTTTACCATTTAGGGATATTATTTCAGCGCTTCTTGCGCATCTGTTTACATTCCCCTCACCCGGCATATCCTAAACTTATAAGAACGCTACTACACTTGATCTTATACAAAAGGTTCTTAGAAGTGCTGTTTGGGGAGTAGCCTAGAGACAGGGGCTTGGATTGGCGAAAGCTCGCCTGGCAGCGGAGCGCCAGCTCCATGCCAAGATCCAACTAACATAGTTTTAACTGCAGCACCTTTAATCTACTACTAGTTCACTGCCTCCATACATGGTCCCCTTATCAAACGAGCTGTGTCAGGCAGAATTTTGGGTTGTTTTCATGGCTTCCATGTTAACTTTGTCGCCACCCTGCTGTGTAATCCACAAAATATACTGGCAAACTTTTATCATGTACCGATATTATTTGAGCGCTTCTTGCTCACCTCCTTTGGTTCCTCTCTGCTACCCATTGGTTTGAAGCCTGAGTCCATTTAGGGTATGTTGCCATGCCTGCCGCTGCTGCCGCTGCCTCTGCATGCCGTCCCCTATAGTGTCAGGGTCAATTATTGGATGTTTTAGATGCTATCTAGCTTCATTCTGTCACTCTGTCATGGCCATGCTGTTGCCCATAATTTTGGCATAATGGTGCGATTATGCAGCCTCAGAGGCATCCATGCATGCTGCCCCTGCTGTTTCCTGTCCATTTCCGTGGTGTTTCCATCCTTTTCTGAGGTTCCCAGGTGTTTGGCCAAGCTTCCCTGTGCAGAGCCTTGGTCCCCTTGAAAAATGCTCGAGTCTCCCATTGACTTCAATGGGGTTCGTTATTCGAGACGAGCACTCGAGCATCGGGAAAAGTTCGTCTCGAATAACGAGTACCCGAGCATTTTAGTGTTCGCTCATCTCTAGTTAAGATGTAAATTTAGAAGTAGAAACATAATAACCGTCACCCGTGGTTCTTTACCGTCAGGAGCGCAGGGAGTTCCGCTCCTCACACCTGCGGGATGGCAGCCGCTTATCTGTCACATCTTTCATATTGTAACTAAAAAGGAACAAGTGGATTTCCAGATAAGTGAACTTTCTAACATGTTAAAATGAAGCAGACGCCCTCCTCCCCTCCCCCTCCTCGTCCTCCTTGTCCTCCTCCTCCTCCTCACTCCCTGCCATAGATCTCAGCTCTTATCTTCACCCAACATAACAAGTTCCTTCATCAGTCAGAGATCTGCTGCTTCCCTTCCTTTATATTATTCTGCTGATCTTCTCCCGCGCTGCACCTATTCCCTGGAATTAACTGCTCCGGACTATCAGGCCTCGCTCCTTACAGTCACTGTTATTTCTGTGGGGGGTTTTTTCTGTGTCCCTTCTCTCTGAAACCACTTAGATGCCACAGTTAATAGTTGGCATCTAAGGGGTTAAACACCCAAGATCAAAGATTGTTTTGATCCTGGATTACAGATGTCCCCTCAATGGGTGTCGTAAAAAGTCAACACAGAGGTTGTTAACGTGAACCTGTCACCACGGATATCATTTTTAGCTGGTGATAGGTTCCAAAAGCCTATGTTTTGCTGATTAAAAAAAAAATGCCATTATCAACAATTTGAATAAATTCAGTACCTTTTAAAACTTTATTTCAAATTACCTTGTGAGACCTCATTCTTCCTCTACCCCACAGCATCGCCCTCCCCTTCCTGCTCAATGCACACAACAGGAAGGGGAAGGGGGGGGGTGGATGAGTGTGGAGGTGAGGCTCAAACAGGTTGCTGCTAACTCCCCCTTCTCCCTACACACTGCTGGCAGAGAGCCAGGTAATGTGAAATAAAGTTTTATAAAGTACTGAAATGATTCACACTGCTGATAAAGCCATTTTTAAAAGCAGAAAAGCATAAGCTATTGGAACCTGCCACCAGCTAAAAATGACATTCCTGTTGACAGGTTTGCTTGAAGGGGTTAAAACAAATTTCTTCTGGAAGGTCTACATCACAAAATGACTTACACATCCAAACTGATCAGATCTCTAGTTCATCCAGTTTTCCAATGGACTTCCTTGTCTCCTGTACTATGTATCATTGGGGATCTGTATACCTTTCTGTGTGTTGATTTTAGCAGCAAGACTGTGAAAATGCATTTATAATCCGGGATTGTAGCTGGACATGCCATCACACTGTTGTGCTCTGGGTATTCAGCTGCCGGGCAGCGATTGCCTTCAGCTCTGTATGAAAAATGCATCAGACATTTGGCTGCATAGTACAACAGTTCCTCAGTGCAGACGATCAGAGGTGTGAGCAAACTCTGTACAGACAGCTAAGAGCACAGCAGTATCAGTATTCCAGGTCCAGCGACAATTATGGAATATAAATCAATTGTTCATTTTTCTTCTGCTACTGACAACATTATGGGGCACATTTACTAAGGGTCCGCAGCCGCGAATCCATTGGGTTTTTCCCGAATATTTCCTCTTTGCGCTGTAGTTCACGGGATTGTGGCGATCGAGATCGATTTTTGGCGCAATCGCGACGACTTTCACGCGACAGAAATCGGGGGGCGTGGCCACCGGACAACCCGAAGGATTCGGAAAAAACACGGAATTTAAAAAGCCATTTGTGTCGCAAGATCAAGCACTCACATACACCAGAAAAAAGCAGGTGAACTCCGGCGGACCTCGGCGCAGCAGCGAAACCTGGTGAATATCGGCGCACGGACCTTAGTGAATCCCAGCAGAACCCGAATCAGCGTCGGAGAACCAGCCGCTGGATCGCGACTGGACCGGGTAAGTAAATGTGCCCCAATGTCTTCAGGGACAATACCTGACACTCCTTGCCGAGAGCACAGGGCACAGCAGTGTGAGGACACTACTCCAGCGCGCTGCCCTTAGAGAAGCTGTAATCCTGGAATATACATAATTATATATGACAGTTCTGCCGATATTAAGAACACACAAATGTATGGTTACACGTCTCTCCAGGGACAATACCTAAATCTCCTTGCAGAGAGCACAGAGCACAGCAGTGTGAGGACACTCCTCCAATGTGCTGCCGTAATCCTGGAATATAAATCCATATATCACAGTAACGCTGCTACTAACATACACAAAATTCTAATCTCTCTACGGACAATACATTGTCTGTGGTTTTGCTAGCAGATTCCCTTTAAGGTTAAAGGGGTTGTCATACAGATCTACGGTGGATTCTTCACAAATATACAAGTATTTGATGGTATATTTTTGGTAATTCGTTGTGCCCTTCTCCCCGGGGCTTTGGACCCATCATCCGACTTGTTCCAGTCACATTTCCCATAATGATGTCATGTGATTAATAATGGAAGTGCCTCATCCCATGGACACTGGAGAGGATCCGGAGAGCAGCAGAGGACACCACGGACATGAATGGCACCAGTGACAATGAGACCCAAGTACAGGCAGATAGTTATGTAATAAACTATAAAAACTAAAAATTCACATTTTAATTTTTTAATTAGTCATTGCTCCAATCCATATCTTCAGGACTGATATCAGGGAACAAGTGGTTACCATTGCTGAAAAGAAGAACAGAGGCACATAATCAGCACTTCCCCCCTCCCTCATCCGGCGGTAATATCACATAATCAGCACTTCCCCCCTCCCTCATGCAGCTGTAATATCACATAATCAGCACTTCCCCCTCCCTCATCCGGCGGTAATATCACATAATCAGCACTTCCCCCCTCCCTCATGCGGCTGTAATATCACATAATCAGCACTTCCCCCCTCCCTCATGCGGCTGTAATATCACATAATCAGCACTTCCCCCCTCCCTCATCCGGCGGTAATATCACATAATCAGCACTTCCCCCCTCCCTCATCCGGCTGTAATATCACATAATCAGCACTTCCCCCCTCCCTCATGCGGCTGTAATATCACATAATCAGCACTTCCCCCTCCCTTATCCGGCTGTAATATCACATAATCAGCACTTCCCCCCTTCCTCATCCGGCGGTAATATCACATCATCAGCACTTCCCCCCTTCCTCATCCGGCGGTAATATCACATCATTAGCAATCCCCCCCCCCTCCCTCACCCTGCTGTAATCTCACATCATCAGCACTTCCCCTCTCACCCTGCTGTAATCTCACATCATCAGCACTTCCCTGCTCCCTCGTTCTGCTGTAATTTCATATCATCAGCAATTCCACCCTCCCTCACCCTTCTGTAATCTCACAACAGCAGCAATTCCCCCCTCCCTCACCCTTCTGTAATCTCACATCAGCAGCACAGTGTGGCACAAGTGAAGTGCTCCTGCATAGAATAACAGTCACTGAATCCAGAGTCTTCTCATAAGCATAATTTTAAAAGTTGATTTTAGAGGGAAGGAGGCCATGGATAACACATATGATAAGATACCACAGTCCCGGTGCCCGGATCTACAAGTAATATCCCTGGTTTATCATGATGGGTTTTGATGGTAATTTCCTTTAAGGTTGTAACTGCAACTCTGTGTGATGGTTAAATTGTGTAATGGCAGCTCTTTGTAACGGTCAGGCTGCCTTCACACAAATATGTTCTGCCGGTCCTGTGCAATGTGTTCAGTCCGTGAAATCTGACCTGCACATGGGAGTGGTTTCATGGGTAGAGCACATTTGTGTGAAGGTAACCAATATCTGTATCTTCAGCTCTATGTAAAGGCCAAGCTGTATATCAGCTCTGCTCTCTGTGTAATAGTGAAGCTGTGTAACTGCAGCAATGTTTAATAGTGAAGCTGTGTAACTGCAGCAATGTGTAATAGTGAAGCTGTGTAACTGCAGCAATGTGTAATAGTGAAGCTGTGTAACTGCAGCAATGTGTAATAGTGAAGCTGTGTAACTGCAGCAATGTGTAATAGTGAAGCTGTGTAACTGCAGCAATGTGTAATAGTGAAGCTGTGTAACTGCAGCAATGTGTAATAGTGAAGCTGTGCAACTGCAGCTCTGTCTGATGGTTAAGCTGTGTAACAGCCCTGCTCTCTGTGTGCTGTTTAAGCTTTTTAACTAAAGAAATGTATAATGATTAATCTAAGTAACAGCTCTGCTCTCTGTGTACTGGTGTGTAACTGCAGCATTGTGTTATGGTTTAGGTGTGTAACTGCAGCATTGTGTTATGGTTTAGGTGTGTAACTGCAGCATTGTGTTATGGTTATGCTGTGCAACTGCAGCATTATGTTATGGTTATGCTGTGTAACTGCAGCATTGTGTTATGGTTTAGCTGTGTAACTGCAGTGTTGTGTTATGGTTAAGCTGTGTAACTGCAGTGTTGTGCTATGGTTACACTATGTAATTACAGTGTTGTGTTATGGTTATGATGTGTAACTGCAGAGTTGTGTGATGTTAAGCTGTGTAACTGCAGCATTGTGTTATGGTTTAGCTGTGTAACTGCAGTGTTGTGTTATGGTTAAGCTATGTAACTGCAGTGTTGTGCTATGGTTACGCTATGTAACTACAGTGTTGTGTTATGGTTATGATGTGTAACTGCAGACTTGTGTGATGTTAAGCTGTGTAACTGCAGCATTGTGTTATGGTTATGCTGTGTAACTGCAGCGCTGTGTGATGGTTAAGCTGTGTAACTGCAGCATTATGTTATGCTTAAGATGTGTAACTGCAACATTATGTTATGCTTAAGCTGTGTAACTGCAGTGTTGCATTATGGTTAAGCTGTGTAACTGCAACGTTGTGTGATGTTAACCTGTTTAACTGCAGCGTTGTGTGATGTTAAGCTGTGTAACTGCAGTGTTGTGTGATGTTAAGCTGTGTAACTGCAGCGTTGTGTTATGGTTAAGCTGTGTAGCTGCAGCGTTGTGTTATGGTTCAGCTGTGTAACTGCCACGTTGTGTGATGTTAACCTGTGTAACTGCAGCGTTGTGTGATTGTTAGGCTGCATTCACACTAACGTTGCCCGCTGTACCGTAGCACGGCGGGCACACGGCAGCGTGCGGGGAGAGGTGGAGGGGGAGAGCGCTGCTCACCCCCGCCCCTCTCCATAGGGATACATGGCGCATGGCGTCATATGCCGTGAAAAAATAGGACATGTCGTGTGCTGCACCGTACCGCTCATGTAGGGCGCTGCGTGCCCATTGCCGTCTATGGGGGACGTACACTCACCGGCCACTTTATTAGGTACACCTGTCCAACTGCTCGTTAACACTTAATTTATAATCAGCCAATCACATGGCGGCAACTCAGTGCATTTAGGCATGTAGACACGGTCAAGACAATCTCCTGCAGTTCAAACCGAGCATCAGTATGGGGAAGAAAGGTGATTTGAGGCCTTTGAACGTGGTTGTTGGTGCCAGAAGGGCTGGTCTGAGTATTTCAGAAACTGCTGATCTACTGGGATTTTCACGCACAAACATTTCTAGGGTTTACAGAGAATGGCCCGAAAACATCCAGTGAGCGGCAGTTCTGTGGGCGGAAATGCCTTGTTGATGCCAGAGGTCAGAGGAGAATGGGCAGACTGGTTCGAGCTGATAGAAAGGCAACAGTGACTCAAATCGCCACCCGTTACAACCAAGGTAGGCAGAAGAGCATCTCTGAACGCACAGTACATCCAACTTTGAGGCAGATGGGCTACAGCAGCAGAAGACCACACCGGGTGCCACTCCTTTCAGCTAAGAACAGGAAACTGATGCTACAATTTGCACAAGCTCATCGAAATTGGACAGTAGAAGATTGGAAAAACGTTGCCTGGTCTGATGAGTCTCGATTTCTGCTGCGACATTCGGATGGTAGGGTCAGAATTTGGCGTCAACAACATGAAAGCATGGATCCATCCTGCCTTGTATCAACGGTTCAGGCTGGTGGTGGTGGTGTCATGGTGTCTTTGGGCCCCTTGGTACAACGCCACAGCCTACCTGAGTATTGTTGCTGACCATGTCCATCCCTTTATGAGCACAATGTACCCTGTAACATCTGATGGCTACTTTCAGCAGGATAATGCGCCATGTCATAAAGCTGGAATCATCTCAGACTGGTTTCTTGAACATGACAATGAGGTCACTGGACTCAAATGGCCTCCACAGTCACCAGATCTCAATCCAATAGAGCATCTTTGGGATGTGGTGGAACGGGAGATTCGCATCATGGATGTGCAGCCGACAAATCTGCGGCAACTGTGTGATGCCATCATGTCAATATGGACCAAAATCTCTGAGGAATGATTATTGAGCACCTTGTTGAATCTATGCCACGAAGAATTGATGCAGTTCTGTAGGCAAAAGGGGGTCCAACCCGTTACTAGCATGGTGTACCTAATAAAGTGGCCGGTGAGTGTATATCGGCCGTATATACGTTGGCCGTATATACTTCCCCCTTGCGTTAGTGTGAATGCAGCCTTAAGCTGTAAAACTGCAGCGTTGTGTTATGGTTAAGCTGTGTAACTGCAGCGTTGTGTGATGGTTAAGCTGTGTAACTGCAGTGTTGTGTTATGGTTAAGCTGTGTAACTGCAGCGTTGTGTGATGGTTAAGCTGTATAACTGCAGTGTTGTTTGATGGTTAAGCTGTGAAACTGCAGCATTGTGTAATAGTTAAGCTGTATAACTGCAGCGTTGTGTTATGGTTAAGCTGTGTAACTGCAGCATTGTGTGATGGTTAAGCTGTGTAACTGCAGTGTTGTGTGATGGTTAAGCTGTATAACTGCAGCGTTGTGTTATGGTTAAGCTGTGTAACTGCAGCGTTGTGTGATGGTTAAGCTGTGTAACTGCAGTGTTGTTTGATGGTTAAGCTGTGTAACTGCAGTGTTGTTTGATGGTTAAGCTGTGAAACTGTAGCATTGTGTACTAGTTAAGCTGTATAACTGCAGCGTTGTGTTATGGTTAAGCTGTATAACTGCAGCATTGTGCTATGTTATGCTGTGTAACTGCAGCGCTGTGTGATGGTTAAGCTGTGTAACTGCAGCATTGTGTAATAGTTAAGCTGTATAACTGCAGCGTTGTGTGATGGTTAAGCTGTGTAACTGTTACATTTAGTGTTTGAGCTGTATGACTACAGTATCCCATGGCAGCAGCTATTTCCCCTGTTCATAGGCCACACAGAATATCCTCTATTAGACTATATTGAAGTTATATACATGATGTAAATTTTGAGAAACTGAAAAAAACTTCCTTGTTGCTATTGCACAGTGTTCTTACATCATCCCCGCTCTCCATAACCAATATTCCTCCTCTGTATAAAGCAGCGCCAGTACGTGATGCTGAATAATATCACGTCTCCCACACAGCAGCGATAACCATACGAAATGTTACACCCTCCCCACAAAAATGACTCTGCTCTGACTATTTGTTCAGCAGAAGACGTGAGGCATGAATATTCAGCTGGCTCCTCCGCGCTGACCCCAGGCATTGTTAATCTTGGTGACTGTGCCAATCCGCTTCATGGGCAATGTTCACTTGTGCGATTTCCATAACTCAATTAGGGTCCATCTAATGAGCGGCGCCCGGCTGTGATATATCACCGCCCCATGAGCGCCTGTTATTGCCGTATTATGCAGCCGGCTTGTTGTTCGGTGCCATTTGTTACTGTCATCCGGTATCTTACTCTCAGGGACTGGATTAGGAGAGATTCCGGGCTAGAAATAAAGATCGATTTGTTCCCGCCAGGGTTTCTTAATGACGATGTTGTATAATTAGGCCACCGATCTTCACGTGACGCTGTATCACAATGAGATGTGAGCGGTCAGACGTAGGTAGGTAGATCGATAGATGGTCTTGGACATTTACGCTTTAGGAGTCTTCCCAAGGTCTGGACCTCCTCTGAGTCCTCTAAGTTGAAGTTGGGGGGTCCCTTATGGCAGTGAGGACTAATGACTTTGAGGTCCACCACTATGGATGAGTATTGGCCAAGTTTGGTAAGACCAAAACCTAAAGTTTCTGCTTGGAACGTTCAACCTTTCTGGTAAAACCATCAATCGGTGATGGAGCCGATCATGGGTGCTACCCTTCAAATTCCACTGGCAACATTCAGTATGGACTCAATGTTGTGGGCAGGGGTCCACTCATCCTTATCCACCACACATCTACACAGAACATGTCTACTTATGCTTCTATGATGATCTTCACTCTTATTAACCATTAAATGTAATAGGTTAACTACTTTGTAAGAAAGAGACTGAATGGCGTCAGAGTCACCTCTGTATAGGGTTGTCTTCAGCTGGAGCTTTAGGTTCCTTTCGTCAGATCCAAGACCTTAGGGTCCTTAATCATGTTAGTAGATCGATCAGACCCTGATACATGATGCTGATCCTTGTGTTTTTGGCTGTCAGCAACTTGCTCCTCACTCCCAATCTAAACACATGCACACTCAGCCGAAGATGTCATGCAACCTTAAGTATGAAGATCTTGGGACAGATTTACTTACCCGACCCATTTGCGATCCAGCGGAACGTTCTCTGCGCTGGATTCGGGTCTGGCCGGGATTTATTAAGGTAGTTCCTCCGACGTCCACCAGGTGGCACTGCTGCGCTGAAAAGCGTCGGAACGCACTGGAGTTCACCGAGCCGGGGTGAGTGAAGGTAAGTGTAAGCTCCGCGACAGATTTTTTGTTTTAAATGCGGCGGTTTTTCCGAATTCGTTGGGTTTTCGTTCGGCCACGGCCCCCAATTTCCGTCGCGTGCATGCCAGCGCCGATGCGCCCCAAAATCCCGGGGCAATTCAGGGGAAATCGCTGCAAATCGGAAATATTCGGGTAACATGTCAGGAAAACGCGAATCGGGCCCTTAGTAAATGACCCCCCTTGACCCCCTTAACTGGGTCACTGCAGCTTAGTTCCCATTTTAATAAATAGGAGCTGATCTGCAGTAACCTGGTATGACCACTACACTGAATATGGCGCTGCCTGCTCCGTCTACTATTCCAATGTTTCTCAGAACAGCTGATGTGAGGTGATGCTGGATGTAGTGCTCCACCAATGCAATACTTAGATATCCATTCTCTGGACATATAATCAATATTTTGCGCCTGGAAGACCCATTCAAGTACATTTAAATGTTCTATATTGTGACCTTGAGAGACAAAATGGTATTAAATATTAGATACAATTGGACTTGTAGAAATTTACATCCAGGAAAAAACTACCCCCTATGAATTTTAAGCTCCTTAGACCTCCCATTAAGATCTCTAAGGAGCTCAAAACCCATAAACGGTCCTTTTTGGTGGATGTAGATTTAATAGAAGGGCAGGCTTTCATATGGGACCTCCCTTAATTAGCTGGTGCAGGGAACTTCTACATAGAGGGGTATTTATAAACGCACTTGCACAACAATTTTGGTGGTTTTGCACCAAAAAACTATATAAAATGCCTTTCACCGCATTTCTCAAGGCTTTTAGACCCTTTTTTGGCACTTATCCGTCTAGTCTGACCAAGGGGCGTGTCCTTTGGGAAAATGGGAGTGGTCTCACGAGAAAGGGACGTTACTTGTGGGAAATCGTCCTCGTGTCCAAAATTCTGGTGCCCAGTTCAGACCAACTAAAAGTAGGTTTAATGTAGGAACCAACACTCTGCACCAGAATCCATCATCAAGGTTGATAAATCTGGCGCAGCAACAGACCAGTGTTTTTCATCTAGAGGCTGGCGTAACCTGAAACACATTGTCAAATTTTCCCCAGAGAGTCTCTCACTTTCTGGAGGACCCAGCAGATCTATACATAAAGGGCCACATGTATCACTCATTTTTTTCTGTTGTTTTTGCGCCTTTTCATTCAGGCGTACCGTTTTTGCGCCATTTTTGCGATTAAACGCCAAACTAGTCGCGCAGCAAAAATAACCAGTTTTCCCTCATCTATCTTACTAATCCAGATATTTTGCTCCGCCTAATGATATTCATCACTTGCAACGTTTTCATTTAGGCACAAAAACGGGCGCAAAAACACTCCAGCCCAAAGGTGGCGTTATCTGAGAAGAAAGCACTGAGCCCCTTTGCAGAACAGCTCATTTCTAGCAGCAGAGCTCAGCCAGACACTGGAGCATATAATAGATACAATTAGATACACTGCAGACACTGGAACAGATAATAGATACATTAGATACACTGCAGACACTAGAACATATAATAGATACAATTAGATACACTACAGACAGGAGCTGCAGACTCTATTTACAGTTCATCACCTTCTATTTACAAAATATTCTGCAAAACGCTGAGCTCAAAGCAAGACAGGAGAGAACTTTGCAGAAGTTTGCAGAATGTTGCAGATACTACAAACAAGTGTCCCCCATGTAATTCTGCACAGTATCACCAGTGTGTCTGAGGGGGATACTGTGCAGAATTACAGGGGTGCAGCAGGAGACCAGCACTGGGGGATCCCCTCCAGGAGAAGCCCCTGCTGAGGAGGTCACTGGGTGTCACACACCTGGGTGCTGCTGAGGAGGTTACTGGGTGCTGGGTGTCACACACCTGGGTGCTGCTGTGAGTGTTATCTTCATGCTGGGATGTGGGAGAAGCAGAGAGGAGCTTGTAGCAGGATCACATGTAAGAGCCTGAATCTAACATTGCGCCTAAACTGCGCCAAAATTGCGCCTAAACTGTTTTAAAGTAAAGTGATTAATAAGAGGCAGAAAATATACTTATCACAGATGGTTGTAGCTTGTGATAATTCTGGCAAAACAGTGCTCCAGAATTTAGGCGCAACTACTACACTTAGGCGCACAAAAGTGATAAATGTGGCCCTAAATGACCAGCCGACTGATTTTGTCATGTAATACCTCATTTCACCTGCGGTGGCAGTGCAGGAGAATCTGACACCTGCTGCTAGATGAGACCACTGATCGCTGGTGATCACTGATATCTTGATGTTTTTTGTTTTACACTAATAAAAACGGATAACTGGAAAACGGATGAACCTTAATGAAGCCTTTATTACATAAAGGGAAATAAAATGTAATAAATACCGCAGAAACATTTACAAATCAAACATACAAAGTGACAGACATTGAACGAAAAAAAAAAAAATAATGTAACGCTGTCCAGTTTTTAAGACCGTTAGAACTTATCTCGCTTGTTAAGATATGTTTTATACAGAGTAAGCACTCGCTAGCTGTTTTGTTGTAATACTGCCCAAAGCAGGTCGCTGCGTCATTGAAAGTATATTGCAGTGTTATATATGGGAACCTCGCGGACAAGGATTGGCGTAAGATCCATCGTTGGACATTCCAGTAGAGGCCTCACCTCTGGGAATTATGTCGGGAATGTCGGCTTTCCTCGTGCTGTTGTACAGATGTGACACAGTGCTTGTCTACACATGAAACAAGAGTGTTTAATGGTCATAACACAGACTCACGCTTCAAATAATGAAGCCATTAATGGAGAAAATGCTTGCATCCAACAAGCAACAGTCGGCAAGATATGTACTAGCTGAAATTCTATTGTTTATGTGACCAGACCTCCCTCGATAAAAAAGCTTTCGAAGACTAAATTCCAACATGGCCGCCTCTATATTTTCATCTACATCCCCGGAGGAACTTGAGGACTAAGCCTCTCCTAAGCAGAATGCTCAAACATCATGGCCGGCCAGAATCTAACGAAAGCTCCCGAGATATTCACAATAGTCGATATATATTTTCCTATGTAAACAACAAATAAAAAATTTTGGGGAAAAAAACATATCGTAAGAACAAACCACAGTTGACGATGTTAGAAGTCAACTGCTAATAGCTCAACTTCCAACCATCCAAGCTCAACCTTTTGGAGCCGGTGATACTTCAAGTCACCGACTCTAGAACATCTAAGAACCTTCACAATTTTTTAATTTTTTTTTTACATCGTGGGATTGATGCGTCTCGTCGCCTGGCTCATCCCCAGTTCAAATAACAGCTATTCATATCTTTCTTAAGAGAAAACACTATGACTTGAAAAAAGCTAGGTCATAAAAAAAGTACCATGAACTACCTAGGTCTACATAGCTGTGCAAGAAGATTATAGAATTTTGGAAAGTTGGGGGGGGGGGGGGGGGCGAGAACTTTCCGAAAGACTCTCTTATTCTGTAGAGCATCACAATGGATCCTCGCGACGTTCCTCTGCAGGAAGAACTCTTAGAACTGGTTGGTCGAAGGATTGTTCTTCGAGAGAGTGCAAACATCGGCACGAAAGTCAACGTTAAGAGAAGTTTGAACTTTTTGGCTAAAAACTTTAAGAGGAACTTGAGGGAACTTGAATTTGAGATCAGTCTGTTTATTTCTAGAGATGAAGACAAATTACTCTTCGCCATCAACGCGTTTCAATCTCTTCAATTTTTTTGGTGTAACTTCTTTCCAAAGTATCCAACTTTCTTCCTCTGTGCGGTCAACATGCTGCATCCTTAAGTACCAAACCCGAAATTTGAAGAAAATCCTTAACAGCTCTGGTTTACCAACAGTCTCTAGCACTTTGGCAGGGACCTTCCATAAGTACTCAACCAAATCTTCATTTAACTCCATCGTTCCGCCCCCTCACATTACGCTGCAACTCTTGGCTTTGTCCTTTCTCAAGTCCGTGGAAACCGTGGTCAGTTCCGGTCTGCTGGGCATGTGTGAGATTCTTTTTGTGGTTCTTTGCGTTTTATTCCGTTTGAGATTTTTGTTAGATTTATTTACACACGCCAGGGTGGCAACGTGGAAAATGTCCCTTACGCTGTTCTCAGACTGTAGGGCCGAACATTCTATGTAGGTGGCTGCTCCGATTTGCTTGGCCATATTCGCACCCTATGATGAAACAAAAAGAGCAGGTGATTCAACCGGACTGCCAAATATTTGCGAAAGACGATAAGTGAGTAGAGAAGTTAGGTTTGTTCATGAGATCCCAGTGATGTCCGATCCACCATATCGGATGGCAGACCCCCTGCACCAGGACTGATCAGATGTTTGGTTGGGCTAAAGCAGTTGTCTCTTCGTAATGGCCAAAAACCATAACGGCAGCTCCCTACGTAGAGGTGAATAGGAACCATAACTGTAGTTACAGCTTCAAGCCACTACAGAGATCACGGTGCCAACTGCTTATGGCTCAGTGATATCAGTGCTAGGTCTTAATACCAGGCGTTAGTCCTGATAAATTCTAAAGCCACAGGGTCTGCTCTCCACCAATCAAACATTATGACGAATTGGCCATTAATCTAAAGATAGGCCCTTTAAAGAGGACCTGTCACCCAATTTATCGGCACTAGGAGCTGCTTACTAAAGTGCGCAGCTCCTAGTGCTCGATCAAACGCCGCAGTGTTACAGTGATAGCGTTACCGGAAACCTCCGGTAACGCTATCAAACACTGCGGCGGGGTACAGTGTAATCATCGGACAGCTTGTATTCATGAGGGGGCGGTCCGAGGCGCTGCCTCTTCCCCGGACCGCCCCGCTTGCTCCATAGGCCTGCAGTGACTGCTGTGCGCTAAGTGGCAGTCATCGCCCCTAGCCATGCCCCAACCCCGCCCCCTCATGAATACATCGGACAGTTTTGCAAGCTGTCCGATGATTACACTGTACCCCGCCGCAGTGTTTGATAGCGTTACCGGAGGTTTCCGGTAACGCTATCACTGTAACACTGCGGCGTTTGATCGGGCACTAGGAGCTGCTTACTTTAGTAACATCTCCTAGTGCCGATAAATTGGGTGACAGGTCCTCTTTAGGTCCACTAGTCGACCAGTCAACCAAACTTCTTCCAACACTAGAACCTGTTTTTTTTTCTATTTATGTTTAGGAGCCCCCCAATAGTATTTTTACATGGGTTGAATTAGGAGCTAATGTGCCCTACGGCCAGTTTAAGACACTCCATTACCGATCCATGTCAGAACCAATGGCGGATAGCCCCGTTTTATTAGGAGGACATTAGAATATGACATCATCGTGTGCTAAAATTGAGGAAATATTTCAATAATCATTGTAAATTCTATGTCTTATAGACCATATGGCTACTTATTACAATTGACTAACGTCCATAAGCAACACTAGGAATTATTTTCGTAACCCACAAGGAAGGATCAGGCACAGTCACCCTTAGTCATGGATGACACTTATGTAATTGGCTGGTTATGTAACATCCACATGAGCGCCGGCCTTGTTTTCTTAGTCACATTCCTGAATTTGCACAAAGCTAAACCCGTGAATCCAGGCGGATGATAATTGCACGGTAGAAGACCTTCGTCAGGACTGACTTATGTGAAGGCCTAATGGCTTTAGATAACATATCGGGATAAATCTTAACGACTATATACAGAAGGCAAACAAAGCATGTAATCACTTAAGATTGTATCTTCTATAATTAGATATCTCGTGGGAACGGGGGAAAGCTAAAAACGAATCTAAAAGCACCAAAAATGAAGATAAAAGTTAAGTAAAAACAAAGTAAAAAAAATACCATACAAAAACCTTGCATGAAACCTACCTGATCGTAAGATACCGGCGTCTGCCTGTGATTGGACAGCTCCACCAGCGTCGTGAGGTCTGTGCGCAGATCAGATTTACATCCAACCAGCAGCATTTTGGTGTTGGGACAAAATTCCTGGATTTCTCCTTTCCACTGAACAAAAAAAAAAATAAAAAAGACAATTTAAATGTTAATATAAAGTCTTAACTAAAACACAAGTAAAAAAAAAAAAAATCATAAAATTCTGCTCAAATATTTAGTAAAAATATTAGGGTTTTTTTTTTGACATTTTATTGAATAGGAAGTTTAAGTGTTAAAAAAAAAAAAATTTGGGTAACTGGAAACTTCTGGGGAAAGTGCAGTTACATAAACTACAACATCAACACTTAGGAATGACAATCATCTGGATGAAGCCGGGACAACGAGCAGGTGAGACGTCAAGAACTGAACAGATGACATCGAGAACATTGCTGACTAAGGACAACGAGATGTCCGTGGGTGGAAGAGTCCAGCTCGGAACTTGTGGTTTCCTAGTGCTCAAAGTTTAAGCTTATAAAAGACTTGGGGCCTAGATGGAAATTCCGGAAATTTACTAAAAAAACTCCTCGGAAAAGTTTATACCGGACCGAAAATACACGGCGGCTCCATTTGGCCGCAGGTCGTAACTGATACTACAACACGACTCTACTGCTTGACGAAGGAAGGAGCCTTGTTATTCTAATTACATGAAGCTTGTTTAAAGAAAATAACTTTCATCTAATAAACCGATAAAACATCGGTCAGTAATCAGTTATTTTGTAACGACAGAACTTTTTGTTCTCACTTTCTTCTCACTCTGTCCCCTGAAGCATGAAGTATTAGGCAATCCTAAATTCTCACGCCGGATTCCCCGAGGCATTGATAAGAGTTTTTGTTTGGGTTTCCAGGTTAAAGGGATTGGCCACTATATCTCATGTTTTGTAATGTGTAAGTGGGAGGAGGGGGGGGGGCAGGATATCAGGTAATTTACCTATCTATTAAAATTTCTTGATGTGTGAAGATGTCTTGAAGTGAGGCCTCCTGTCTTGCACCATCAGCCGGACATTCCTGACCATAACATGGCTGCAGGTGGAGGGACATGTGATCTCTAACTGTCCAGGAACAATCGCCCTGCCATGATAGTATTCATGAATATAAGATTAAGGTCCTGGCAGGTCGATGGACGAATAGATATCACATGACCCTCCATCTATGGCCATTTTATGGACAGGAATGTCTGGCCGATGTAAAAGACACGGAGCAGAACTGTTATTAGATATGTATCGGTAAATTACCTAATATTCGGACCCCCACACGTAACAAAAAACATTAGGTAAAGTGGCCAACCCCTTTAATGCAAAACAATTATGGAATCATGTTTGAAAAGTGGGAGTGGATAAAAGATACAAAAAAAGGAAAACATGTGGAAAGTCGGGTCCCTGTAACCAAAACAGGTCATGCACACAACCAAGTTGAAGCTGCCAAACTTGATCCATGTGGAAACCAAATTCCAAGAAATGGTCATTCATGGTGCCAAGAATCCCTCTTACCTGCTGGACTACAGTCCCGTACAGGACCTTGTGGAGACAGAGGGGCACATTTACTAAGGGTCCGGATGGCGATTTTCCGAATTTTAACGTTTTGCGCCAAATTGTCCCAGGTTTTTGCCGCACGCGATCGGATTGTGTCGCATCGGCGCCGGCTTGCATGCAACGAAAAACGGGGGCGTGGCCGTCGGAAAAACCCGACAGATTCGGAAAAATTGCGCTATTTTTTTAATGGAACACACATTGACACACACTCACATGCACCAGGAATAGGATGGTGAACTCCGGTGGACCTCGGCGCAGCAGCGACACCTGGTGGACATCGGACATGACCTTAGTGAATCGCCGGAAGACCCGAATCCTCGTTGGAGAACGCGCCGCTGGATCGCAACAGGACCGGGTAAGTAAATGTGCCCCAGAGAGTCGCAGTATCACTGATGACCTTGATGCTTGAAATCTAAGCCCCCGACGGTAGTTTGGGGTATAATACAAGGAGAGATTTTGATGAACCAAACTTATTAAGTGAATAAGAATGAAGTTTCCAAATGTGGTCAAAATCTTTTTTTTTTAAGGGTTTACGTAAAAACGGATAGAAAAAAAACCATATCAAAGAATGAAGAATTCCAAATGGGGTCTTTGACTCTTCCGACAGCTCATCAGAAACGTCTGCGAACGCTCACCTTCTTAAGAACGCTATCGAGCGTCTCCGGACGGCTGATGTCGAAACATATTAAGACGGCGTCGGAATCTGGATACGAGAGCGGACGGACATTGTCATAATAAGGAGAACCTGAGAGAAGGGGAAAAAAAATAAATCAGATCAATATGATTGGAAGCTAAGTAAGAAAAATCTTAATTATTCACTTCAAATGTCAAGCGGACCAAAAGTTTTCTAAAAATTTTTGGGGAAAAAAACAATTAAATAGTTAAAAAAAAATTTAGTTAAAAATATAGGTGCCTGGAAGTTTGTGACAAAAAATAATACTGTATATACTCGAGTATAAGCCAAGGCCCTTACTTTTACCACAAAAACCTGGGAAAACCTATTGACTCAAGTATAAGCCAAAGGTGGGAAATGCATTGGTCACAGCATCCCCAGTACATAGCCAGTTGGACCCTGCCCCATAGTATATAGCCAGCATCTGACTCCCAGTATATAGCCTGCCAGCCCATATCCCCCAGTATATAGCCAGCCCCCTGCCCCCGTATATAGCCAGCAGCCCCTGCCCCAGTATATAGCCAGCCCCATGCCCCAGTATATAACCAGCCCCCTTCCTAAGTATATAGCCAGCTCCCTGCCCCAGTATATAGCCAGCCCCCTACTAAGTATGTAGCCAGCTCCCTGCCCCAGTATATAGCCAGCCCCCTGCCCCAGTATATAGCCAGCCCCCTACTAAGTATATAGCCAGCTCCCTGCCCCAGTATATAGCCAGCCCCATGCCCCAGTATATAGCCAGCAGCGGGGGAAGCCAGAAAAGTTAGTGTTGATATATTTTTTAATTCGAGTATAAGCCGAGTTTGGGTTTTTCGGCAAATTTTGTGCTGAAAAACTAGGCTTATACTCGAGTATATATAATTTAATTCCAATAGTTGAAAAACAAGATGAGGGTGGATATTTTTGGAAATGTTTGAGTAAAAAATGTAAACAGGCCAGAACATGGACCATGCCAAGAACACGGGTGGGTCTGGGTTCTCGGAGGGAGCATGTAATGAAGCAGCACTTAGGTACAAGAATATGTAAGTCGTCGGCCCTTGAAATACTACTTTGTGTAGACAGACGGAAAACATTCAACCCTTCTAGAAAGTGTAGAGAGAAGATCGTGGTGATCTCACCCCGGAACATTCCACACATGTTTGCTCTGTTCTGCCTCAGATTACATTAAACAAGTGACGGCAGGAGATTATTTTTGGAGCAGTAACATTTATTTTAAAAACTGTCATACGTTACGTTCCAGGCGCTGAGATAGCTTTACCCCCCGCGTAATGTTACACAGTGTTTGGCGATTTTATGGGATTTTACTTTATGAAACACGTAGACCTCACGACTCTCCAAATACCAGGATTAGGACGCTCTGCCACCAGGGTGATGTTCTTGGAAAATTCAGCTCATCTATTTAGTTACAACCTTTACTAAGAAGTTGAATGAGATACTTCAACTATGAGATCATTCATAATGTGGAGACTTCTTAAGCGTAGACACATGTCCAAGTCTTAGACAGTGGCCTCCAAACTGTGGGCTGGATAGGCTTTCGGTTGAGGAGCACTGCTCTTGGACACCACAAACCATAATGAGCGTTCATCAATTCTACAACAAAATTATCCTCTAATACTAGAACCTGGAGTTTATAATGCCCCCCCCCCCCCCCCTCCCCCTGTATGTTATATGAGTTCTTTAAATTTTAACCAAAATTTACAAGAATCTTTAATGGGTTGTCCAATCAGAAAGAAGTTGGTCCCATATAAACAATAAGGAACCCGAAACCTTAGCTATGTGTGTAGGGATCAATGTATCCACTGGACCATGCAGTACCACACTTCCCCTGCTGTGGCCACTGTAGGGACAATCAGAACCGATCAAGTGGTCGACTTCTTCCAAATCCTCATCAATTACTAGTTATGGCTCCAGCTTATAAAACATATTTACATAGATCTTGGGATTATTGGGTTAATAAAGGCACATAATCTGTTCACAACTAGGCAGGGAGAAGTATGTCTACAATGTCTGGAGGTCCTATCCTGTGTAATACATAGTTTTTCCTGTGGGGGCACTGCAGAAAAACTGAATACTGAGTAACCACCAAATCTGCCCAAGATACAAAGCAGTTCTGATAGGGGTCTTAAGGAGGGACACTTTGTGATCTACATACTGTCAAGGGTCCGTCTAAAGAGGTTATCCAATCCTCTTCGCCATCATCGATTACGGCAGATTTCTGGACCACTGTTGTTGACAAGAGATGTTTATGGGTTGTTGGCCAATTTTTGAGAACTTTTGTTAGCGATGATGGATTTTCCCGGAGCTTATTTGGAGAAGATGAATCGCGTCTTCTAGGTAATGGTGGTCACGTGATCAAACCTGAAAAAGCGCATTCATGGCTGCCAGATACGGCCATGTGAAGAGCTTAGCAATGAAAAGGCTGTGAAATCCCAAACTCTAGTTACCGGTGAACAACTTAATCCCGGCTTACACTTCAAAGGGAGCGATGCAGAGCTGAGGCTCACCTCGTAGGCATTGCGCAACGTGCTCATCCTCGAAATATGGGAAAATGAATGCCATGTGTGATGTTCTCAAGCCTCGCCCATCGGCAGAGCCTCCTGGCTCACATACCTGCGCTCTGAGGTCATCCAATACTCCATATATGTCCATGAACTGCACCCAGGACGGTGGCAGAAACCATCTCCGAGCGTTCGCTCAGCTCTTAAATTCCTTTTATGAGAATGGCTGAAGGTTTCAAGAGGTTATAGACCTCGTCAGGGGTTTTATAGGACGGATCTGCCAGAGCATCATTAGAGGAGAGTAGTGGGAGTACGAGACGCTCACTAGCACTGACAGTCTATGGAGATTACGGAGATCTCCTTTTATGACTTATAGTCATATAATGACTCCTATTAAAACATTGTAACGTAGATGGGTCAACTCTCCTGATGTTAGAGTGTCCGGACATCTTCTTCATAAGGCGGCATGCACACAAACGTACATGCAGTTATCCATTAATTACATGGATAGCGCGAGGACAAATGTTAATCGATGGGCCGCGCGCCGACTGCCCAAGTCACTCATTTGGGGTCCTATTCCTGCCCAAATTTGCCAGCAGTTCTCATACACCTTTGTGGCCCGAGAATTCACACATTCATAAGCAGGTTGGATAATGCACCGGGGCCCTCAATTTCTGGCAACATATGAAACCAATTTAATGAAAGCCCGAGGGGCCCAATATACATGTAGGGGATGTCATCTGCTGGGACTCAACGCAAAATCTGGACCAAACCCCCAACTATTATGCATTGTTATTAATACTGGTCTCTACCAGTTTATGGGCCCCCAAGGCTGCCCAATATTGTGGATCAGCAGTAAACCGAACTGGTCTTTGATGTTATAAATGGATAGTCGGTCCTTAGGAATGGACCACCAAGGATCGGCAAAATATTATTGGCAAATATAGATTCACCACAGGGAGACCCATTTGTGTGACCCAATTGGACATCACTGCCTTTGGAACTGTGATAGATGAACTACTGCACTAGTGTGGGGGACAGGATATTAGTGTGGGGGACAGTATATTAGTGTGGGGGACAGGATATTAGTTTGGGGGGGACAGGATATTAGTGTGGGGGGGGGAGACAGGATATCAGTGTGGGGGGGGGGGGGGGACAGGATATAAGTGTGGGGGACAGAACATTAGGCTATTCACCAATATATATATAAAGTTCTGTTCTGCTTTCTTAATATGTAATGTGAATCCTCCTGTATTTTGCCTCCTCAGGGTCATGTGATCTCTGACCGTGAGCGATTGTTCATGGACAGATTGTGATCACATGACACTTGGACTGAATAGCTATATAAGACATTGATATCCATCCGATCATTATATTTTAATCAGAATATCCTTTTTTTTTTGGAAAATCTGTGAAACTTAGAATCTGAAAATTTTGTAAAAGTGCAAAAATTCACAACCTTATAGGAGGTTTTTTTGAAGAATTGGCATAACCCGATATTAATAAGTAATAACCGGCAGCGCCTCGTGGTCTATCTATACATTGTAGATTATGATTTATTCCCGGTCTGTAAGCGGCTGCGCCGGGTTACAATATTCGATGACATTTCTACGCAGTGTAAATCTAGAGCTCCTCTTATGGGTACAGCTGAACCCCCCAGAGACCCCCCCCCCTCCCGTTATTATCACATTCCCGAGCACATAGGACTAATATGACTGGCGCTAGGACCCTGAAGGATCCCTGCTGCACCCTGTAGGTAGAGGAGCCACAGGCAAGGAAAGATTTGCAGCCCATCAATCATCCTGCCGGAGCGATTATCTTGTGAGGCCTGAATTTTATTAGGAAATGGGGCTGTTAAAGCCACAGGCGAGCAGAAGGAGGGCGCAGCGAAAAAACCAATACAAATTCGGCAACAAAAAGAAATTTATTTACACAAAGGGGTTCGTTGAACTCATGAGATTTCACATAAAATAGATGTATCCCGTAAAAAAAAAAAAAGTTAAATACTTGAAAACAAAAATTGACAACGGAAAAACAAACTCAATTACGGAACAACAATGCGAGGCAAACCTTGCCCCCCCCCCCCCGTTTTACTAACTACCTCTCCTTGGGTCACAATGTGAAGTCAGTGCCGTCCCCAACCACATTGCGATACACTGACTATCAAGCTGGGGGGGTTCTTTATTTAGGACTTCTCAAAAACCAGCCGTAAAGAGGGTCTCCGGAGGACTCAGTGTTACATACAGAGCTATTGGTCTAAGTGGGGACCATGTTATACGTCACTTCCCCAGTGGGGGCGCTGCAGGGAAACTGAGCACCAGCTTCTCAAATCGGATTGCACCTGGTCACTAGAAGACAAAGTGTGACCCAAAAACGGAAAGCGTATTTACCCATCCCCATTCCACTATATTGGGCAGGGGCGGATAAGACCCCCATGGGCTCTGGGCTGTATGAATATTATGCCCCCTATAAATCTGTAATAACTTCCTACATCTGGTACTAGAATCAGCTTCTTGGGGAATGGAGGATGCGTCCCTTCTGCTGAATTCACTCTGTGGTTTCAGGACCTGTGGGGGACCTTCAAAGGTCCTAAAATGGCTCATGTGTATTGAGAGCAGGAATAGATATGCTTAGATTTCATGGGTGAAGGTCCTTCGCAGTATAAAATCTGGTGGGTGATTTGGGTGATCATGGGCCCCCTAGAAGGATTGGGCCCAAACCGCCTGTATTATAATCCACTATTGGTGGTCTCTACCAGTCTTTGGCGGTGGATTGGGCTGAGGTATGCCGGGGGTCCCAGGATTCAACGACTTCCAGACAAGTCAGAAGACCGACAGACCACCGCAACACTGGAACATGGAGCCGGAGCATGGAATCGACACTTTCACATCTTTGGTCGCCCATTTCCAGCCACCAAGGAGTTTCCATGAAAAAGCAAGAATGTATCTAACATCACAAGCTGCCCAAATAGCTAAGACCCCAGAAACCCAGGAGGACCCAAGAGTTATCCAACACTTAAAGCCTCACATAGCTCAGTAATGTTAAAGGGGTTGTCCAGCATGACGGCTTCTTACAGACAATAGCCCACATTTATTAAGGTTTGGATCAATGTGGCCTATGAGTGATATCCCTGACCAGCCACGGGGGCGGCGCTGTTTCTGACGAGAGTAAACATCTAATTCTGGACGTCCCCTTTAAGGCCTTTCCAACCGAACACAAACAAGTTTTCAGAAGTGGCTGAGGAAGGATATGATAAGTGTTGCCCAATATTTGCGGAATAATAAGGAACGAGACTTCCAAGTCGTTGTACGAGCAGATTCCATCCTGTTGGCAGATTTCCAGAGACAACAAGAAAATGTTCTTACAGCAGTTTACAAATATTGGAGTAAACACATAAAAAAGGGATTAAGAAGTCATAAATATGAGTTAATCTAACACAGTTAGATGAAGAAAGGTACCGAGACCACCCAACCACAAGCAAAGGAAATCTACCACCAAAATCCATCCTGATAAACCAAGGACATTACCCATAAATCCAAGCACCGGGACTGTGGTATCTACTTATATTTGTTATCCATGGCCTCCTTCCTCCTAAAATCAACTTTTAACATTATGCTAATGAACTAGAGGGGCTCTGGGGTGTTACCAGAGCCCCACCATGCTGAAGTTTCACAGGCTGTCCCCTCTTCCAACTGCTCCTTCAGCAATTCACAATCCCTCTGCCTGCTGTAATCTCACACAGTGGGAGGCGGGGAGTGCTCTTTGCACAGTGTAACAGCCTGTGAATCTGCAGCACAGAGGGGCTCTGGTAACACCCACAAGAGCCCTATAAGCTCATTAGAATATTTGTAAAAGTTGATTTTAGAAGGGACAAGCTCATCAATAACAAATATAAGATGATTTATGAGTAATGTCCCTGGTTTATCAGAATGGGTTCTGATGGGAGATTTCATGTAATGTAAAAAAAGAGAAAAAATGAATCAGAATTTTCCTTTGACATCTCTGATGAAAAGAGACAAATCACCCTCCCTCCCCCCACACAGAACCCTGCTGGGCCAGGACATGGATGTCCGTGTATGAGGCGCATCAATAGACACTGCCGTGCGGATGTTATAAGAAGACAGCGGGCTCCTGCAGGGGCTCCGGGAGCTCAGCTGCTCCTCATGTAAACTGCACAGGGGCCCGGCTCCTAATAAGACCCCTACAACCAGACCCCCACAACGTCTACAGAATATCAGCAGGACATCCGATCCCTCTCCATGTCCTCACATGATCCGAAAAAAGGTAACAAAAGGAGAAACAGTGACACAAGGAGAACTAAGAGGAAGAGCAGCTCTGGAGCACAAACTTCTGCTCCAACGTGAGAAGCGCAGCACAGGACAGGTCGCAGGTCACGATTAATACTCGGCTGGAGAAGAGATTTATACTAAACCTTCACTCAGTTTTCTATCCCCAGTACAGAAAAATCTCCGCTTTTCTGAAACAAAGACAGAAACCTCCTCCAAAAAAAAAAAGAGGAAAAACTGACCATGAAAAACTGCAGCCAGAGACATGTGCAATCACACATTGGTAGCGGCAACACAAAATGTATTAGTATTGCAGGATTATAGCTACATCAAATGAGCTGGGGGTATATCCTCACACTGCTGTGCTCTTAGCCCTCTGCATGAGCTGCTTAACTGGTGCTCTGAGTAAAAGCTGCAGAAGGTTCAATACTAAAGCAGACACTCAGTGCAGAGGAAAGGGGCTGTGAAGTAGTTCACTGCACAGAGATAAGAGCACAGCAGTGTGAGGAAACTCCCCCATGTTTAATGCTTACTCTGACAGTTGCAGATCTAGGTCTGTGTAGAGGATTTGGAGTTCTGTATCGGGCTCCATTAAAGGTAAATTTACAACTCATCAAAAATTCAGCTTCAAAGGAAATTACCCTGATAAACCAGGGACATTAGTCATAGATCCAGGGACCGGGACTGTGGTATCTTCTTATATTTTTTATCCATGGCCTCCTTCCTTCTAACATCAACTTTTAAAATTATGTTAATGAGCAAGAAGGGCTTCCTGGGGTGTTGCTGTAGCTTCACAACCTGTTACACTGTGCAGGATCACTTTCTCCCTCCTACTGTGTGATATTAACGTAGTCAGAAAGAAGGGAAAGTGCTGAAGAAGCAAGGGTAAGAGAGAGAGAGAGACAGTGTAATGACCTGTGAAGCTGCAACACGGAGGAGCTCTGGTAACACCATACAAAGCCCTTCTGGCTCATTTGCATAATTGTAAAAGTTGATTTTAGAAAAAAGGAGGCCATTGATAACAAATATAAGAAGATACCACAGTCCCGGTGCCTGGAGCTATGAGTAATGTCCCTGGGGTATCAGGATGGATTCTGATGGGAGATTTCCTTTAAGGTTAGTCCCAAGATTTTAATTAATTTTAATTAACCCAACATTCCTGTCGCCTGTCTAAGGTATCAGAACCTGGAAACTGCCGGATATTTCTGCTGCAGGTTCCTGGATTCCCACATTCAGTCCATTATTGAGGAGTCCTGGCGGACCCTGCGGACCCTCGGAGTCTGCGCTTCTTTACGCCGTATGTTACTCTTCCTCGATGCGCCGTGCAGGGAACCACCAGATCAGAACATGATAATAATAAGACAAAAATATTCCCTAATAATAATACCGGCACAAATAAAAGTACTGTATGTACGACACATCCGTAGCCGTATAATCGCACCGATAGAACCGCGACTTCATTGTAATATGAGGGGTGGGAGACCGTACGTAGGACAGGGTAAGGCCTCAAGGAAGAGATGAGTGGACCCCATGGTTAGGTTCTGGTTCTGTGTCCGAACCCAACCATTGGGTCTGCTCCTTTCTACCTGGGACCTTGAGGCCTACCCATCCCCGTACCTGCTGCATACAAGCTACCAAACACTGTATTACCAGCAAATTGACGCCCCGCACGACTAGTCATGGCTATGATTGACCTGGGGGAGGGGGAGGGGTGTCCCCTGACCAATCATAGTTATGGATAGTTGTTAGGGAAGTCAATTTGCCGGATTGGCTGCTCATTGGCTGATTCGGCAATGTGTCCGACCAGGAAACGGTTGCACAGCCAATCACTGGTCAGTGCTGCCGCCTGTGATTGGGTAAAGATGCACTTCCTGTTTGTCGAGATGGGGACAGGAAGTCGAGGTTCGCGAGGAACTGACAACGTTTCCATTGGGAAAACTTCTAATTTAATAGTTATTTTTTAAAATGTTTTTACATTTTTTTTACATAGTAGCATTAAAAATAGAAAATAAAGACAACGCCTTTCATTGAAGGATTAAGTGTGGAGCTCGGAATAACGCATCCTTCGAGACCTGTTGCGGCGGCCATATTGATTTTTTTTTTTTTCCGCCTAGAAACTCCTATAAATGATATCCATGTGATACTGGGTGAAAAATTGCGCAACCCTGGGAGTGACTGCGCCAAAAATAAAACGACAAGTCGGAATTGGGTCATAAGGTAGAGATAAGAAAGAGCAGATCCGGGAGATGTTCTTCCCGGGAAGAGGTTGTAGGATACTTGTCCGGGCCACACATACTGTGGGGCTTATTTAAGAGCCAGGAAGCGATTTGTCTGGAATGTCACATAAACAATCCCCTAGAATATACATCCCCTATAGCTCCCCGCACACCCCCCCCCCCCTCAGGGGGCCCGCTACATGTCCTAGCAGGGGCGGCTTGCACAATCCGGGCTTGGATACCGTCCAGGAGCCGCAGAGTTTTTGGCAGAGATCTGTTTAATCATTTTCGTGCTTTTGCTCGAAACTTCTATCCGGAACACAAAGGGATCTGGAGCGCGGGCGGGAGATAGCAAACAACTTTAATTAAAACGTAATAATATAAAGTGCGGACGATTCTTTACACCAGAATCGGGAAGAACAAAGCGTCGCTGACTCTCCGCACAGAGACTGGAAGGCGAAGAATCAAATGTTTGCTGAGGCTTTGAAGGCGAAGCCCCTCTGAAGACACAAGTCTGGGATCCGGAATTTCACACGGATTCTGTTTGGTTGGGTCTGGACGAGGATAATTGAAAATGTTTCGCACAAAGTCCCGGACTCTAATCAGGACCCGGATGGTTCTGAGAGGGAAATAATTAGAAATTCTTCCCATCAGGTCAGCAGAGGTGACTGTAGGTTGTGTTAGGCATTGTCCCTGTGGATGTTTGTAGCAGTGGATTTATATTCCTGAATTTCCTCACACTGCTGTGCTCTTAGTTCTCTGCATTGATCTGGTCCACAGACTCATATAGCAGATTTCTGATTAACTACTACATCAGTCACTCACAGCAGAAGGTGGGGGCGCTGCGGAGTTCAATGCAGACAGCTCAGAGTACAGCAGTGTGAGGTGTGTATGGAGCTCAATATAGATAGCTCAGAGCACAGCAGTGTGAGGTAGTGTATGGAGCTCAATATAGATAGCTCAGAGCACAGCAGTGTGAGGTTGTGTAAGGAGCTCAATATAGATAGCTCAGAGCACAGCAGTGTGAGGTAGTGTATGGAGCTCAATATAGATAGCTCAGAGCACAGCAGTGTGAGGTGTGTATGGAGCTCAATGTAGATAGCTCAGAGCACAGCAGTGTGAGGTGTGTATGGAGCTCAATATAGATAGCTC